>NC_048417.1:23449291-23456104 GCF_013103735.1 Etheostoma cragini | reverse complement strand
GTGGATAGCTACAGACTGCAGGCCCAGTAGGGTTGTGGAGGACATCGGTCTGAGAATCGCAACGACGACGGCAGGTATTAGATTCCCTCAACACGCACCATCAGACTCCCAGTTGTATGAAAAGAAGAGGACTGTGAAAGCAACCACGGTACAACATGCATCCGCTGCTGCTCTTACTGGTGACTACTGGACTCACTGGGTAACCATAATTATCTTGGGATTACAGTGCATTATACAGTTGAAAAGTGGGCGCTGCATTCAAGTGCTCTAACTGGACTGAAAACAGAGGAGAGACATTATGCTGAAACATGCGGGACACTTTATTGAAGTTGCACAGCAGTGGAATGTGTAAAATAAAGTCCCCGCAGTTAGCAGAGATAGTACGAATAGATACAAAATCTGATCGCTGCTACGAGAAATCTGCATTTTGATCATGTCCCCTGCTTTGAGCACGGTCTCCAGCGTTCTGTCACAGTGTTTCTGCTTAACAGTGTGTTGGACAGTGTCCTTGCAAAGTGCAGACAAGTTGTGGGGCTCTAAACCCAGTCCAGCAGGTGCTGCAGAGTTAGAGCAACAACAGAAGAACGTGGACATAAGAAGGAGTCGCTAATTAACTCTAACAATGTATTTATCATGTCCAAAGTTGAGATGTACACTAAATATTTTATTTAACTGCTCCTTTATAAACAAAATGCTGGTAAGTTTTTGAAGAACAAATGTTACGGCAATTTTGTTCATATGGCAGAACATTTAAAAAAATTGCACTAAATACACTACTTTTGAAATCATGATTTCATTTTGCAATTAATCGCGATTAATCAGGGGAATTATGCGATTCATTTATCAGATAATTAGATCTGATATGCTTAAAATATCTAGAAATGTATATACCATAAGTAAACATTCATTCAACATGAAGCAAACATAATTGTGTGATCATTTACTTAAAAACAAAAACTCGGATTTAGTTTGGTTCCAAAAATCCCAACTGAATCCACCCTTTTGAGCGGATCAGGATAATCGTGTTTTTTGGATCCCTCTTTTGCTTTTGAAAAACCCATTTCTATGGTTTGATCCAATCCGTGATCTGAAAAACTTTTGAAAAACTAGGCCCTGGAAATTTACTCCCTTTACTCCAGACTAGTGATCCCTTGATATTTCCTGTAGCTCCTCCAGAAGTTATATTGTTAAATATGTCTACATCTACTATATTGACTTGCAAAATTGTACAAACATTCATGGTTCTCAGAGGATAAATCCTAAAGACTTTGGTAATCCTCTGACTTTTCCTCTAGCACTACAATGAGGTTGACATTTGTGATTTTGAGTGAAATTTCTCAAAGACTGAAGGATAGATTTCCATTCAATTTTGGAATGGAGGATGAATTACAATCCCTTAATGTTAATGTACCCAATCCTTACGTTTATGACCAAACACCTGTCATACTTCCCATCCACTTCCGCTAATGTTTATAGCTAATTAGCAAATGATAGCACACTGACGTGCTAAACTAACGCGTTAGCGTTTAGCTCCCAGAGCCACTAAGAACCACCCAAGTACAATCTAACAGACCATCGGTGTAGACTCTTAGTCTTGTTCTTATTAATATGCAGCCTAGCTGCTCACTCCATTTAAAAAAAAATAAAAAGAACAAAAGGGAATCCCAATAACTTAACCTGTTTCCGCTCTGAATGTCCTTGCACTTAAAAGGGACACCACACTTCTCCAAGATAATTACATACTGTACAGTATGCAAGGACAGAGTAAAATGGTCACTCTGTATTCCCAATCCTGCAGCAGAGACAATACCTTTCATCTTTCGCCCCCTGGAAGAATAGAAATGAACAGAAAGAGATTGTAATTACATGATTTGAGAAATAGTCATTTGGTCCCTAAATCTGTTACCAGGCTATAACTCCATTATCCTGGGAGTGGGGGTACTTAGTTGTTATTGCTTTGGTGTTTTCCCATTCCCATTATGTCTGGTTTCTTTACTGCTTATCTCTTAATTGTGCTTTTGATGTTAATCAGATTGGAAATTTTCATTTGCTGCAGCGCCGAGATGGACCTCCATTGATTGGTGTTCCGTCAGTTGTCGCCCAGCCGGTACTAGAAAAAGTTCAAAATTGTATTTTTAATGCAGTCTTGCTCAGAGTGATGTGATTTTGCTTTTAAATGAAACACGCAGCAAACAAGAATTTACAGGCAAAGCTTTGAGTGTAGTTTGTAGCTGATGAGTGGTTATCTATGCAAATATGATAAACGCCAGATTCAATTTAAATTGTAGCTCTACTTCAATCTGAATACCAACTGTGAAGAAGGTAAAAGATATTCCTAGGGTAAATAAGTACTTTGGAAGATGTGAAGACTTATTCTTGGGAAAACTAAAATAGCAGAAATACATGGTAGTTTTGATCATGTCATGCTTCTAATCATGTTGTTTGTGAAGGTGAAGTATTACTTTTTCAGCTCCCAACATCTGCTGTTTATATAACTGCCCGATAAATAATAATGATGAGAATTTTAAACACATTAGGTTGATTATTTTATTATTAAATATGCGCCATTAGGTTAATAGTTTTCTTGTTAATTTATGCTGAGAAGCTCTCATTACTAACAAGTATTCCAAAATTATTCATAGTGTTTTTTGTCCTCCATGTTTTGATAGCAGCATACTAATAAAAGGATAGTTTTATATTTAAAGGGGACACAACCTTTCCTTTCACTGCTGATATTTACAGGTCTTTTACACTAATATTTGTACATAATAATGTTAAAAACCAACTCACCTTTGATGGCGAGTTGAAAACAACATCCTACTTTCTGGACATGCTCTTAGTTCTAAAGAAACCCGTTGTTGCACCTCTATGGGAGTTTTCTATTCTAAGAGCAGCGATGCTGAGCCTAGTTCCAAGACAACCGTCTGCCTGGCTGACAGAAATGTGACTCTTCAACGTACATACTGTCTTTGGTGCTCCCAAGTCACACAAGAGTCATCAAAGCTTTGAGACTTGAAGCACCAATTAGTTAATTTGATATATTTAAGATTTTCCAGGTGTGATTGGCTTAATAGATTGGCACGTAATCCTATCACAAACCCCTCAGTAAATTAAGCAGATTATGTCAATTGTCTATCCAAGGCATTAAAGTACAGGTTGGTCTAAAGTAGCCTGTAGAATTCCAGATTAAAGATGATATAGCTACAGCCAGGGTGGAGATGGTCTATTTCCATGACGTTCCGGCAAAAATTCCTTGTCCTTCTTTTCGGCCAGATTTCCGCTACCTTTGTCTTTCATTGTGTTGGCATTCATAACCACGGCTGTTTTATAAGGACTATGGTTAAAGCTATGGTGCACAGTTTCTGTCGCTCCCATGAGAAAGTAATGACATCAAAACTGTCGGCGCAGCCACATTAAACAATGTGGACATGACGGACTCTTCAGAAGAGGTCATTATCTTTACACACGTCAATGCGTGCGACAATCGCCGGACAACACAATCTTCTGAACACAGCCATACTGAGAAATACAGAGAGTTGTGTGGTGCTGGTAGATTTAATTAGCTTTGTATCAACTCATTTGGCAACGGTTTGACTGTTAACAGACATTCATTAATATAAGAGTAAATGCACTACAGCTCTAACTGCCCCTCAGATCTCTGCGGGGTAAATCCAGACAGCGAGACTATCTGTCCAATCTGAGTTCTCTGTCCCAAGACTAAAACATTTCAACATGTTCCACCTGTGGGCACCTCACCCACCTTTTGAATGATGTTCTAGCAGATGTATTTCTACGTTTGTCTTTTGTATCAGCAGCTTAATGTGGTCCATTTCTTAATAATATTTTTCAATTTGTTCTGCTAAGTAGCTGTTTCACAGGGAGTTATAGAAACACAAAAACATTGAATTTCTACTTAGCTGCATTGTTAAGTCATGGGCTAATGCTAGACATCTCACTGAGGTAAGTGTTGTGCTGTGGAGGTGAATGGACCCTCTTCCTCTGTTATTTCCCGCATTACTCTGTTGCAAGGAAAAGAAGGTGCACGTTTTATTAATGTACAACACTGTCTTTACTGTTAGATGTTATTTTTAAGATGCAAACCCTAGTAGAAGTGTCTGTCTGGTCCCTCTCTGTGGGAGTTGCTGACAAAGCATCTACATCCTCATTCTTTAGTGAAAAGGAGAAGAAAAAAAAACGGTTCTAGGCCTGTTCTAACCCATTACAAAACACTATGGAGTAGTAAAGGCCAACTGCATGAAATTCTGTTATGACAGAAGGCTCCACAAGACAGATTGTACACCATCAGTAATTGATAGAACATGAAGCCAATTAGAATTACAATTGTAACTTTACCCAGAATAGAGTCCCACCCAATTATTGTTAAATATATATTCACCCCGTATTAACACATCCATGGTATTATCTTATAATACATCCAAGGGATGTGTAAATGTATGTATGCTGTAAAGCCTGTAACATGGATGTAATGTCATTAGCTTTTTCTAAATTGCCGGGGCTATTGGCTGGTATCTAACATCAGCGGTAGCTATCAATTGAATTATATTGACAACTATTTGTCGCTCAACATAAGTCACATACTCGTCTGCCCTGATTGGTTGTAGGTCTATCCAATTGGGTGCTGAGGCATTTTCTTTACTGGTCTGGTTGAAACGCCCCATAATCACAGCCCAATGGATCAGAATCCGACTCATATTCTGACGAGAATCTGAGAATGAAGACGTCAGGCTAGTCGAAAGGATTTGTGTCACTTTTCAAATGGACAATATTGCCAGTGTTGGGATCGCTGACAAATGTACCTTTTTTTTTTCTTAAACAATTAAAAGAATGTTCAAGTTCCAGATCTTGGAACTTGAACATTATTTTCTTTTTTTTTGGTAGTGAGCATATTTTAAACTACTGTATTTAAATGGGAAGCATCTCTTGTGATAAAAGCACAAATACGGTAACAAGTAGTATTGAAAAGCCAATTGTAGTTAGTTGTGGGGTGGTGGATGGGTCGAACAACACAAGACTGTCACCCCGGAGACCAGGGATCGCAACCTGCGTGGCAGTTCCTTTCCACGTTCTTCTTTTCTTAACCACAACCGTCCCGTTGTAAACGGTTTCATTTCCTTGTTGTCGCGTCCCCAAGAGCAGCTCAGTGTCATGGCAGCTGTTGCCGGAGTGTGGCGCTTAATTGTCCCGTTGTTGTCACGGTTTCATTTCCCCGTTGTTACGGTTTCATTTTCCCATGTTGTGTCCCCCAGAAACTGTGGCATGTGTCCCGGTGGCCGTTGTTCCACCACGAAATAACCCGCAAAATCTTGTCCCTGTTGACGAATCCATAGATCAAACTGACGTGACCATTTCACAAACTGACGTGAGGCCGGGGTGCCACTGTACGACAAATGTATTGTGGTGTTTGAAAATCAAAATCTTTCTTGTTTAGTTATACGGATGTGTTGCATAATACATGACCTTCAAACATCACTAAGCACTGCAATGAACTTTGAATTATATGTAAATTGTTTCTTGTAAAAATTGTTCAAAACAAGGGTTTCTTATAAGACCTTAGAATTTAAATGTCGCCCTTTTCTTTTTTTTTTGATTATTTTTTGGGCATTTTAGGCCTTTATTTGATAGGACAGTTGAGGATATGAAAGGGGAGAGAGAGGGGGAGTGACATGCAGCAAAGGGCCTCAGGCCGGATTTGAACCCGGGCCGGGTTCAATATCTAAATAAATCTAAATTTAGATAAATAAATCTAAATCTAAATAATAATACACACTGTGTACTTTACATGTGAAAAGTGGGTTTGAGAAGGATGTCACTTTAAGGATATTCTGTTCAGTATTAAATATTCCCAGCACTGCTCTGAATTCTTTAATACGTTATTTGTTTTAAATGGTATTTGTTGAAAGAATATTTACCTCAGCCAAAGTTGAGCTGAAATGTTGTGTGTGAGGTACATAAAATCAAAGCAAGGGAGAACAGATCATCTTTCCTGTGCCTCCCGGGCCCCTGGGGCAGATGCTACGTGTGCAAAAATAGAAGATTTCTCATTGGTACAGATTGTTAAGAAGGGGAAGATAACTTCAACACACATCTAGCTGAAAGGCTGAAACGCAAAGAGATGTTGCAACCGGTCCTTTTGGGTGAGACTCTTAATGTTGTATGTTGTGATTGAATTAGTTTTTCTTTCTTTTTTCTTTCAAAGAGTATTTCTGCAGTTGTAATGTTCATGCCATTCAGCCAACATTCCCAGGTGTAAAATGAAGTTAACACAAACATATGCAATCTTCACTTCTGAAGCTTGTGAAAAAGGTGCTCACGTTCTACCTGTTTGGGACCGGATCTCCATTACCTTAAATAGTATCCAAGGCTCCTCCACTTGCTTCCTTTCCTCGCATCATAGTCCGTCCCACCAAGGAAGCATGGGAGAGACGGAGGAAATGTTATGAGGAGAGAGCAAACAAGGAAAAGTGTTTTAAGAGGCAACTTCTGAAGCGGCCACATGCATTTATCAGTTCTATGGGCAGAGTTAGCAACGTTCAGCTGCACAGCATCAGCAAAGACTTCTCTTGTGTATCCTCGCTCGATAGTCAATCCTCGGGGCCGGAATTAGAGCTGTGAGAAGGCCGTCACAAAGGAGGGCCAGAACAACTTTCGGTTCAACAGAGGAGTGAGGAGCTATCAATTAAGGACAGTAAGATCCAGTCTCTTTGATGGGAAAAGTGCACAGCTACTGGGCTTCAAAGTAATGAAGATATATTTATATGTAGATAGATAGAGAGAGCTATAGATATACAGTAT
>NC_048417.1:23446004-23449191 GCF_013103735.1 Etheostoma cragini | reverse complement strand
TTTTTTTTTTTTACAATTTTATTGTGCAAGCTCCTTTTTGCATCACATTTGGCCCTCGTTTATGAAACAGGCGTACGCCGATTCCTACACAAAGCTCAGCATTTATCAATTTGAAACGTGAACGTTGGCTGTAAAAATAAATCTCAGGAGGAGACGCGCTTTCCCTCCCAGCCGTTGCCCGGCTCTGACTCAAGAAAAAAAACAAGTAAATTAAAAAAAACACTGCTTGAACTCAGCTACCATGTGTTTATTTAAATATAGAAACACCTACATGTAGTCATAAGAGATTGCAATATAAGCCTGTATATTACTATTAGGAGTATACATATGTCAATGATGTATAAATTAAACAAACTTCAGCTGGAGTCTGATTTACTACTGTTGACAGCATCAGGGACCTCTTTCTATTCCGCATTCTTCCTACAGCCTAAAAGTAGTTTTTAGGCTGCCAAATAGGACACACGTTACTGCAAATTAAACTGAGATGTCAGGGTTTAAATCTCCACATCTGTAAAGGGCCGCTTCTAATCCGGATTACACCTGGCCATGTCGTAAATAGTAGGGGCGAGGCCTCAAAACCGAGAACATATTGGGGCGTGATGTTTAAATTACGATCGTTTCCAGCCGCTGCACTTATCAATGTATGACCATTCTTACGCTCTGATCGGTGTGATATGAACGTTTCATGAATCCCACGTGAAGCCCGTTGTAAGAGGATTTCTGCGCTCATATCTGTGAGGGTTTCGGCGTTAGGTTGATAAATGACGGCAATTGTGTATACTTCCAGCCTTTTGAATTGTGAGCACTGCTTAATACCGTGTTTTCATTCAGGATAATATTGCCTTCTTTTCTCTTCTAAATTGTTTTATGATATTTTCTTTTCTCTGGCTTAGAATGTATTCCATTGGTTCAACGTCTCCTGAGAATCTTAATAATAAAAAATCCACCGGAGTAAGAAATTTGACGCCTAAAGGTTGATGGGAAATTGTTGTGTGTCATGTTCAGGGTTAAAGTGGCTTTTCTTTCTCTAGCCGTAGTGCTCTGTCTGTTCATTATCCCTTTTCTTCAAAATTGATAAACTCACTCACAGCATGAAAAATTGATGGCCTCTTCCTTTGTGTGCCACCCCCCTCTGCTGCCTTCTGTTTTCAACTGAAAGGTGAGTGCTGGCTCGTTGCCAGTGAGCCACTAATGGGTCTGGACATATAGCTTCCGGAAGGCCTTGTGGCAGGTAAGGTGCAGTGTTATGAAGCCCATTATGCTAATGCTAATTCTGCTGGGGGAGGGTGGGGAGATTTCCCCGACACTTCTCAATCCCATCATTAGCGGCAGCACGTGGGGCGGTGGGGGGGATGAAGAAGCTCTTTACTGCAACCTGAGCCTTTCAAGATGATTTTAAATGGGATCTGGGGGGAGGTGTGGGCTATTTTCCTCATAACGGCCAGAGCCTCGACAGCTCATTTCCATTGTTTAGTGCAGCACAGATGGAATATAATGAAATACTATGCTCATTGTGAAAAGTATCGTAGTGGTTTTAAAGGAGCGATCACAATATCCTATTATATTTGGAGGAGGCTTGGCAAGACAAGCCAAAAATTCCTGATTACATTTTCTAAATAGAACAAATGAATTGCTTATTTGATTATTTGACCACCTTTTTTGTAGTATTTTTGTAGGAGCATCAAGTCCTCCAAACCACTGCATTTAATCCAAGAAATATTCACAGGACCTTCTTCCTGTATTCACTTTCTTGGTCCCGCCCCAGACACATCTGACCAATAAGAGTGAACGTTCTTGCGTTATTTGTGATGATGCATTTTGATACACTGGTATTTTCCAGGTGTGAAATGAAACTGAACCAAGGGGTCGTTTTTTCCTAAAACCAACCTCAGTGTAGATGCTTCCCACTACGTGCTGAGTACCACGAAAAAAGCCACATAAAAGTGTCTGTGTACATAAATCTATAGATTAACCCTTTAGTTGTACTTTGGGTCAAATTTGACCAATTTTTGTTACATCACAAATATGTTTTTTTCTAACTAAAATGCCAAAATATAACATGGATGCATTAATGTACGTTGTATGGAACTCATACTACATTCTTTGCAGGTGAAATGCACGGTTACATTCATTGTACTTTGGCTGTTTCATTCAATTTTTTTCATTTGAAAAACCTGTTTAAATAGTTTTAAAACAGTATCCTGATTGGACTTTGACGTAAACCAGTCTGGGATCCACTCAAAATCCTACTACAAACTATTATTTGTCAAAATGATTCATAATTTCTGGCTTTTGAACTAAAAAGTTAGGCAAAATGTCATATCAAATTAGGTTTATTGACTATGAATTTAAAACAAGACTTTGAAAAAAAGTAAAAAAAACGTTTTCAAAAAGTGTCAAAAGCATAAAAACAACAAAACGTTCAGTTTTGACCTGGATGGAGTTCTTGGTCGAAGGGAAGACAACACAAGGGTTAAAAATAACGGGATCATTTCCCAAACTGCCGTGAGACCCGTGTTGGTCATTCACACAGAGGCAAAGGAAGCGAGGTGAGGCTGAGGACAGCATGTGTGAGGAAATAAAAAGTTCCCACATAATAAAGAGAGATGGACAGTCCCTGAATATGTGGTAACAACACACACACACACACACACACACACACACACACACATACAATCACACAAAAACATTCAGTGAATATGTGTGGGATTTGCACATCTCCAGTGTATGCCCAGATCTTTGTAAAATATTGAAGACCTCGGCACTTGCTTCAAATGATATGCATCCCTGAATAGTAGAGTTCATATCTGTTACTGGATGAGCTTCAACTTTTCATCGCATAAATGATACACAAGAAATGCCAACGGTAATAAACATCAGATGGCTGCTATAACAAGACTTGCTTATTTAACAATTATTTCAAGCAGAGAGCACAACACCATTTCTTATGAAAACAACATATTCATCAAGAGGCATCTAGCCTGAATGTCTCCTGTGAGCAGGTTCAGGCAAGCATTGACTGCACCACTTTTGTCGGATAGTCTGGTCCATTTCTTAAGTTAGTGTGTGCGAGTGCCCTGGGGCTTCCAACCTCTAGGGGGGCTCCAAGACCCACACACATACTGTACATATATACACATATACATACACACATTATACATACATATTTACATACATACACACACAC
>NC_048417.1:23427794-23445904 GCF_013103735.1 Etheostoma cragini | reverse complement strand
TGGTCTTGGGTGTATTGGTCTTGGGTGTATTGGTCTTGGGTATATTGGTCTTGGGTATATTGGTCTTGGGTATATTGGTCTTGAGTATATTAGTCATGTTGATAGTTAATCACAGATTGGAACATGTCAATCTTTACTCAATACTATTTCAAAATCACTTCATTTTTATTTTTTCAATATGAATGAAAGTAGAGATTTGTACTTGCCAAAGAGTCTTGTGTGGAATCAATCATGTTATTTTGGCTAATTAAAAAGAACATTGATATAGGAAAATGGGTCAATTTGACCCGAGGACAACATGACGGTAATAGTTTTCAAACAGCCATTAAAAATGCCTGCTGCCTAAAGGAATGTAATAAATAAAAAAAATTTAAAATGTTGTGTCCGATGAGCTCATATCTGCTCTAAAGTTGTCTCCGTAAACTGCCAAAATAACTTTGAGGACAAGTTGTCAGGAATGCTGACCTCCCTGATAAGTTTTCCTCTTCTGTATGTCAATCAAGTCAATGCTGTTCTAGTCAGGTTGCCCTCACAGGAGGGATTACATGTTATCTAATATCCTGAGTATGCCAAGGACAATTCTCATTGGGACTATTTCATTGACAGAGGCTTGTTAAAATGAAAACTGTTTACTGCAACTAAGGAAACCTTGACAAGAGGCACAAACGTGAATTGTATGCTATCTTTTTTTTTCAGTTTTACAAAATCAAAATTCTTAAAGGATGGATACAAACTAGTTGGTTTGGCAAATGTATGTGTGTAGAGGTAAAAAGCGGCTTCCTTGACCTTTTGTATGGACCAATCCAGGACTGTCTCATTACATTTGGATTCTTAATAAGTTCAAACCAAGGACAGACTTTTCATATGCTTGTATTCATTTGTTGTGCTACCACTGTATCTCAGCGCTCCTCTTCCTCTCCGCCATTATTCTGCTCCGTGTCCCTCCTGCTTGCATGTGTGCGCTGCTGGCCGCCGCCGGGCCTGGCTGCTTGCTTGCTTGCTTGTTTGCCTGGCGCTGCTGAGTCACGTGACGGTACAACATCAAATCAAGAGAGAGGGGAGGAGGAGCAAAGTGTGACTGCTCCACGCTGTGACAGGAGCAGCACTGACTCAGACAGCCAGCTTGCCTCTTTGATGAAACCACAGCACTGCCAACCCAGTTTCATGGCAGTTCTTGAAATGGTCACGTTATCTATTGATTCCTGTATAGGAACACGTTCATGTCATTTCTTTCGTGGTGGTAAGCACCAATTTTAAATTTATGTATTTCAGTGGGAAGCGTCTTTCGTGATTACAGAACAACTACGGTAACGAGTGGTATAAAAAGCCAAAAATCAGCGCAGGGAGGTTGGTCGGGGTGGTGGACGGGTCAAACAACACAGGACTTTCCCCTAAGAGACCGGGGATCGTGTCCCATGTGTGATGAATAATTTCCCCGTTGTTCTTTTCCTAGACATAACCGTCCCGTTTTTGTCGCACATCTCCATTGTTGCATTTAATTTCCTCGTTGTTGCATCTCCCAGAGACCGCGGATTGTCTCCCAGTGGGTGACATGTCCTTTCCCCGTTCTCCTTTTTCTAAACCAACCATCCCGCTGTTGTCGCTCATCCCCCAAAGACCGCCGCATCCCACGTGGGGTGTTACATTTCCACGTTGCTTCGTCCCCTATGGACCGCCGCTTTCTCCCACATGGGGCGTTACACTTCCCCGTTGTTGCTTATTTTTGATAATTTTTAGGGACTAGTATGTAGCATAGACCTGTGTCACACAACATGTATAGCCTAAGCTAACTTGCAATGCATCCCCATTTATTAATGTCTTATGTTGTGGTGTCACATGGATTGTGGTTGCAACTGCCGCCCTGGTCCTGCTCGAGCTGTTCTCATGAACCATACGCACAAAGAGCAACAAAAAGTAAAGCACTGTAATTCATAAACATTCCAGAGTGTTATTTCCTGTATGCACCACAATGACAGCTGCTATATTAAAAATGCTGTGTGCCGCGTAGATAGTAGAGCGGGGTGGATATGCGGTTCGTAAAACGCAGTCCTTCAAGCCATGGAGCGGAGATCACTTCCCGGAGAAAACAAAAGACTTCGCCCCAGGTAATGTGCATCTCCCTAGACTTAAAATACCCATATTAGGAAGAAAAATCACTTTTTCTGGCATTTGGGGTGTTATTTTGTGTGTTGTTTTCAAACGCATACAAACTTAGAAAAACTCTCCATGCTTTTGTAAGATAACGGTTTCTGAATGTCCTCTGCCCTCAGTCTCTGGGTGAGCTTTTCAAAATCTGCACGGCTTTCTACATATCTAGCCGAGACAAGTTGGCTAACCGTAGCACATGCTAGCGCTAACATACTAGCTCATTCTCAATGGCAAAACACTGCTACAACACACACTAGTTCACCTCCAAAAGAACTACTTCCTGTCCCTGTTCTGCAGGTATTCTACAAGTGTCCCTCGTCTAGAAGAAGTCTTCCAGCATAAAATGATTAACCTGAAAATGAGCAGAATATGGGTGCTTTAACCTGTCGTTTTTGTCGCCTAAACTTACCTGTTATGTCTCTCTAAACTAGCGGCAGATAGCAGTGCCCTGTACCCGGCTCACAGTCCCCTTTGTCGGGAAAACTGGACTAGCAATTGCTGCTGAATCGACGACAGCTCACAGAGCTCTATTGTCGGCGTCCCATGACCAGGTGGCGGCCTCTTATTTTTGTTAGATATAGGAATCGGTGTGCATACATTTTCACATGATATCATACAAAGTCATTCATGAGAAGGCCCACTGGTACTTATCAGTCATAGTTCTATAATTACCCATCTTCATGTCATTCCATTATACCCCCTGCTATAATTATTGAGTCATAGTTGTGTATTCATTGTAGTAAAGTATGTCAAAGCAGCAGATGACCACCCAACAAGAGCAAGGTTCAGTTTGAAGTTTCTGCCTATTAGATGGAATTTTGTCCTTGCCGCTGCAGCACATAAGGCTTGCTCTTGGGGGGGGAATTGTTGGGTCTTCCATGGACTGTGGTCTAGACCTAATCTAGCAGTATAGCATCCTGAGCTATGATTTGGCACTATAAAATTGATTGATTTGTTCTTATCTTGTCTGATATATGTCCCCATCTTGTAAACAAATGTAAATAGAAGTATGAAAACTAGTAATACTAACATATTACTGTGTTAACTAAGCCTCAATATTTAATACCCAAATAAAGCTAAACATACCAGCTTGAATCATTCTTGGCTAAGTAAGGTTAGTCCATTGACAAATGATGACAAAATACTTTTTGCCAGCTCAACACCCTAAAGAAATTCTCATCCACTTTGAATGTAGCGGACTGCAGTTGAGGACAAGGCAATGAAGCTTGGTGCTCTAGAAATATTTAAAGCGACAGGGGACAAAATTGCCCAAAGGCTTCACCTTTAAAAAAATATACTTTGTGTTTCTGTCCCATCCTGTAGTTGGTGTGTACTGTGCATATTGTTGATATAAATAAAAACAAGCTTCCTGTGTGCTGGTTATATGTATCATTAAATCTATCCTGACACCAGTCCTAGCTGACACCTTCCCTTGACCTGTCCTTTCTTGTGGTATTTCTATACTTTACCAAAAGACAACATTTCCACAAGGCATTCCGTCAGCTCGGCTCATGACATTAGCTCGAGTGCATTTTTTTTCTCTTGTCATGCGTATGGACAGTGAAAGGTAACATGTATTTTTAGAGGTGCCATCCCCAACAGATAATAAGGGCCTGGTGCTCATTACCGCCGCTGGAAGAGGGTGAACTGTCACATATGTAGAGCAGCCCCCCACTGTCTCCCAAAGGAAAATAATTACACTCCAGAGCCCCCTCACCTTGTCCTTATTACTCACTGGGTGCATGGTTCCAGCAAGATCCACACATATCAAAAGGAGATTACACCAAATACAGACCGGATTGGAACCATTTTGTTAGTTTCAGTGTTTTTATAGAACTTGAGGATTAATCTCAATAAAGAAAAATGATGTGTGTCAGAGAGAAGAATCAAAAGACAGTGAAAATGAAGTGAAAAAGGCAGTGTAATTTCAGAGGGCATAGAGTGATGAAGCTATTCTTTAGCACTAGCTTTCAGATGTAATCACACATGCAATTATGATTTTTGCTACCACATTACCTTTTAATCATGTTCATACTAAGAGAAACCTAATATCACATTATTTTAGGCACAGAAAATGTTCATGTTTTAAAAATGGAAAAATTTACACTGGCAATGTATGCATTTGGTTATTCTTTGTATTTTTTCTTAATGCCATAAAAAGACCAAAGGGGGCGCGAGGCTACATCTAGAGTTTCTCAATGAGGGAGAAAGGGTAGAGGTGCTGTCAGACCCCTTTCTAATTATTTTATTTCTTTCTGTGTGAAAACAAAATGCTCAACAAATCAATAATCAAAGCAGAGTGTTTTTACACGCTTTGAAATGTGTCCAAACTTTACCACTGATCATAAATAGCCGCCTGTACAGCAATGGTAGAGACCGATGTTGCATCATTCGGGGCTAAACCCAGACCGGGGGGTTGCATTTATGGCAGCTAAAGGCACTTATCTTTCAATATATTTGATAAAAGAATGCCTAAAAAGCTGCACATCATTTGGAAAAAGCATGATAGTTGCCACAGAAAAGTATCATCCTGAACAACCTACATTGCATTTTGTATCTAAATGTTTCCAACTGTCTTCATCATTCTGAGACCAGAACACAACAGATGTTGAGGATTGTCACTTCTACCACTCAAAGAGAGGCAAACATTGTCTGATGACTGCTAACTATTTTTTATTCATGCTACATAAAATAGTAAGGGTAGGAATATGGCGTAAACAGCATTACTAATCTTGAAAACTATTTTTTGTTTACTGAAGTACAGTTCACATAATTATATGGGACATTTTCTCATAAAACCTTAAAGATTCTGGGCTTTTTGTAGAAAACATCTGGGGCTGGAACCCCTGAAGCCACCCCCTCTCTACGCCAATGCTGTACAATAAACCTTGATTTTTGGCCATTTTCAGTCTTTATTTTGATATGACAGCAGAAGACATGAAAGGGGAGAGGCGGGGGAATGACATGCAGCAAAAGGCCGCAGGTCGGAATCAAACCTGGGGCCCCTGCGTTGAGGTGTAACCCTCTGTATATGGGGGCCCGCTCTACCAGCTGAACTGTCTAGGTGCCTCCTGTACAGTAAAGTTAATTCATAAGAACTGGGCTGTCAATTGGCACATGAGAAAAATATTAGCATCTTGCCTCACAGCAGGCACTGCTGAGTAATGAGTTTGATCCCCGGTCTGCAAGGGGCCAGGGTTTGCATGGTTTCCCTGGGTTTCTTCCGGGTGTTTCAGTTTCCTCCCACCCCCAAAAACCATGTATGTTAGTTCAGTGCCCACGTCAGTGCCTCATGACCAACGCACTGGCAAGCAGACTGGAGCTGGTCCCTGGGTGCCTGTGGCTGCCCCGTGCTCCCATGTAGGCCTATAGGAGAGATTAAATGCGGATGGAAAATGTAATTTCTCTGTGAATAACGTTAAAAACACCTTTAAAATGTAACCGTTATCTTACCAACACAGCATATGCTACCGGAGGAGAATTAGAAAATAAAGTAGAGATGGTCCAATACCATTTTTTTACTTCCTGATACAGGGAAAATTAGACCTGTACTTGCGTACTGATCCGATACAAGAGTGTCATATATTTCATGTTTTAACAACTGTATACTACTATCCCTGTATGGATGTGATCTTTGTTGTCAATCTGGCAGTTTGACAGTCAGTTATAACGGAAAAAGACCTCAAATAAACTACTTTAACGTAGATTTTCTTTAGGGCGTTAATATGTGGTATAAGACCGGTGCATAAACTCCAGTATTTCCCAATACCGACACCAGCGTATTAGGCAGTATCGGAGGCAGTACTGGTACTGGAACTGGAACTCTTAAAACAAACAACTGAAACAATGCAGTGATATACGGTATTTCACGATAATGATAACAGATATAAGTAGTAGTTTCATGTGAATAAATTCTAAATTTTTCGTTTTTAGTATCTATGAAAAAAATTATCCTTCAAATACGTAAATGCTCATCTAAAAGGAAATGATATAATTCCCTGTATTGAGAAAAATAGTTGGGGACTAATGGCTTGTTGAAGGTGGGATCCTCTGAGAAACGTTTTTTTAAGAAGAGGTGATTACATTTCCAGAATCTGATAGTTGCTTTTTTGCTCATAATCACAGGGTAATTGCTTATAATGTGTGACATATTTTGATCCAGTACACATTTTATAGATTACATACATACATATATCAGTATATCTAACATGATTATCCTGGTTAGGACTACAGTACTGTAGACTGCCGCACACATTGGCTTACAGAAGGGGTACCGATTTTGTTTCATTAATGGGCCACAGTAAACAATAAATAAATGCTAATCAGCTTAAGCTTGTAAAAAAAGAAATTAAAATGTAAAAGCTTGATCTCAACTGTTATACAGTGATGGAAATGAATGAATGTTGGTTAGCCACAAATGGTAAATATGTTTCATACAAAGATGCTGTCCCCATTCAAAATGTGTCAAGAGAAACACCAATATTACCACAGAGAAAAGAAAAACAACAAGTAAAAGAGAAGACTAGCCACCTGAAACCACCATAGCTATTTTCACAGCCTCCACTCTGTCAAGCAAAGTGAACTTAAGCATCAAATATTGAGCACCTTTCTGAAGACGTCCTCGTGGGTATTTTTTGCCACCATTAGAACTGCCTAAGTGGCAAAGGTCAAAACACATTAAGAACCATGCCTGTCTCTATCCTGTCATTGCAAGTCTGCACAGTGAAAAAGTTCTTTTGTGAAAATGCACCTGTCCTGTGTCCCTTTTGAATGTAAAAAGGATTACAATCCCCATGGGACTGAAACTTCAGTCTCTTCCTCTGCTTACCAGCTGTCAAAAGCTGAGGAAATCATTTATTCTGAGAGAGAAATGGGTCTTCAACTCAGTTTCGGAGACTCATGTGTTATTAAGCAAATATTCCATTGATTATTGATTGCAGATCCTTCCACACTTATGTGTCTTTAATGTCGCAAAACTTTGGAAATTCTGGGTCATTCAAGCTCTTGAGAGAGTCACTTTGATGTTTGGGGAGCCGCCTTCTTAGTAAGGCGTAAGTGTAACTTACTGCACGTGCAATTAGTTCAGCGATATTGTTTAATTATGACGTTATAAACATAGCAGGTTTCAAACCACTTTAATGGCTCAGAGATGTGGGCCTACTCTACTCTAATGTTTAGCAGGTAGGTTGTTTCTCATCTTCATTATCTTGGTGTGACTTGTTAACAAAGACAAGGTACAGCTGGTGCTCACGAACGTCATGAGCTCCGCTATTATTTTGTTATAAACATACATTGTCTAGGAACTGTGCTACCGCCAAATTCCACCGGATATGGAACGGCTGTGGATTCTCTCCGGAACGCCGTTGGAGTCATTAGGTTTCTATTAAAGTCAATGTGTGTGCTTCCACTGCGGAACGGCTGCATCCCAGCTGGTCCCCAGCCCTCCGGAGCAGGTACACCGAGCTTCTATTTTTTCCGGATGCCGGAGAGCGCCGCAGCAATTCAGCACACAGCACATAGTGCGGGACAGGAAGTTGAGCACAGAAACAAATAAAACATCCGGTTAATTTTCAAAATAAAATAGACAGTGCTCACGGCGGATCATGTTTCCCTGCACTACATCTTGAAAACAGCAGAGTGTTGTTTCCTCTCTACTCCTCTGGATGATAACAACATGTTGTCGGTTTTGTGGTTCTATTCTACATAAACTTGCAAGATCTCGTGGGTCCTCAAGACTTCATCTGTTGGTCATGGCCGTTCCGCCACAAATCCGGACCTGGTGGGTGTTGACGGACGGCGGAGCACGGAGCCAACACGCAGCGGAGCCGATCCGCAGCCATTACGCATCCTGTAGAATTTGGGGGGGATCATTTTGTTCCGATAGGACAAGCAAAAGCAGAGATATTTCATTGAATATTTGTGTTTGACCTGCTGGTAAAGAACCCTTAGGAGATATTTGTTGAGATATGTATTTCAGTCTGCACCAAAGTGGTGGACCAAAGGACAAACCAACAGATAGTCCTACATTGCTACAGCACTGGCTAAAAACTGAAAAACAGTTCAGTCTCATCTTTCGTTCAACACAAAATGCTTGGTACCATTTTGCTAAGAAAGTGCAACTGCTTGGAGGCAGATTGACTGGCTCGGACAGCGGTAAACAGACACAGACACTGTGAGGCTTCGGGGATGTGCTTGAAGTGCCAGCTGGAGGCAGAGGGGGAAATAGTTCGCTCCTGACATGCCGGCTCAGACACCTGTTCCTAGGCCAGATTAATTGGCTCAGGACAGGTTAAAGTGTACACAGAGAGAGAGAGAGAGAGAAAGGGAGAGAGAGGTGGCAGAGCAGGCAAAGAGCTATCTAAGGACAGTTACTACTCTCTCCATTTTTCCATCCCACGGAGGTCCATGTATTTTATAGCCTATTCTGAACGTGTGTGTGGTAAAATGAGGCTAAAATATCTACCTAGCTGAATACTGTGAATATAAAGATGGATTCTAGACTGTGCAAAACCTGTGTGCCAATAAATGTGTGAAAATACCATTTTCTCCCTGTGCCTGTGCTAAAATGCCCTGTTAAAAGCCACTCAGGTGGCTCTGTGGTGCATTTATTGGCACTAAGTGGGAGATTTTTGGCTTTACCAGAAGGCACTATAGACGAACATCAAGGGCAATTTAACCTTAGCCAAGTACTTGTGATCTATTGTCCGGGGATTTCTGCAGATCTGGGTTTCTTTAGTGATCACATTTATGATCACATAAATTGATTTACTGACTGCAATAGAGAGGTTTCAGCTGACTGAGGTGCTGTAGGAGAAAATTGTTTCAGTTGGGCTTTAAAGGGACCCTATGCAGTTTTGGCCATTTCGCTTTTTCCTCGCTTGTTTCTCTATAAAGCCCCCCCTTTCTCTGTTCCACCGACAATGCTTTCCTAGCTTTCTGCTTTTCAGCCATGACGATAGTGTGAAAAACTCCATCGCTACCTAGTTAGCCGGTTCCTGAATGGTTGTACATGCAGTGCCGTGAAGCAATTCGTTACATCGCGAAACCTGATATCACGCAATACTTCCTGACGCTGAGTCTGGTCACTCGTCGACCAAAAGTTGCAAGGGTGTTTTTTTCTGCTTACAGGAGCTAGGGAAAAGCAAGACAACCACCATTTCAACTCGAAAAAAGTCATATAACCATTCCAGTGACTCCGAAGCTGTTCTTGGCATCGTTCCCCTTTAAGGCCATCTTCTGCTCCTTAACCCTGAACACATTTAATTAAATTGATCTGACAAACTTAGTCAACTAAACATAGTTTATTGGTTGATGAGATTAATTTACCACTTGTAAGTGTTGTGTGACAGACTCACTGTAATTACCAAGTGTTGCACGGACGTTGTCAGTGACCTTGGCAAGGTCCACATCTTTCTGCCATAAAGCTTTCTGGTTTGACACCTGTTTTATTTGTATTGTCACAATTACAAAATGTCACATTTAGCAGTGTCAGTAGACGTATTAGAGGATCTGAAACAATTTTAAAATGTTAGCAGAACAGCTGTTAAGGACTTGTCAGAGCAACACTGTACTGTGACAAACAAAGAGGGAATTATTTAACATAAGGGTAGAAGAAAAAAAAAGTCTAAAGCAAAGATGCACATGACTAATATGAAATGATCATATTTAATCATATTCAAACTCCAGATTCATCCAGATAAGGCAGTATGATATCAGGTCAAATCAGGGAAATCTATCCGTACATAACTCAGCCAACCTGACCTGACGTGTAGTTCTCGCTCAGCAGCACCTGGCATGTGTCGACGGAGGACCAAATGTGACAAAACCGCTGCTTTCCTGAGCCATCCTGAGGCATGATGCATGTTGAGGCTGGGAAAGAGAACAGTGGTTTATCTTTAAGAACACAGACTAGCAGAGGTCACCATTCTGTGGGTTTACAGAAAAAAATACGCATCAGTGTTTTGAACCATGTAATCATATGTAATCTGTGTTTCCCCTTAGGCACTCGTTTGAGGTTGAAACCGCTCATAACCGCAACCTGAAGAGACTGAAGGTGGAATGGGGTGTGGAGGACTGTGAAAAACAAAGCACAATTAGGAGAAGGCCGTCTCAGTATAAAGCCAGTAATTGGAGGCTGAGAGGAGTTAATGGGCCCGAGGTGAAGTCTTTCCGCCTGAACTTCAGTTATTACGATAACTCCATATAAACTTTAGGTTAAAAAACAACTTTTGGAGAGCATAGCCAATTGCACCCTGGTGGAGCCTCTTGGTCTTTGATGATCGAGCTGGACAGTGGACACCTCAGTTTATATATCAGCCTATTAGTCTTGGAGATTGAGGATGGAAGACTCAAAACATCATTTTCTCCGCCTGACAGTTGTTTTATGTACAATGATAATAAAAAGGCAGTGACTGATGAAACTCTGATAGCCCACATATCATAAGTAATGCTTGGATACTTTAAAAAAAAAGTAATACAGATTCCTGTAATTTTTTACTGAGGGCGGATTCTTCTTTCAACCCTTGTGTTGTCTTCCTGCCCACAGCCCTGCTTTTTGACCTTTTTGTTATGTTTTCCACTGAAATTTTGAAGCTTTTTCTGTCATTTTTGTGACTTTTTTCAATGTTCTTTTATAATCTTTTCCCCCCCAAATGCTATATTTAATAAAACACCCAAATTCAAAGAATTTACTTGTAAAGAATGTCATATGGAACCATCCACATTTCTTTGGACATTTTGGTGAATAAAACCCCCACTTTTTGATGTAGAAACTGTTTGAAAATGGGTCATATTTGACCCAAGGACAATAGGAGGGTTAACACCAACCATGGACCTCAAGCACTTTCGCATTGTTTAATTTTGTGCACATTGCACTTTGTTTTGTTATTTAATTAGCTTTTTGTCATTTAATGAGCATCGTTGGAGGTGCCTTAGGCCCACAACTTCCATTGCCAATGACTGCTTCTATTATTGTTGTGTACATGATTAATGACCAGAGGACATGCCGGAGGATATTAGGTCAGCTGAGTCAGTGGTCTCTTTTAAGTCCCTTCTTAAGACATACTTTTATTAGAGAGCCTTTCCCGAGTTTATGTGAGCTTGAACCTCTTAAAACAGTTCTTTTCTTTTCTATCCTGTACAGGTTGGTATACATCACATACTGTATGTTTCATGTGTTGTTTTTAAAAAAACTTTGTAACTTGGAGTTTAAAAGGTGCTCTATAAATTAAGATTATTATTAATATTATTATTATTATAATCTGGAACCAAAGAATTTATTAAGCATGTATGATATTGTGTGTTTTTTTGTTAAGGAGGGGACTCATTACTATTCATTAGTATTGATTGGAAGTGGAGTAGGTTGGAGTATTGACGGCCAAATGAAGCTTTGTGAACCAGTGTCTTTATTTTCTGAGCCCACTAGTTGGTGCTCTTGGTTTTAAGAGAAAGATCTAAGGCATTGCAATTCACTATATCCATTGCTTTCAATGAAATGTCTTGACAACTACTGGATGGATTGCAACGAACTTTGGTAGGCTACACACATTCATATCAGGATGTTTTGGCCTCTTTTCTCTAGCTCCCAGTGCAAGCTAGAGCTGATATTAAGGTTAGGATCTTCTTTTAAGATACCATGCCCTGCATGGACTCTCACCACATTATATACAGTATCTGAGCTTTTTAAACCATATACACCAGCACGCTGGCTCTGCTCCCTTGATAGTATCCTGGTCATTCCCCTGGTAAACAAAAAAACAGTTGGTCATAGAGCATTCTCCTACTGTGCTCCTTATCTTTGACATTGACTCCCACTACATGTCAAATAAGCTCACTCAGTTGACATTTTTAAATCTAGTTTGACATCCACCTCCACTCATGGTCCGTTCATGCTACTGGGAATATCAGCGACCGCCCGTGTGATTACGTTGTTTTTCCAACTGCCAGCGTTCACTTGGTTGGGAGTAATGTTCTTCTTTTCTGTGATATTAACAACTTGTTGCATCACAGCCATCAACTGTTGGGTGTAGCAAAGGACACCCCAAAGCTCTTCAATTACACATTACTTTCCTCACTACAGTTTGTACAAAAGCTCAAAACATAAAGCCTAACTGACTTGAATTGGCTGACTTGTTACTGGCAATAGCACAATGTTGAAACCAATGAAACGACTACAACCTAAATAAATAGCACATTGTGGACGTAAAAAAATACTATACATGCATGCGTGAATTTTCCATATTTAGCAAAAGTTCAGTTCACCATTCAACACGTCGGCCGTGTTTTGTGTGTCGGTTGTCAACAACGCTTTACCAACGCGAACCCCCAACCTTCGGATTTGCAGGCAACCGCTCTACCACTGAGCCACAGCCGCCCCTATTATGACATTTTCACCGGGGAAAATGTTTTTCCAATGCCCATAACACATAATCTTTTCTTTGTCCTTCATTAAGCTTTTCACTCATTCTCTCATGGTGCTGTTTTTGTATTGTTGATATCTTACTGCTTAAAAGCTGTTTGATTGTGTTGTTGCTGTCTGTTATTTCTGTTTCTTGCCTGTTAGCACACTGACAATAGCATTTAGCTCAAAGGAAGAGGACAGCCCAAGTACAGCCTCAAAGAGCCGCGAAAATGGCTGTAGACTCTTGTTTCTTGTGGGGTAGGAAGAACAACAGGTAAAAGTAGTTGTTTGCACTTATAGGTGAGCTGTCCCTTGAAGCAGTAAACTCTTCCTCACCGTGGCAGCAGCTGTTTGACCCCTGCATGGGATTCGTGAGAACGTGTGCATGTGAACGTACACAATTGCATTTCAAAACTGTAGTAAGGGTTCCCTTTTATGCCACCATTTTGTAACGTAGATATTTATAAATAAATAGATAAGTAATTAATACAAAATTCCCCACAATTACGTACCTTTAACCAGATCTCTCAGAATTCCGTTCACAAAATTCTGTGATGCGCCCACAGAAGACTTCCGTGAAATAAATACAGCCCCTTAAGGTAAGGAACAGGTTGTGGGTGGGCTTACGGTTCAGTGACACTGAAGAAAAGACGGGTGGGTTTGGGAAAAGTAGTGTGAGCTATAGTAACGTGTTTTAGTTTCAACGTGCTGTTCACTTCGACTTATTGTGCTGACAGTTACAACCGGTACTTAGCGTGACATTGTCTGCTACATTTCAGGCTGCAATCGCACACTGGTTTCAGCCACACTCGACACAGGTGGGCACTCATCAGTACAAAGCAGGAAGGCGGAGGATGAGTTAAAGGTCAGCACAACAGGCTGGAGAGGGGGGCACGGGATATGGAAAAATACTGAATGTGTGTAACAAGGAGTGTTTTTTCTACACAATCTGCTACGCTGTGAGCTGGCTTTTAGACATAAGCGTGTAAAGGGTAGGAATTATGTCTGCAGTGCTTTCATACTACTTGCTACCCTAGTTGCTCCTAATGCTATATCATCTTCTTACTAACTTCACATTAGTACTGTTTTCCGTGGTGGCTACACGGACTTGTCACACATTCCATGCCACCACCACATAACGCGGTGTGAGGAGTTCGCGATCATTTCACGGATTTCTGTGAGACCGGGCTGACATATTTAATCACCATGTGTGCTGCCGTTCACATGATTAGAACTTTTTGCCTTTGGCTTCATAAGCCCCCAATAACTCATTTCTGCCATGCCACTAAATGCACACATTTTTAAATGCAATGCTGAAGGATGAGACTCGCATCATTACATTGAGACATTAATGTCATTTAATTTTTTTCAGTAGGGTTCACTGGGCAAATGGGGAATTCCGAAGGCAACATAAAAACTAATTTACTCAAACCATTAGGCATTATGCTATAATGGCAATATGCTCAAATGTGTCTTCAACACTAATTTAAAACCAACCAGGCAGATTGAACAGAAATAACACCCTTTGGCCAACAGGAGTTGTGTTGTATAATTAGCATGTCAAGAAACAGATGGCACTTCTAACTGGTGTGTCTGTTCTTGTTAGTAAATGTAAAACCCCATGATTCATCGTTTGATTCAGCTGACAATGGTCTCTGGGTTTCAAAAGCAACATGAGGTCGTCTTAGGTTTCCTGCACACTGCTTGCATGGCGCAAGAGCGTCAGCTGTGTGTCATGTCCGTTCTTATTTCGGCTTGGCGTCAATACTTCTGACGTTGTCTTTGCTGTTTTCAAATCAGTAAATATTTATGTTTATGAGTGCAGTAGATTTCCACAACTCTCTCCCCATATGTTGATAAAGGGTGATCTAAATCACATGAATTTTTTTACGCAGCAGCCACGCAAGAAAAACGGCACGCTCACGCCCCGCAGGCAGTGGGCAGGACGCCTTGCTACTGTTAGCGGGGCAATGACCATCTTTAATACCAGCAACAATGCAGTTGTGATTTTTAAATTACCAGTTTGCCTCTAAACTTGTAATCTTCAAAGAATAATCATACAAATTGCAAAGCAGCACACAACTTTCTTAAAAATGGCTGTTCATTTAAGATAACCAAACAAAAATAAGAAAAGAAACCAAATGTGCCCTTAGCTGTTGGAGATTCTTGTGACTACATGCTGTGATTCCACATTTCTACAGCCATCCCTCTATCTGACGCTAATAGATCTTTTACAAAAACGACTCCTGCCAAATGGGAGTGCAGGGACTGGCAGACACAGTTTTAAGTGAGATTTTTACTCTGGAGACTTGACAAGATCCTGATAAAATTAGCTCTGTATTTCCTTTGCCCCTCTTCTCCAAATCTAATTTGTGTGACAGCAGCGAGCGAGCTTGGATTTGTAATTAAACTATAGACTGCAATATAATTGGTATTGCCTTGCATGACAAGAATGCCAGCCTGAGCCGTCCAAAGTGAGCAGGTGGATGGATCCCGAGCTAATCTGTGGTGTTTTTGCTAAACAAACCATCTAACACAGGAAAGAGAGAAGCAGTTTTTTTTTTGTTGATCTACCCATATATTATTTTCTTTTTTTAATATATATATATATATATATATATATATATATATATATATATATATATGTGTGTATCTGTAGATTTATTGAGCTATTGGTTGTCACAAATAATAGATAATTAGTGATGAAATGGCATTCAATAATCTCACTTGCCTGTTTCCAAGCTATTCTCACACTCAACTTGTCACACAGAGAAACAGCTTATCTCAATTCAACTCTAAGGGGATTGTGAAACGTTTTATGTTGCAAAAGCAAGTGTGACATAAAACAAAAATGTGCATGCAAGCAGCAATTTATTGGCATAAATTGTACAGTGCTGTGTACCATTGCAATACCATAATCAAATGCATGAATTAAAGTAGGTCAAGTTGATCTAATACATACATAAGCATATATGAGAGGTCCTGCAGAGAAAGTTTTGGAACCACTGTGTTAAGTTATCTTCCCGTATCTGTTTATGGCACTCAATAAAACACTCCAAAAACTACTGACATCTGGAGTAAAATCACGTGCATGTGTCAGTGTACTTTGCCAATGCAGCTGTTCTCAGTTGGATTTAAATGATTTTACCTGTGGGAAAAGAAATCTCTTTGAGAGTGACCAAACTGTTGGAAATCATGTGGCATTATTTGCCTACTCATTTTTTTTCCTGTTGAAACTTCTCTCAAGAGACTGAATTTATGTCACAGGGGATTTATTTGCAATACATGCTTCCATCATTTGCTCATTCCACATTACACACTGTACCAATTATCAGCCTTATGGGACCAGTCTGACTATAATAGTGACATAAGACAGACACTGCCATTGTGTCTGCAATAATATGTTCTTTTAAAATGTACCCAATTCTTGTTCCTACTGCCAATGATGCTGATGTTTGACCAAGGCTTTTTCTCTTTCCCAGGCTGTGCCCACCAAAGCTTAGTACTAACCCCAATATCTGGCTCCAGGAGTGGGCCTCAGTCTCCTTATCTGGGGAAATATTCCCTCGCTTGCTTTAATTGAACATGAGTCAACATCTGTGGTGGTCCTACCTGGAAACTAGGTTCCAGCGGTGAGGATGGGAAAATAAAAGCCAAGTTGTATTAGCATCATCATAGCAATGTGTTGATAGCGCTGTTGTTTTCTGATTATAGCTTAAAATGTGACATGTATATGAGCACTGTTACAACTTGTCCAATATTGGTCATGTGTTAGTAGACGGCGCAATCCACTTTGTCAAAAAAAAACTTTATTTGCAAATGTTTGCTCGAATTTAGTGTGATTTAGTGCGAAAATGAATGGAAACACTTTAAAATGTCTAAAATCAATTCAATATGCCAATGGTATTGCAAAACAGCATGTAACATCATTACGCAGGTTTTTATTCATTTTAAAGCCGTTGGATAGAAACACACTTTCACCAGCTTTATTCGCAGGAGTTTTTTTGCCAAACTTCAGACAATTCCATTGACAAGTGGATGGAAACTTAGCTATTGTTACTAGGTTCTCTGAGAGACCCAATCCACTCCAACACAACATCAGAGGAACCGGGTATCGTTTGGAACACGGATGCCTATGGCATGATCTGTTGGGAGGAGAATACAAGGCAGACCCTGGACATGCAGGACGCATGACATCTCCCTGGTGGCCCCTGAGCCAGGAAAGAGTAGGGGGTTGCAGGTGAGGGCTGGTGATGGGGGGGGCCCCAGGGCATAACCAATATAAACTGGTTTGTCTTACAACTGCCAAGAAAGAACTAGAGGCTGTAGGTAGGGAGAAGGGCATGTGTGTTAATTTGATTAGCATTATACTACTGCGACCACCCAGTTCTGGAACAGTGTGTGCTGCATGGTGGACTGCATCATAAATATGCGTCCGCTTATTCGGTGTCGGGTCGCGTTGGGAGCAGCTCCAGCAGGGCACCCCAAACTGCCCTTTGTTGCAATTATATCAGAATAAAACTGCAGAAAATTCCCTAGAAACAACACTGACTCTGAAATGAGCTGGAGGAAATTGCAAGGGAAAGGAACACAAAGCAGCTCTACTGCAAACCTGACCCGGACAAACAACTCTAAAATGAATGGATGGATGAATGGCTTAATGTCCTTCATTTAACGTTTGTGCCATTGTGGCTTTGGGTGCGCTGTTGTACATGTAAATAGACAGAGCCACACAGCAAAACTGCAAAATGTTGTCTATTTTAACATTTAAATGCATCAATCTGGTGCACTTGGAAAAGAAATTCAGAGATTAGATTTAAACTATTTTGCACTTCAGAAATGTAACAATGCACACACAGGTGGAATAGTTTGTGTTTGCATTAATGTCACTAGGAAACATACAGTACCTGTAGAAACATATATATTCATATTTGTAAGTGGGATTGTCTGAAATCTGGCAATACAATAACCATTATGGTGGGATACTCTGGCTATGCAATTTACAAAAATGTCTGTGCTGACATGAATGGATTACATTATAATTTTTGCCCAAAGTTGGAAACCATGTCAAAATAAGTCACAATTTAAAACCGGATTTAAAACCGGGGACATTTCCGGAAACTGGGGACGCCTTGTCACCCTAAGCTAAATGTACAAATGGTTTATGAGAACAGTCTGAACAGAGACACATGCACAGTGAACAGCCAGAAAATTCACAATCCACAAAGAAAGGGACGATATGTGCAGATTCAAATAATCTCTTTGGCTGTTGGTGCTGGATACAAAGACTTAAAATAACACTGAGGAAAGTTACCAGCACACAGAGCTCCCTTGCACATAGTTGGCAACACTCCTACTGCTCTGTTTCAGTGTTCAATTACCTTTCTATTACATTTACAAGGCAACATACTGTGTTTGATGTTCTTCTAATTCAGTTCCAAATCTGTACCACTTTTCCAATTTGTCATGGTCTTAATAACCAGCAAGTCAATGTATGAACACAATACAGACAAAACTTCAAAGACAACTAACACACTACACCAGGGATCTTCAACAGGGGGTC
>NC_048417.1:23382255-23427694 GCF_013103735.1 Etheostoma cragini | reverse complement strand
TATACATATAATTAACCGGTGTCCATTTTTCGAACAAGAAGACTGACAGGCTACTGAAGAAGACCGTGGCTGCCACACGAGTAATGTAAGCAAACGGTAATGGTTCTCAGTCGAATCCACACAACAGCAATGGGAAAGAATTTTATGCAGCCAAGTACAAGCAGGCTACATTTAACGTTAGGCAATGTCGGTAGTTACATTCGATCATGTTAAGAAGGTAGGCTATCATAAGGAGACTGCTCATCTCCGCACCAGGCTGCTAAACAAGACTGAATGAAACCAGTGGAAACGCTTGAGTCTAACGTAATCAAGCGTGGCGCGCACCAAGCTACTGAACGAGACCGGACCCGTGCCTAATACATGAGTCTAATGTGGTGAAACAGGTGTCTGGGTTGCCTGCAAGTTTCAGTTATCAACCAATCCCAGAAGAAGCCTTTATGTCTCTAGTGTCGGTCAGTATGAGTCAATGGTATGTTGTTGTTTTCCCCCCCCCCCCGCGGGGGCACCTAAACCAGTGACCAAATCTATTAACTTCATACAACCAACAACCGTCTGGTTGAACCGGCTTGCGTAATAGAGTTGTATGTCCCATCACTTCTCGGAAACAAGGAAATGAATTTGACCCGTTCTCACTCCCACTTGGTCAGCGGCTCTCAGACTGCACGTGGGACTGCTGGGATTGTCGCAAGTAATGAAAATGCAATAGGGGGCCCCCGGCTGTCAATCAATATCTTCCAGTCACGATGGCCCTGATTGGTCTGGGCCCGTGAGCACCGATTAACCTGCTTACTGATAGTTATGCGTCTATACTTACTCTATTTGATGTCACTTGTGTCAATAGGTATCCATTATTTCAAAGATTGCTCTAAAACATTGTGGAAAACAGAAAATAATCATATTATTCAGAAGCAAACCTATGTGTGAGATGGAATGCTGTCAAAATAAAATACTGTATTATTCATGCCCTGGGCACATCAGTAATATCCTCAGTAGCTATGATTTTAAATATTCAATTAGGCGGAGGGAAAAGTTATTTTAGGTAACTTTAATAAATGGGCACACAAGATTTCTACACATGGACTAGATAAACAAACAGTGAATCTCTATTAATCAAAACCAAATAAACAACAGATTGGACAAAAAGTTGTCCGGGATGAGAGAAAATATGGGGAGCTGAAACCAATGCTTGTATGCCATGAACTAAAAATATGAAGACAAGATTATAGCCATAGTTATGGGCTTAATGGCCCAATCCCAAAGTGATCCTAAGAGTCCTTGTCCTTAGTCCTCCTAGAGGACTAAGGACAAAAGACTCTGAGAATTGACTGATCTCATGTGCTAAGTGAGTATAGTTACAGATACAGATAGGTATAAATGGGATTGGAACAGCACTTTACAAGATCACATGTTACCTTGCCGACGTTTAGTAACAACGATGTTGCTGACACTTGCTGGTTTGAGAATTTTCATTTAAAGTTTGTTGCTTCCCACACGGACGAGGCCCCGGAGACGGCTGGCTGAATCCACATTTTTTCAAACTGTTGTTTTACAAGCTGGACAACAGGTTGGTCCAAAGACTGATCTAACTTATCATTGATCATTAATGTTTTTGGAACTTTTTTTAAAGAGTAATTTTACTCAGATTTACTCAGAAAGAGATTAATTAATTAGATGTGCTGTAAACAAAATCTTACATATTTCTTTTGTACACGTCAGTTTTTCCTATATTTGTCTTTGTTCCTAGGCTTACCAGCGCCCCCCGTATGCTAGCGTGAACCAACATATGGCAGCTATCAGGGTGTATCTGCATGTGGAGAATTGCATGAGGCCCGATTTCCGACTCTCCAAAGAGGCCTATCATGGCATTTTGAGCAGCTTGAGTCAGAGGAGGGATCATGGATGGGGGCCAACGTTCAAATTGTTGCTTTTTGTTTATTGGCTGTCCCACTGTGTTTTATACTGTGTGACCGCAAGGGCTTTTGATGTGCACAGTGTGTAGAATTGTGTTGTTGGGCTGGCCTTTGACATTCATAAGTGTAAAGCCAAAGTTATTTCCTTCCCTACTGCTAACATGCTGGGGGACATTGGAAGGGGATTTGGCTAGCTAGCCCAGCATTATGCCTTTAATAAGGCTGTGGGGGCCATAGATGGCGGTCACATTAGAATAAACCCCCCCAGGTGCCATCAGTATGATTATTTTTATCACAAGCAGTTTTATTCAGTGCAAGTTCAGGCCATATGGGACTCCTCTAGGAGAATTACAGATATTTTTGTTGGTTATGGAGGTTCTGTTAACGATACACCTGTGTCATGTTCATTCTTTGTACCCCCCACCTGGTTATTTTCAATTGGGAGATAGAGGCCACCCATGTCTCGAACGCCCCATCTCCATTACTACGACCTACAGATATCCACTATAAGGGAGGATACAGAACTGCTTTAATGCACGACATGGCAGGGCCCGCTCAATTATTGAGCGGACCTTCAGAGTGATGAAGGCACGGTGGCGGAGTACCTTGTTTGAGGCACTGGACGTTCAGGTCTGCATTTTGTTCAGAGATCGTCCTGCCCTGTGCAGTCCTCCACAATGTGTGCCTGAACTAGGGGGATGTCCTGGAAGAGCCACAGATCCAGCTTGAAGATCCTGCCCCCCCCACTGCTCCAGTTCAACAGTTCCCAGAGTTGGGGCCACGTAAAGGCATGCATCAGTTCTACGGCTGCCTTTATTTTTTACAATTTTTATTCAAAATATAAGTTTGGGGCTGAGTGAAATGCCCTTTTGTGTTTTGCCATTTTGACCAGCGTTGTGTTGTGTTTAACCTTTTCCGTTCAAATATAAATATGGCATACTTGGGTCATAAAGTAGTGTATGACTATATTTTTATACAAAGTTCACTGGTTCTTGTGATGGATGCAACATTTAAGAGGAAATTACATTTTCAGATATAATATGCAGTAGCGGTGAAGTAGAAGAGGTGTTGGGTGTGTCGCCATCAGGCTCCGAGTCCACTGCCGTGGAAAAGGTGTTTCCTAGTTATGCGGGGGGGGGCAAGGTCCCACAATGTCTGAGTCTGTAGCTGTTGAGGAGGAGAGATGGAGGGCAAAGTGGAGGCTCAATTGTCAGTTGTTATTGTTACTTGTGTCGATCCAATAAACATAAAACACACACACACACACACACACACACACACATATCTGATTGGAGGCCAGTCTCACTTTTTCCCACAGCGACCATAAAAGAGTTTAGATGTGTGTACATTGTTTCTGTTAAAAATGTTTTGTATTAATTATTCATTTGATTATAATATACAGATTTGTCACAAACAATTGAAAACTGTACGTGTTTTTTATGTTCCATTAAAGAGGGGTGGAGGTGGGGGTCACCAAAGGTACCAAAAGTAACACAATGGTTACTTTCTGAAGTAATTAGTTACTTTGATAATTTGTAACTGCGTATCTAATTTTGTTACTTTTTGGAAGAAGCAACTAGTAAACACAAGTAATTACTTTTTAAAAGTAACTGGCCAAACACTGCTAATTAATGTAGCTGAAATCCCAAACACGTTTGTTGACAGATTCACATTTGCTTTCTTCATTTTTGTTCTCTCTTTTTAAAACATGGCTTGGTTGAGTTGACTGGCCCTGTGATTTTGTCTTCCCCATTCACTCTCTCTCTCTCTTCCTATTCCTCCTTACTTCTCTCCGTACTCCACATCTGTAGGGATCAAAGCAGAATATGATCTTCTGACTGATTTGCCCCCTTCTTTGATTCAGCCCCTGACCCCTATTATTTCTGCTCTGACCCCCAATATGTCTTATCACGGCCCTGCAGAGCACCCCCCGGCTATGTCTGTGAATTGTGTGGTTGATTATTTCCAAGTTTTTATTACTAGACCGACCTGGTATTCCCATTTTGAATCTAACGTTACACTTACATCAGGCATCTATGAACTTTTTTGTTATTAAAACCAGCACGACATAGTTTATGTCTACTCGGCTCCACAGTCTTTCAAGGCATAAATGATAAGTTTGTACTATTTCACTTTGCTGGGGACAGGCCACCACAAATGTGGATGTGTAGTCACCCTATACAGACTGTGACCTTGTGGACAGTTTGCATTCAAAAGTGAAATGGCCAGGGTTGAGGGACAGCACCACAGGGTCTGAGGCCCTGGAATGTACCGCCCCAAAAGAAGAAGTTCAAGTATCTTTGGTTTGTGTTCACAAATGAAATGGGTGAAATGCAGCGTGAGATGGACAGGTGTGGTGTCAACAGAAACGTGGATGCTGTATCAGACTGTGAGGAGGGAGCTGAACTGGACAGCAAAGCTCTTAAACTACACTTAATCCAGGTTCTAGTGTTCATCTTTGGGTAACGACACATGATTTAATGGTGCCCTACCACCCAAAATTGATTTTTTTGTTTTGTTTTTTATATGTCAGGTTCATATGGTTCATATTCATATTCAAATATCTATTCTTGGAGACACACATTACCCATTTTTGCTGAGTCTGCACACACAAACTCTTCTGTGTATGTCTGTGTCTTCTATGTATGTATGTTCTATGAACTCCTGGAGGAGAAATGCCGGACATGTAAAAAAAGAAAAGAGCTTTTGTTGGTTGAATTTCTCTAAAAATGAAACCACCTAGAGTTCTCTGCAGTGAGCCCATTGTTCTTTAGTGTAAGGATGTGAGATGTCGGTGAGCTGCAGGAAGAGAAGTGTGTTGTCATCACTGTCAAATGCTCATAGTCTTTTACATATTTATAATGCACTAACATAACAGAAAGAGAAACCTCACAAAGCACAATGTCATTGTAATGCAGTGGGCCCTAATTAAATGGTCAAAGCGCATGGCGCGGCTGCGTTTAGGGCGTGTCCAAATCCACTTTTGCTAGTTTGATGGCAGAAAAAAGGGTCTCGGCGCCTGCAAGTCTGCAAAGCAAAACCTCCACAGCGCGCGCAGCCCTGGGATGCAAAGTCCTTCAGCAGTGGATACAGGCATTAAGGGATGATGATTTGGTACGGCAAATCTTGGATAACGTTGCTTTCACAATGTAACTTTAGGCAGCTTTTAATTTTAATCCCAATTTGGCATGTTTTGTTGAACGTCCTGTTGTCCTTGGGTCAAATATGACCCGTCTTCAAAACGTTTCTATATCAGAAAATTGGGTTTCATTCAACCAAAATGTGAAAAGTTAAATAAATACTGAATAAAACTACTCTTTCTGAATATGGGTATTTTATTTAATGTTATGGCATTTAAAAAAAAAAAAAAGGTAAAAGAAAGAAAATTGGTAAAAATCTGACAAAAACATCGGGTGAAAAAAAATGTTCCATCAAAAGTTTGACCCAGAAAAACATCATGGGAAGACAACACAAGGGTTGAGTGCCCAGTTTGAGTTTTAGCAGTGTGTTTATTTGGTTCTATAGGCAGATGTGTTGCATGTTTTAACAGTTATTATTAACATGATTTCCCTGTGTTTTCTTAATTGTTTGTTGGACTGGGAATCAAGGTTATGAGAAGCAGCTGTGGACATCTCAGGATAGGAACAAGTGCTAGTTAAAGATGGATGTGAAACAGGTGATGAGGAGAGGGAGAACAAAGAAAACTGGGTTTAACTGGCTAGGGGAGACTTTTGTTTTTAGTACTTTTTATACTATACAGAAGTAACCTTTTTTATTTGAAATACATTAATAAAGAATCCTGTGGAACTTCATTTTTTGGTCAATGGAAACCCTTTTTGCTGGTGAAACCGGCCTCACGCAATTGTGTGACATTACCAGCTGTGCAGCCTCGAGCCATCTTGAGATGGCCCCTCCCTGCAGGAGGAACAGGACCCCGTCTTAACTCCACAGCAACACAGAATCTGAAACTCTACTGTCGGACTCAGGAGAGGCACAGTGGACGTGCCAGTTCTTTGAAGCCCTGGACTTAGTTGAAACAGAGCTAAGTCAAAGATTTGGTCAGGAGGGAATGAGAGTGGCAGCCAAGAGAGAAAGAGCTCCCACCAATGCTGCCAACTGAAACTTTTTGGGACTGAATAAAGTTTAACTCTCAAAGGAAAGATCAGGAGAGAGCACGCAAATGCAAACCAACATGAGGATGTGTCCCTTACAAATGCAGCTGTCTTTACTGGGTGACACGGCAATCTACTTCGTCCCCGGAGGTTGCTGAATTCCATTTAGTGTTGCATCCACAAACCAGGGGAGAGTTTGAAAGAGTTTGAGACATTTGCTGAATTGTGTGAGCTGCATCATCACAAAGATCATTCTCTGCCCTCAAATGACATGAAAACCTGGCTGGGAAATATTATGAGCCAGAAGAGATTGACACGTCTGGCTTTAATGCACATGCACAACAACATTCTGCACAGACTGGACATACTGTCTCTGGTTAAGAGCTGAATAAGCAACACATCTGAGTGCAAGGCCACATCCGGAGTATTCAGGTAAGATGTTTTTACTAATAACGCTGCCTAATAGCACTGCTAGAGTGCGTTTACTTACTTCCTTACATGTCTGCCTGCCTCCCTCTGAATGTCTGTGTCCCTCCAAATAATGTGTGCCAGGCAAAAGTACAACTTTATAGATTTTGCCTTGAGGCCTTCATGAACTGTAAAAACAAATGTGCCAGTTGTTACTCCATTTGCACCCATAGGTTAAGTCACAAAAACAACTGTTGCCTAGTTTGAGCTCTGGTGGTAGTAGTAGTAGTAGTAGTAGTAGTAGTAGTAGTAATTTATTTATTGAACTAACAATTTTAGCACCAAGGCTATTTTTGCTGCTACTGTGTTTTTTTACAGGATGTTAACAGAGCTTTGAATGTAGACAACAGACTATCATGAAAGAAGTTTCTTTGTTCAAAACTATTGTTAAAAAAAAAAAGGTTAGTTACTGCTTTGTGTTTCTCGGCTTATCGCAGCCAGCCTTGTGGTCAGTTGTGGCAGTGATGCTTACCAACATTACTTTAGAGCCCCATTATGCTGAAGTGCTTTCGAATATATTTATGCAGGTTTCAGATTTAACTATAACAAATGTATGCCATGAACACTGTCAGTTTTTTATATTTAAGAGGAATATGCGCATGCTTGTGTAAACCGTTGCGCGCCTGCACATATCCAGGGCAGCAGGCACTGCTAAAAATACATTCATGTCCTCCCAGACCCCCACATCCAAACATCAGGGAACTTGTACAGGGCAATGTGAGAAGCAGGTTTTGACCTTTTGTCATTCCATAAAGAACCAGAGGCTTTTGAAGAACGGCCCAACATCCTTTTTGCACACAGTTTTAAATCAGAACCATAGTTCTCACTATATTTGAGCACTGAAGCTAGCTAGATAGATGGATGTACATGTGTGTGTATGCAAGTTATTCCATTATTTTATCCAAACCTGTAGTTCCTTGGTTACATGCTGGATAGCCAGCATATAAATTACTTACAGTTTGAATGAAGGATATAGTTTTTTTTTTTTTTTTTACTTTTATTTTGACCAATCCGGAAAGACAGCATCAGGAGACAGCTAAAGTAAAAGGAATAGGAGGCACTATACAAATGTAACAAACCCATCGATCACCACCTTTTTAAACCTCACTCTGCAACGTATCTTGTTTATTTTGTTATATTTCAGAAGTGGAATGTCATTGATTTGGACTACTTTACACATTAATGCGTTTATCTCATTTAAAGCATTAGCCTTGTGTGAGTTCTAATACATAGAATATATGAAAGCTGCTGTACTCCTTTCAGTGGGTAATTAAAAAATGTTTACATTTGTTTACTGATAGTCATCAGTGAATTGTTAACGCTGTTCAATTTTGCATTTAAGACTTTGTAAAGCTTGAATTTGGTGTCAATCGTAAATAATCTCCATTTCTCTCTCAGCCAGAGACGGGCAGGAATATGGTGTGCCCGTGCCGTTTCATCATCCAAAAAAACAACCTGTTGAGTATAGTAATGATCCAGTGCTTGTCTGATGTTTTCAGCTTGAAGGTAAAAAAATGAGCTCAAACTGCAATGACATGCTGCACTGTGACATGACATGCTGCACTGTGCATTGACTGAGCCCAGCCTCCGAGGTGTTAAATGGATCCTTTAAACTGAAGGAGCTGAATTTTAAACTGACAATTGGAGCCCCTTCTAATGGCTTTTTTTTTGTGATTTAATATATTTTTTAATGTGTTAAACATCTAATGGCTTTTTTTAGAGTGGGACGGATGTGTTTAGCACGTGACTTTTGACCTGATGTCTTTTTATTTAAGAACTACCCTGCTGCCCTACAGCGTGTCTTTAAATGCATCAAAAAAGCTGAGCTAAAAATGACTGCCAATGACTTTGCAGTGGGTAAAGTGACTGGTGTTAACATCAATTTCTGACAAAAGCACCTCTATGCTGTTCGGCCATGTCTATGTCAGGCATTAGATTAGCCGGCACGCCTAGCCCTTTAGACAAGAGAGTGTTTGCTCCGGCTGTAATTCTGTTATCGCCCTTTCTTTCCCTCTTCTAATCTGGACACCACAAGTAAGCGCTTCTGACACGAGCTGTGCACAAATTGAATTTTTCTTCCCCTATCCCTTTCGATTTATAATTCCCTTTTTCGCTCTACGAGCAAACTCAATTTCTGACCCTTTAGACTAAAGGCTCAGATAAAGCAATTAGTTTGTGATTCTGTGTGAGCCCTCGGCCGACCTGAAAGGCAGTGTGAAGCACTAAAAGCAGCACAAACGGGGCAATGACGGTCACTGGCAGACACTCTCAGCTCAACAGAGATGAACTCAGAGTCACTGGCAACAAAGAGGTAGGAAGAGAAAATAACTCCAGAGTCCAAACAGCCCTTCCAATATGTCTGCAGGTCTTTGATCACTGCAATTTCCTCCTTTGACTTCTTCAAGCTTTCTTAGAATACAGCCAACAGGGTACTCTTCAATTTCACTGCTTTTTCAGACCATCAGGTCACAGTTTATCTTTAAGGACTAAAAGGCAGGCTTATGCTTTATTTGGTTAGAACTTTGAGATGAAATGCACAAAGCCAAGGGGTTGAATTTTCTTCCAAGTGAGACGAGAGTCCAATAAGGCATACACACACATCATTTTAGAACAGAGAGCATGAAAAGACATTCTTCTCCACTGTCACTTCTTTTACTTTTGATAACCATGTTGATATGCACATTTTTGTTAGGCTAATAAGACTACTTGGTTGGCTTACCAATTGTCAAATATGGCATAATCAAACCTTTTGTTGCCATATATCTTTTCCAGTATTTTAGTCTTTCATTTGCTCTGTAATGTCCAGTCTTCTCTCTTTCCAAGTAAGAACAGGCTATTTGAACTTGGGACAGTTTTTAAAGTCACCCTGGCCATATCTCAAGCGTAAGAATTCAATTTAGCCATTGCAGGCGAAAACTGAAAACCGTAATAGAGGATTTTAGAGTGAAATACATGGCATGGGAGATTCTTTTAGAAATTGTTATCTCACAGTCTGGCTGGGGAGATACGGACGAGGCAGAACTGATGAGGTTCTCAATCATTATCCTCTCGGTGATAGCATGTTGTACTGTATGAAACCTCTTATCACTATAATTGCCTTAAGGAAGTAATTTGTTTTCCAATCAATTCTGTAGTTTTACAAAGGTAGTCATCATTTTGCTCTGAGATGATGTCACATTTTTATAAAGGCTGTGTTTCAGTGATTACTTGTATGAAAACAATAAAAATGTTGGGTTGTAAAAGTGGTGTGCCATAAGATAAATGACTTTGGTATTAAATATTGACATTTTTCTCACTGTGAGCATTCACCTCTCCATAACTGCTCACCATGGTCTGGGGCAGCATCAGTGTCAATGTGCAGTCCAGTCAATAGGAAACATGCATGCAGATGTTGGCAATTGAACCACACAGTGCAAAAATCCTGCTTGTTCTCTCCTATCTGCCTTGGCACAAATGAGAGTCAAAAGTATGGGCCGAGGGCCATGCTGTTTCCCCCTTCCAGAGATTCAGGCCTTGAACAGAGAGATATCATGAACCGAGGCGCTGTGCAACGACCCATTTGCACAGATCGAAGAACAACGGCCAATAATACACTGACCCGTGTATTCTGTGGACTACTTTGTGTGGTCAAAATGAGGCTATTCTTCATCTTTGCTGTTTGTCTTTTCACAATGTGAAGCTCCGTGCCCGTCACAGAAAGGCTAGCCACACTGTGTAAACTGTTTGTGTTGCTCTGTGGCCCAGCAGTCTGTACCCTGGGAGTCTCCAGAGATGCATGCTAAGACTGAATCACTGTCAACTCAGCATGGAGCTGGGGAGAGTACAATAGTTAAATCCTAGGCCTTGGAAAATCAAGGCAGCAGTCAAGCAGCACAGAGTGCTACTCTGTTAGTTTGGTGTTTGCCCTCACAGCACACATGCAGGCCCGCCCAACTCTTTCAACTAGGGATGAGCGAGTACAGCATTATCTGTATCTGTTTACCACATGAATTATCTGTGTCCGGATCCGTACTCGGACTGGGCGGGGCCTAAACCGGAAGTGGTCAGATTTAAACCGGAAGTGGGGTACAGTAAAACCTAGATAAAAAGAATAGAAACCAGTACATGACCAAAGTGTTTTTAAATCTTGTAGTTCTGGAACCAGGGACTTTTAGCCTCCATCCAGAAGGAAGATACTGGAATTCCCTATTCAGAGGGTGTAGGCTGTCCTCTAAGAAGGCCAAAGCTATCTGCTGTAGTTGTTTAGCAATGCAAACGGATGTGGGGTGCAGCGCGGACTACCCAGTCAGCTTACTTGACCATTTACAATTTGGTTTAGGCGATTCTTGTGCTTTATTGAAACAAACCCAAACCATGACGCTAAGGAGAATATGATGGATTCAATAAAAGCATGATAAAATAATTCCATCATGGTCTTTTTTTTTTCAAGCATTATATTGTATTATTGTCCTTCACATTTCTCCTGGAATTTTTTTTTAGAGTCGTCGATAATTGGCTCTAGATAACTATAGGATTCTACGTGATGCACTAGTCAACCATTTATAATTGTGGCCTCATATCCTGGAGTTTTACTAAAGTCAATGTACATATCCTTTGTTTTGGATATGTTCAATTGAAGGTGTGACTCTTCACACCACTGGACAAAGTCTTCAGTTATTGATCAGCAGACTCACTATAACGGAGTCATCTACGTATTTAATGACGGCCCTATTTACACATTTGCACTGACAAATATGTAGTGTATCTATATAGTAGGGCTGTAATCAACCAAATAAAATCTTGGTCGACAAAATTTCCAAATAAAAATTGACTGGTTGGGGGGGTGCGGGGGGGTGCGGGGGGGTGCGGAGGGGTGCGGAGGGGCGGGGAAAAAATGTATTAGACTATGAAATATGCCGATTCTGATATGTTCATATAGCCTATTTAAAACAGACTGGGCCACCTAACGCAAACAGGTTAGCTTACCGTTTTTAGGTGATATGCCATGTTTGTTGTCGAGCTGCGATATGCAAACTGTTGCTTGCAAACTTTGCATTCAACTTTTTCCCGTTATCTGTTTTTGTAAAATGCTGCCACACTGGCGATGTCTTCGACATGGTAGTGGAGGACTGACTGTAAATAAAACACTCACAATTAAATAAATATTCTGCCAACCACTAAAACAAGGCTTTCTAGTTCTTTCTTCAGTCTATCCCCAGTAGGTCGGGCTAATTCAACAAAAGAGAAAACGGGGGTGTTCTGAAGACAGACTGTTACCCGTGAAACAGGGAGGCTCTGAAAACACCCCCATTGGCAATTTGTGCTTTCCACCCATAGACAGTTACGGTCTGTGCTTCCACCTGATGAAATAACAAGGCAAAAAATCGACCAATCGTATACAGAACGTATCGACCAATAAATCAACTAGTCACCTGGGAGATTACAGACCTACTATATAAGTTCTATATACAAACATACATAGAATGAACAGAAGGGGTGAAAGTACACATCCTTGTGGTGAACCTGTGGAAGATTAAAGCTGACTAGGCAGAGCTCCGTTCACCCTTACTCTATGTGACCCGTTTGTTAAAAAAATCCAACCAACAATGTTGGGACAAAAAATAAAAATGCTCAACAAGGTGGTTGGCTAAAATAAAAGGTTGAATTGTGTTAAAAGTGGATGAAAAATCAACAAAAAAGGGACCCACATCCCTCAAGGTGTTTGAAGAGCAAAAGAAGCTGAGCATCTTCTGCTCCCCCTGCGTGGGCTGTAGGCAAATTAGATGGAATCCAATGCATGTTCAGTGATCCTTAAAATCTGTGAGTGTATCAGTTTCTCAAAACTCTTTATTGAAATTGAAAGTGCGACAGGTCTATAATCATTAAGAATTTTTGAACTACTACATTTAGAGACCAGAACCACTACATCTGGAATCCTTCCAGATTTTTGGTACATGTTGTGTCAGCAGGGATTTATTAAAAATATATTGGAATATGTGACTCAGCTCTCTTGTTCATGTTTTAATTAAACGCCCACAGATGTTATCAGGTCTATGACTTTTATTTGTCCTACTGAAGACGTTCTCAACATCTTCCATCTTTGGATAGACATGGCTATTGTTACTCTCACTCTGGATGCCAGCTATGGTTTACAGGACCAGGCAGAGCCAAGGTTGTTTTCAGCCATACTTTTGTCAACTTTAGACTTATCTTTGTTTTGCTTCAGATATCTGAACTTTAAGCTCCTTGGAGGCTACATGTAGATCAGAGGCAGTTCCCTGCTTATGACCATGTCATTTTTTTCTGTGTACTATCGTTTATGGACCATCGTTTATTGTCTTTACTTGTTTGCAGGGGCCACATATCATCAAACGACATCAGTGATTTCATCCAAGTCCTTACAGGATTCTTTAAAAATATCCCAGTCTGTGCAATCGTACCATTCCTGGAGGCACACAACTGACTCCTCAGTCCATTCTTTTACTGCCTTGCTTTGCACTGTCTCCTTTCTCAAGACATTTTCATAGGTAGGGAGGAGTTGTATACAATTATGGTTTGCAGAGCCCAGGGGGGGTGGTGACATCGATTTATAAGCATTGTTAACTGTGTCATATCAGAGGTCCAGTGTCTTTCCCCGCCTGGTAGGAAAAATGGCAAACTGGTGAAGTCTTTTTCAGGGTAACATTAAAGTCACCCAGAACAAAGTTTGGCGCATCTGGGGAGAGTGACTGCAGTTTTTGCACTTTGTCAGAAATTACAGTGCAAGCGGTAGTGGCATTTGCCCTCGGTTGTATGTACACAACTGTTAAAAAGATTTGTGGCAAATAAAATGGCCGTAGTGACACGGACAGGAGTTTGATATTAGGCAGGCACAGAGGTACAATAACGTCCATGGAAGTACACACATACCTCGCCACCAAGTTTCTTTCCTGTTGCACTGACTTCCCGATCCATCCGAATAGTTAATCCCAAGCCATTCAATCCACAGGTCCCGTTCTTGACCCCGGGTTAGACAACCAGCGCTTAGTGAAGGCTAAGACACAGCATCCCCTATAGTCCTTCTGTAGCAGGTCATTACCCTGGAGTTCATTGACCTTGTTCCTGAGGGATTGCACGTTCCCCATTATCATCGCGGGCAAGGAGATCCGTCTCCTACCCTGCTTTCTCAGGCTTAGTCCGACACCTCTGTGTTTTCCGGAGGCTTCAGACTACGCCCTTCATCTTTTTTTCTCTGCCATGTTGAGGATCAAGGGCTGTGTCTCAAATCGCGCACTTTCCTTAGTGCACTTACAGACAGTACACTTCGCGCACTACGTACTATCTTGCATAGTGCGTAAATTTCGACAGAGGAGTGTTGTCTTAAATCGCGCACTAATATGTGCACTTACCGGAAATGATGATAACGTTTCATCCCTTCTTCTGTAAAATTGGGAATTTCACCAGGGGACAATCATTCCAGTCGGATATTGTGTTTCGCGAAAATAACTCCTGCTTTTGTTTTTGATATGTTTACAAAAATAAATGTTTTTATTTGCTCTGTGTCATGCCTGGATGATGCAGTCATTCCACCCCATTAGCTGAAAACAGTACACACAACTGTATTGTATAATATTTGTTATTGTTGCAGTCTTTTAAATTCATTAATTATACCTATTCTTTGCAGTCCACTCTTATATACTTATATTTCTGCGCTAAAAATAACATTCATTCATTCATAACGTCACTGTTCATTTTAATGCTCAACTCATAAGGAAATCTTTGTAGCCCAGAGATAAGACTGTTATGGTGAAGCATTACCCTTACAACTTACCTAATGGACAAAACATCATTACATCTTCTATTTTAAGTTATATTTTTGTTCTAAATGGTCTTCATACAGTGACAATACAATAGTGAAAGCAGGGGGAACAGACCTTACATTTAAATAGATCCATTCCTTTATATTCATTGTATGCTTGCTACAGTCATGCAACGTGTATTACAAAAGATAACAAAGTTAAATACTTTTAATATAATTTTATTTTATAAATGTGCTTGTAGTTCTGCAGGCTCCCCCCCCCCCTCCCCCCCCCCAGGCCGTAGCTAGTCTGATGGGGACAGGGACATGAGGGGGGACTTCAGGCTCTCCAAGGGATCCTTCTACGTTCTGATGGCCATCGTCGCCCCAAAAAGACGGTCCTCTACTCTGCGTTTGTCCCTGAAAAGACGGGTCATACAGGATCTACATCAGGTGGAGGCAGTAACAGCGGATACGTTAACATTAAGCCTGCTGTTAACGTTACCGGCAGACAATCAGCTGATCGCTATTTTGCTAAGCTAACTCTCACATCGGATTATGTACAACTTGTGAAGATCACACTTTTAACACTAAAATTTTTTACAGCGGGACGATAGACAACAAAATACTACAACACATGTAACGTTATCTTATAACTTATTTGCTAATATGGTTAAACTGACGCTGTTAACTAGCTATGGTTGGCTTGCTAGCACGTCAAATTACGGTACCAATAAACTTTATAATTCGTGGTACAAAAATCATCACCGACTGTAAAATTAACCAAATATACATAAACTGGTGGCTTATATGTTATAGGTATAGCAAAAAGACACACGTTCAACTTACATAAGTAATTCTCCGTTGGTCTCCCTATCGCGTCTTTGGCCGCCAAGTTTTTCCAACTGTTAGCTCCGCCCCTTCCGCTACGTAGCCAAGATGGCGACTGTTGAGTGTGAAAAGTGTCCATCATTCTACACTCAATTTTCTGGCTGTTTTGAGTGCACCATCCGGGTATTAAAGTGCACCTCATTTGACCGCACTTCGAAAAAGGTTCTTTGACACTGTCCTCAAATAGTTAGTATTTAGTACAGAAGTGTGCGATTTGAGACACAGCCAAGGTCTTTGATCCCTTTTGTATACAGTTCGGTAAGTGTGAGATTACATTGGATACACTAGGCAGGTTCCCAGAGCTAAGATGAAGCAATTGATCTCTGCTGAACTGTGTTCTTACTTGGGTAGCTGCCTGCTTTGAATCATGGGCTACCAGCAGACACGATGATAGAATCCATTTCACAACAAGATAGAGGTTTCCTTTTTAGGTAGACACCTTTGGTTGGTAACTAGATGCGCGGTAGGAAGACTTAGACAAAACTTCAGACAGAACTTGACACACTTAACGTATACAGAAAAACAACTTGGATGCCAACTTTCTCGCTGCCAGTCGCATGCACGTGCCAAAAAACATTTTTTGTGTCATCACTACTGAATTCAATCTAATTGGATGGGATTTAGTGGTTAAATTTGGCCGGGCTCTACGGGGCTAACATTTGATGAAAGTGATGCTTTTGGAATCATATTACATTTGGAAATGTCATGTCTATTTTTGGCTTTTCAGAGATGAGATTAAACAACCGGAACACGCAGCACTGCAGACAACTCACAACTGCGGGTCAACAACATAACGCCTAGGTGTCTACGTTGGCAGGATTAACAGATTAAATGGGTGGAAGCCTGGTGCTCGGAAGCTCCAACAGCTGCTATGAGTTCACTTTGCTGACAAAGCCGTTGAACCGGTTCACGTCGTCGTGTCTGTAGATGGTACTAAAGGGAGAGAATGGGAGAAGTAAGTTTCTAAGTTGGACCTGGTCACCACAGACCCAAATCTTCTCAGCTTTTGCTAGTGTCTTATGGTACTGACTCTTCATATGGCACATTAGGTTTGGCACATTGTCTGGGTCACTTCTTAAATCACAACAAGGTTATACAATGCGCAATCAAGTGATGAGTCATTAACAGTAATGTAAATGCTAAATGCCCTCTGTTGATACAATGAAAAGTATAGGCTCCTACCCTTGCAGTTTGGCACCTATCATGTAAGAATCAATTTCTCCATTTCTTTTCACAAAGTTCACTGCAGAAAGTATCACATTTAATTGTTTATTTTTCAAAACGTTTGCCCTCTAGTGGTTGTCAGTTTTAACTCTAAAAGTATAAGGAACTTTCTAATTAACATATGTTTAGTAATTCATATGTAACCCTTTATTTTCTTTCCACAAGCCATATCCAAGCACACACACATACATGTAGATTCCTTTAAATGTTAAGGGCGCTCCCACTATAAATTTCAATGTGAGTCGTAATTACTGCTTGATGAAACGATCTATGACCTATCTACAATTGTTTATATAAAACCAGGGGTCTCATTTGTAAACGTTGCTTTACAAAACAGGGCTGAAAATATGTGTACGCAACTTCCTATGCAAAGTTGTGATGAGACATGGAAAAAGTACTCACTTTCCGTACTCAAGTAGAAGTACAGATACTTCTGTTAAAAATGACTCTGGTAAAAGTAGAAGTACTGATTTAACTTCTTTACTCAAGTAAAAGTAACAAAGTACAGGCTTGGAAATTTACTTAAAGTGTAAAAGTAGCCTTGTGAATGACAACCATTTTTTAGAGTGCAAGCTGAGAAACTACAGTGGACATGGAGAAAGGCTCTTTATATGCCATTGGCCATATTTTAAATGGATATCTGCCAAAAGCCCTAAAACATAACATATATGATTATTGTGACAAAAACTGCGAATCCAGGTTAATAAGATTCTGACTGAGCAGCAAGATATGAATTCAGTTGTTATTCTTTGAGAATTCCCAGATCCAGTTCCTCTTTTTTTTTTAATCTTCTCCTTAACATTTAAAGGAATCTACATGCATGTGTGTAGCTTCTGGAAAGAAAATAGAGGATAACATATGAATGACTAAACTGACATCAATTAAGAAGTCCCCTATATTTTAGAATTACGCAGCACGTTGGCCAGGATTCCTTCTTGATGCATAGTCTACTATCTCAAACATCTCTTTCAGATAAAGACAAGGATGATGGGAATCTGTCGAGTTGTTTTGTAGTGGTGCATTAAGTGCAACATAGTGTAGAATAGAGTATTGACAATTAGATGGAATTCAGAATTTATTACTCAAACAATAATAATGGTTACTCAAGTGAAAGGATTTGAAACTTGTTAGTGAGGACTAGATTAGGACTGGAGTTACACCTGATTCTGGTTTCCAACTCAGCCCCAGGTGTGTCCGTTTAAACACTGATGGAGACAACTTCTCTCCGTTGCTGCCTTATCACAATCAAGCAACAGTTCAAACATGGGCGTGGGTAGCTGGGTGTGTGTGTGTGTGTGTGTGTGTTTCCGCAAATAGATAAATAGTAGCATTATAACAGCTACCATACACAAGGAATCATATATGCTAGCAAATAATAACATAAACCCACTATTCCATTATCCTAATGCACTGTAACTGTGGCATGTAAATAATGCACCTAAAATACAAACGTGAACGAGGGCATTTAATAATCTCCATTATAAAATAAACAGCCAGGTGTAACCTCGGTAACAGATGAAGAACACACAAACAAAAAAATCACAAGCTAATTCAAATACAAAACCAATACAACAAAAGGCTTAAATGAACTGACATCCGTTATACGACTTACAGTTCTCAAGGACACACACACACACACACACACACACACACACACGCACACACACAATCTCAACTGATTATTCATAAGACAGCTAGTCTTTTTTTTTTTTTTTTTTTTTCTTTTAATGGGGCCCCCCCTGGGTCAGCTGAGACCAACACTGACACAAAAATATCTTAATTTATTGATAAAATAAGGTAGTGTCTCCAAAGTTTTAACAGTAAGTGATGTAGTACAACTAGGAGGAGACAAGTTCTAATCAAGCTAAGAAGAAACCGTGAATAGAATAGCTTTACTATTTTGCTCCCGTTTATAAATCCTTTAACATGGATTGTCAGTGTGGTGCGCGCCCTTTCGCGGTGTGAGGCGCGTGTCCGCGATATTCATGACGACCTTTTGTACAAAACTAAAGTAACGAGTCAATTTTGTAAAATGTAAGGAGTAGAAAGTATCGATGTTTGTGTTAAATTGTAAGGAGTGAAAGTAAAAAGTCGCCGCAAAAATAAATAGTAAAGTAAATATCTACTTAATTACAGTAACAAAGTATTTGTACTTTGTTACTTCCCATCTCTGGTTGTGATTTATAAAAAAACTAAACTTGACGGGAGACTGTGCGGTGTTCCACACAAACTCTGACCCATGCTTACGCACATCATGGAGACAAAGGGAATTGGTAATGCAGATGGTGAGGTGGTGATCTCTGAAGTCAGACAGCAGAAAGTACATTTAAGTATTGCCTAATGCATATTTTTTTCCCTCCATATACAGTGGTGTGAAAAAGTGTTTGCCCCCTTCCTCATTTCCTGTTTCTTTGCATGTTTGTCACACTTAAGTGTTTCGGAACATCAAACCAATTTAAACAACAGTCAAGTCAATAGTCAAGGCCTGATTATTGCCATACCTGTTCACAATCAAGGCATCACTTAAATAGGAGCTGCTTGACACAGTAAGGTCCACCAGAAGATCCTTAAAAGCTACATATCATGCCGAGACCCAAAGAAATTCAGGAACAATTGAGAAAGAAAGTAATTAAGATCTATCAGTCTGGAAAGGGTTATAAAGCCATTTCCAAAGCTTAGGGAATCCAGCGAACCACAGTGAGAGCAATTATCCACAAATGGCAAAGACATGGAACAGTGGTGAACCTTCCCAGGAGTGGCCGGCCGCCCGAAATTACCCCAAGAGCGCAGCGACGACTCATCCAAGAGGTCACAAAAGACCCCACAACAACGTACAAAGAACTGCAGGCCTCATTTGCCTCAGTTAAGGTCAGCGTTCATGCCTCCACCATCAGGAAAAGACTGGGCAAAAATGGCCTGCATGGCAGAGTTCCAAGGAGAAAACCACTGCTGAGCAAAAAGAACATCAAAGCTCGTCTCAATTTCTCCAGAACACATCTTGACGATCCCCAAGACTTTTGGGACAACATTCTGTGGACCGATGAGACAAAAGTGGAACTCTTTGGAAGGTGTTTATCCAAGTGTATATCTGGCGTAGAAGGAACGCTGCATTTCATAAAAAGAACATTATACCAACAGTAAAATATGGTGGTGGTAGTGTGATGGTCTGGGGCTGTTTTGCTGCTTCAGGACCTGGAAGACTTGCCGTGATAAAAGGAACTATGAATTCTGCTGTCTACCAAGAAATCCTGAAGGAGAATGTCCAACCATCTGTTCATGTACTCAAGCTGAAACGAACTTGGGTTCTGCAGCAGGACAATGATCCTAAACACACCAGCAAGTCCACCACCGAATGGCTGAAGAAAAACAAAATGAAGACTTTGGCGTGGCCTAGCCAAAGTCCTGACCTGAATCCTACTGAGATGTTGTGGTATGACCTTAAAAAGGCCGTTCATGCTCGAAAACCCTCTAATGTAACTGAATTAGGACAATTCTGCAAAGATGAGTGGGCCAAAATTCCTCCAGGACGCTGTAAAAGCCTCATTGCACGTTATCGCAAACGCTTGGTTGCAGTTGTAGCTGCTAAGGGCAGCCCAACCAGTTATTAGGTTTAGGGGGCAATCACTTTTTCACACAGGGCCATGATGGTTTGGATTTTTTTTCACCTTTAATAATAAACACCTTCATTTACAAATTGCATTTTGTGTTTACTTGTGTTGTCCTTGACTATTGTTTAAATTGGTTTGATGTTCCGAAACACTTAAGTGTGACAAACATGCAAAGGGACAGGAAATGAGGAAGGGGGCAAACACTTTTTCACACCACTGTAATCCACATTATCGTGAAGATAAATCCAGGAGTGGTATTTGCACTGAGTGATAATTGTTCTATAAACACCTCGTAAAATCCAATTCAAATCTTAAATCGAAATCCGTTCTTAATATTTAATCACCGATCTCTCACCGTCACATTGCCGGCTGCGGAGCGCAGGAGGAGGAGATGGCCCGACCCCATGGAATACTGGATGGCATCAAATATTATAATTAGATAACGGCAGAACACAGTGTAAATAACTAAATGCCTGTCTTTAATACTGTGCATACATAATCAAATTTCAGTCGGAGAATGCAGCCGGTAAGCACTCGCGCAATCGTTACGTTTAATGTCCTTGTTATCGGTCTGAACTTTAGTACTGTTGGTGACAAAACCTGCATGGAGAGAAGGGTTTTTGTATTTTTACACTTTCGTCTTCAAATTGTATTTCTGAGTGTGGGGGGGGGGGGAGGGGGGGTAAAGTTGATGCTGTGATTTCGGCGAGGTGTTAACAATCCCAAACGGTTGTAAAAAAAAAAAAAAATTATAATAATGCTGTGGTGACCCCCCCTGTGCTTAACGCTGCATGGTGCCACTGCTGGCTCTGCAGGAGGACTAACCCCAAACGGAAGAACCAGGAGAGAAAGAGACCTCAGGGACCATGACGATGACTGTCTAATATGACAATTTTAGATTCCCTAAAGCTGTGCTCTTGGATCTATGAACTGAATTTTGTCCAGTAGAGAGGGCAACGCGCCAGAACAGTGCCATCCCGGTCCAAATACAGGTTATCTCTACTCTGGGGGCCACTGGCTGTTTAAAGCTAAGTGTTTTGTGTGAATATTATAATCTTCAATTTTATCAATAAGACTTGTTTGGATAAAACATAACTCAGGGTAAAACTTGCCATGTACTTGTAAGTTTGGTAAATACAGTATAGCGACTCGGTCCCTGAGTACCGTAACGCCTGTGTAGTCAGGTTTACCTACATTGAGCAAGAACAGGCTAAAAATATAATTTGATTTGCAGCAATTCCCAAACATCTGATTTGTTTTTTGCTTTTCTCCGCCAGTAGGCATGATTCGGCAATATTCTGTGTCAAGAAAGATCAGTTGCCAAGGTCATTAACATACTTATCAGCATTCATGAGGTGCTTTGCATTGACTATTTATGGTTAGAAAGTGATGTGTAAAGGGTGGGATAAGAGGGTGATTCACGTGCTCACGCTTGGGGGTAATGTGTGATTTATAAAGGGAACGTTGCTTACAGGTGTGCGTACGCACGGTTTTATAAACCAGACCCCCAGGTCATCTTATTTATTTTGGCATACGCCATTTTTGGCTTTTAGTAAGGATCCTACGAAGAGTTTCATAAAAGAGACCCCAGGTCATTCCTGAATGTGTGTTTACCGGTGTTAGCCGACATTAGCAAGACAGCTAAAAATACATGCAGGACAGTAAGGTGCAGAAACTTTGGTACAACCAGGAGCTGCATTTTTGCGTAATTGCTAACTCAGACCATATTAGAGCCTGATGTGATATGTAAGAAAACAATTTTCTTTTAACATCACACCTTTTTGGACCATAAAACAGAAGACAAGACAAAATACACATGAATATGTAGAAGAAATGTGAATATAAGCACGTCAAATGTGAATGAAAGTTCCAGTTTTCTGTTTCTAGCTACATGGTGGAATTGTCAGAGCTATCCTCAAACATTTGGCAGAATAAAGAAATCCCTCACCCACTTTGGTGTTTGGCTCCAGTGCTCCCGCTCTAAAGCTCCATGAAGCATGCCAAGTCCATGTCTCTTTGCATTGAGGGCTGGCAGTGAAGTAGTAAACAGCCGCCAAGCTCTTCACTCAGGGATTCAGAGGTTCTTCCTGAGACCAGCACCTGTTTAGCCTAGGTTTCAGATCCCTCTCATTTTGCTCAAGTCATGTTATGTCCCTACGGCTTTGTTAAAAGCAGAGGTCACCAGCATCGGCATTCACGTGGATGCAGCTCTGTTCCTAGTCAAATATGATATTTAATCAATGCTCAAAACACAAAAGGCTGATGCTGACATGCTGATAACGAACTTAACATTATAAAACACTTATTCCACGGAGACATTCAGGCAGATGGTAGAACATTCAACATGAAATCTGACATTCCCAAAGTTTAAAGCCAAACATAGTTCATGCCTGATTTTAAAATTGTAGTCTATTCAGTTTTACTTTTACTCTATTTAATTGGGAGCTGGGGATTTACAACGTTGAGGAGGAGACAGGGTGCGGACTGGGAACAATATTTGCAGTAGCTGGTTGTCATGTCACTCGTCGTCAGCAGCTGCCTCCTCATCTGTTTCTGTTCTCCACTGGAGTGAGCATAATGTTTAACTGCAGTTAGCAGGATGTTGCATCTGTAAGGTTATTTTTGAAATTTTAAGTTGGTTAACTTAAAACAAGAATTTTTTTTGGGTTTTCTCTCTGACCTTTTCCAATCCATCTTTTATATTATTTGGTCCTTTTATCCATTTCTTTTTGTATTCCCCCCCCCCCCCCCTTGCTCTTTCTGTCTTAATTTCATCTGATTATTTCTGCATGACTGACATTACACCAATTAATCTTCTTAAAAGGGTGGGGGGATGTAAAAGCGGCCGGTACCACCGCTCCTGCCTCATAGATAGCCTTTTGACAATGGGATTTGGGACCGTGTCATAGCTAATCAGATGGGCTTTTCAACCATCAAGTGAGCTGCCGCCGATAGGTCAATTTTTTTTCAGCACATTTCTGATAGTGACCTTGCATGTTGCTAGGTCGGCGGGCCGGCCCATCTGGCATTTGCCAGATTGCCAGTCCGAGCCCGGGAAGAGCTTTGGGTAAATTGCAACTTTAACTTCTTAAAATGTGTGATATGAGGGCTTGGACCTGTGGCACACATTGTGATATTCTTCAAATAGGAAAAAAATATATTCCACTGCCTAGTTTCCCTCCTCTCAGATGAAGGACTACTGCAATCCAGGGGTTACAGCATGGATTTTTCCACCATCTCTCAACCACATCTAAAAAGGGCTCGCTTGTGGTGCTGGCAATGTTTAAGTGTCATTACTTTCTCATTCAGCACATGTTCCAAGGTTGTCTGACGGGATAATGAGGTTTTAGCATCCAATGACTCCCAACAATACTGCTCTATTAGTTATGGAAAACATGCAGGTTGTTGTCTTTACTGAAGGCCTTGTTAGCTTTTGGACATTTTTCTTGCATGTTCTAGTAGAAAAGAAAAAGTTGGTATCGTTATCTACTTTTTTTCTCTCTTGATTTTCAAGTCTACTCACGTGATTATGTGAATGCAGAATATGTAGTTGATATTTGGCATCCACACTCTGACCTTGTAACTCCACAAAGATACACCAACGTCAGCAAAGCAGGAATTGGCGAGTAACATTAGTAACTCCTCCCAAGGGGCAGTTTAGAGCCTAGAGGTAAATGCCGGGATCGTGATGGGGATTATTAAATACCCTGTGAACATTTTGCACATCCACATGATGCAAGCCTTTTGTTGATCACACACCACCCCCACTTCTCCTCCACGCAGTTGCTAGTAGCCAAGGAAGACACAGGATTAAAAACAGCAAACACTTCAGAAGGAGTTATCTTTTTATGTCCCCTTTGTCTCTGAAGCTGAATATTGTTGTTTTTGCTTACGCGCGGCGTAAAATCACTTTAGCTGCTGCGCACAAAAGTCGCCGGACGACTCCATTTTGTAAAACCTAGCCATACAGAGTTTTGTGGAGTTGGTAGGCTCACAGCCTTGAATTTGACAGTGGCTTGAATGTAATGAGCGTTCAATATTAGTTAATATAGTACTAATATATGAAAGAGTTGCGCTCCATAGCTTTAAAAAAACAAAAAACAGACATGATTGCATTTATTGTGATGGTTATGATCTGATTGGGCCAGTCAGAAGCATGCGCGATGGTAGACAAAGTGGAATAGAAGAGTTTTGAAGAGGAAGTTTATGGCAGCAAGTCGTGAATGTTTTCCTTTTATGGTCCTTTTTTTGAATTGCTGTACCAACACATGTTGTTTTGTGGAGAGTGGAATGCTGTTGCAATTATTCAAAAATCTGAAGTTTAGTAAAAAGTTGGTCACAAAAGCATCAACATGAGATCTTTGACTGAGAGAACACATTTGAGTACTCTCTTGTTACTGAATTTCAATTTTTGCGGGGAGTATTTCTGACAGTGCCTGTGACAGGTCTTAAAGTTGAGCTGAGTAGTATTTCATGCCCAGCTGTCTGCCTGGAATTGTAATGCTCCACTGAGCCATTTAAAAGGTTTTAAATGTGCAAAAGCTCACCTACAAACACTGCATGACAACGTGGAGGTTAACAAACGAAACAGGACATGAATTCATGATGTGATGCAAGGACTTTTGACATCAATATTGCATCATAAATGCTTAAAGCTAAAAGAACATTTCCTCCACACTAGCAGCCATCATAAACACAGTTTGCCTGTAGTGGGTTTTTTACTACTGGTGTCATCAAACATATGAGTGCTGATTCAAAATCCCTTTGGGGAGCAGAGACCTGCCGCAGGCATCCTTAGGCTGAGCGGTAATATTAGACATTGGGAGAGTGCAGTACTAGATATAAACATTTGGCTGGCAATTTCTGCATGAGTGACTTTCCTATTGGAAGCTTTAAAGGACCTGACTTTATCTTAAACATACAGTCTTATCAATAGGATAAAAATAACTGAAAAAAGTGAGAGTGGATGGTCTTATTATATAAGATAGTACAGAGTTGAGTTTGAGTTCAACATCATGTGAGTCCACAGGCTTCAAAAGGTTTGACTTAGGCAAACTGTGCTTGAGGGAACTTCCAGAGGATGCAATTACATTTAATAAAGGAATCCGGCGGATACCAGTTCATAAACAGCAAGTTTGCAGAAACTCCTCATGTTTAGATAAGAGCGAAACCGCCTGCCTAGAAGAGCCAGATGGAGAAAAAAAAAACACTTTGGAGCTTAAGAATTACTCTTAAGAAACATTAAATTTAAAATGTATAGAAGCTCCATGATGTGGGATTATATATACAAAAACAGGTGTGTAAGTGTCATGGATGTTTGGAATTGTGCTCAATGCTTTAAGTTAGAGGAAGAATGTGATTCAAATAACTTTTGAATGGCAATGGACTGTCAGTCCCATATAAACAAAATGTACATAGCAGAATGGCCATAGAGGCCATGGCCGCTCGCCTCCCTGGAAGGTGTGGATGTATTATAAGAACTGGATACAGCGTTCGAGGCGGAGCCCCTCTCCTTCCTATGAGAGTTAATCAGTGGCACATGAAGCCATTATGGTGCCAAAAATTATCCAAGTGATCAACACTGTTTCCACATTGTGCGGCCCATAGAGCTGGCAACTAGAACCCTCTGCCAGCAGAGCCGGCCACTTCTGGTTTAGCACACTGCTAAATTGAATGGGTCGTGTGGCTAAGCTAGACTTTCCAAATGTTCCAATTCAAAACAAATCGATCAAATTCTACTAGTGAAAGAAGTCATTTGGTGGGAGGGTGTTGACACTCAAAATAAAATGTATCCACTGATTTACAGATGTGTCTTTGTCATTGTAAGTCTATAAGGAAAAAGTCTTTCTGAATCAGAGGGCAGTAGGTGACGGGCCGGGAGCTGACACTCCACTGTCTGGCCACTGTGTTCAAGTTGCCTCAAAGCTAAGCACACATCCTGGGAAACTGGCTGCAACTCACTCATATGTGTTGTCACCATGACAACTAACAATTACCATTTTGTTTAGTACTAATCAAGTGACAATGGAAAACAGTTAATTGTCCTTTCTGTCATTTTATTTCCATGGCCGCCAGTCCCCTGAACTACTGTTTGAACTCATACAGTACTTGGCACACGCTGATGACGCACCTGCAGTTTAAACAATAGTGTCTGGCAATTTAGTGATTGATGTGAGTGAAAGAGCTCATCTTTGCTCCTGTAATCAAAGTAGACCACCATGTTTATCTTGAGTTTGTCTTGTAATTGCTTGGAGTGTATGCAAATAGCTTTGGCATGACACTGTAACGTTGCTTGTAATGCCTCTATTAATCTCACACCCATTGAGGTTGCTGTTGGTACTAGATGAGACTGATGTGTGCTCTCTGTGCTCAATCATCAGATGATGTTTTTTAATTCCAGTTTGTTGTCTTGAAAGGCCGATTGCTTGAGCAGTGTTTCCGAACTAACCAATTAACACTGTAGTAGTGGCTGATGAGAATGTGCTGTAGACCTGCTGACATTGGCAGAATGGACAAATGTTAGTGGCGCCAGCACAGCAACTGCAGGAATTAAATGAATAAATAGTGTGTTTTGTTTGCAAGCTACTTAAGCCAATCAACTCACATAAAATCTTCTCACTGCAACATATATCCAGCTAGAGGTGAATAATTTGGAGGGAGGGAAACATAACTGCAATTTTTCTGCCACACAACACCAAAACTGCTGTATGCAAGGAGGATTACATAGATATGAATTGCCAGCAAGTGTGTTTCTTTTAGAAGGCATGGAACATTGAACAGTCAAACACAGAAAATGGATCACAAAAGCTAAAGTTATAACAAACAATTCCAATAAAAAAGGATGTTTTCTTGTAAACTGAATGTTTTGCTACGCCTCAGTTTAATAGCATCCCCATATCTTCTAAGATCCTGTAAAAGGAATATAAATAATAAAAAAATCCTTTGAATTTTTTTTTTAAACATCTGTGATATGTAACATTATTTAGCAGCATTTGAACAGTTGATATAATAAAAGGTCAACACTTCAAAAGCCTTACCTACCTGAAGGTGATGAGTTCCTGTTCCTTAAGAGAGAGAGTTGGATCATCACCACAGGTGGGTAGTAACAAGTCACATTTACTCTCTTACGTTTGCTTGAGTAATTTTTCGAAAGAATTTTACTTTTACTAATAATTTTAAATCCCCAACATTTTTATCTTGAGTAGATTTGTAAAGTACTCTTACTACGCTACATTAGGCTACAATAAGCTTGTTACTTTGTTGGTATTCTACACATCATTGTATTCATTCCCCCCATATAGAGAAAGAAAGATATTTTAGATTTTTAAGAAACCTTTATTTTCCTAATAAATAAGACGTTCTCCAGATCTTCACCAAAGTATCATTGCTTCACAAATGCACAAATAAATATTTATATCAAACACAAACTAACCTAGAAACACAGAGTTGAAGACGAGCCCCCCCCCCCTGCACAGAACACAATGCAGTGGTGAAACACCACTGGTCCACAAAACCTTGAATGTCCCTCATCAGAGACAGGAAGCAGAAGTCCACCCACATCCTGGCCTTCCCCAGACAGACAAACCTGTCCGTCAACCCTTGGCCGGACAGATTGTCCACCTGGTTCTTTCTGCTTTTATAGATCGATAGTTTGGCCTGACTGACAATAAAATTCAACAGTTGTTTGTTGTAGCCAGCACTAAAAATAAAAGCAGACTCAGTAATAACCTCCCCACTATCCAGAAACACAGTCCTCAACATGTTAAAAAGAGGCCTCAGTCTGTGACAGTCCAGGTAGCAGTGTATGAAGGTCTCATCGAGGGGACAGAAGGGACACAAGAAGGACACTGCGTTATTAATCCTGGCCAGAAAGACAATTGCCGCCAGAGCCCCGTGGAGGATCCTCCACTGCAAGTCTCCAGACCTCTTGCTCAGCGGAGGCTTATAAAAGAGTCTCCAAACCGGCTTCCTGTCTGGGGGCAGTCTGTCCGTCCACACCAGGTCCTTCCTCCCACACAGAGTCTTCCTGTGGACAGCCAAAACACAGTACTTATAAAAACCCTTTTACAGTTTGCATGTGCAGGTTCACAACAGAGGGCCAGTGTGCTCAATTAAAAACCCAATGTCAGGAAAAGGGTCAGTGGAATGGGGGGTGTCAGTCCCATTAAAATAGTCCCCCAGTATCTCAGATTCCTCAGCGTCCAGTCTTTTAGTCCATTCCGTCAGGATGTTTCTGGTTTGGCGGGCCAACCTAAGGCCCAGAGAGGCCACCGGCTCCGTGTTCAGGAAACCGGGACCAGCAGCTTCCACGATCCCCCTCAGCTTAACTCCAGCCCTCGTCAGCCGCTCAGTGAGACCCGGTCTGCTGCCATCTTGGAGGTCCAAACCAGAGGCTCATCCAGGAGCCTGAACAGCGATGCTGCAGGCTCCAGTCTGGTCCATTTAAAAAGTCTCCACACTTTAAAAAGTCTTTGATAAAAATGAGGCAAGTCAAACAACGGGGATAAAAACCACAGTCCACTAAAAACCAAGACCCATCAAGCCCCAAACCTGCTACCCCCCTTAAAATGGTGCCAGCTACAGGCTTCCAGACGACATCATCATCACCAGATAAAAACCACTGTACAATCTGTAATCTGAAAGCAGCTGTCCGGCACCTACCCAACTTCCCCTCCACTCTTTCAATCACCCCATCCAAATTTAAGGCCGTGGTGTTTGATCACCCAAGTAAACCCCCAGGTACTTGAAACCCCCCCTTTTCCAGGACAACCCACCTGGAAGCAGAGGGAGAACTCCAGCCCACCTCCCCACTGCCAGGGCCTCACTTTTGGCCCAGTTCACCTTGGCAGCCGAGATTTTCTGAAAAACTGACAACGTGACCCAAAATGTCCACATCCTGCTGGTTCTGTGTGAAGATGACGATGTTGTCTGCATAGGCCGAAACAATAAAACGAGTGTTAAAACCAGGTAAAACGAGGCCATTGATAAAAGAGCGGACATTGTGCAACATGGGCTCAATGGACAGAGCATACAGAATCCCAGACATGGAGCAGCCCTGTCTGAGATCTTGGCGATGAAACCAGGGCTGAAGCCGAACCTTTCCACAGGTAACGGTGCTCAACCCGGTCCAACGCCTTTTCCTGGTCGAATGAAACCAGACCAGTTTCCAGACCCAATGAACCAGAGACGGTCAAAATATCACAAATCAATGACACATTGTCAACAATGGACTGGCCGGGCACGCAGTAGGTTTGGTTCTTATGGATGACCCGATTCAGCAACCGCTTCAGCCTCGGGGCCAGGACCTTGGGCAGTAGTTTGTACAGGAACAGGAACTGTGAGGAAGCAGACTGTTCCTGACTGGACAAAACTGTCCTTAAAAACATTGATAACATCCGTTTTCATGTCCACCCCGAAAGTCCTGTAGAACTCTGGGGGGGAGACCCTCAATGCCAGGGGCCTTTCCCCCCTGCATGCTCGTCAAAGTCCCGAACACCTCCTCCTCAGTCAGGGGACCCTCTAACTCCCAGTTGTCATCCACAGAAACCGTGGGCAGGCCCCTGCAGAAGTCATCAAAGGCCTCGTCATCATCCTCGTACTTCGTCCTGTTCTGCCTTATCTGCAACGCCGCAGACAGTTCTAGGCCACCTACCGATCGCAGAGCGTGGATCCTCCTGCTCTGACCGTTCTTCTTTTCCAGGCTGAAGAATAATTTGGTCAGCGAGTCCATGAGTGCGGCGCTCTGGAACCGGGACCGGATCAGTGCCCCTTGTGCCTTCAAGCCCAGCAGGTCCGCCAAAGCGGCATTTTTGGACATGGGGTCTTCAATGCAGCCTCGATTTCCTGTGGACCCTGCAAAACTCTGCACGTCCACGATGGATATCTCCAGATCTTTCATGGACTCAGTATTGTCCCAAAAACCGTTGAGTGTACTGCTGACAGAGCTGCCTGATGTCAGCCTTCCCAACGTCCCACCACTGCCTCAGTGAACTAAAATCTCCCGTCATAGGTTTTATATTGGCAATAAAAACATCACAGGACACACAGGAATGGTCAGAAACCCAACAGGCAAAATAGAGTACCCTTTAAAAACATTAAAATTGTGCTTAAAACAATGAAACCTGTCTAACCTGCTGCATGGCTCTCTCAGAGGCAGCATGAGGCTCACTGTGGTTCCAGTCTAGGTCATCATCCTGAGTACAGTTAAGATCTCCCCCCACAAATAAATATTTCTCTGGTTCACACTCACTTAAAACCGTACCGAGCTCATTTTAAAAAAGAACTTTGTCTGGTCCTGAGTTTGGAGCGTACACGTTAATAAAAACCAGATTAAAAAGCTCATACCCGGCCCGTATACTAAAAGTCTGCCCTTTACCCTTTCATCCACAGTGTGGGACACAGGTAGAAAGCTTTTAGCAAAAAGTAGTTCTACACCCCCACTGGTACTGCTAATATGACTTAAAACCACCCCCCCATCCCATTCCCGCCCCCAGTCCGTTTTTTTTGCAGTGTCGCTGTGCGTTTCCTGCAACAATGCTAAATTTATTCTTTTAAGCTTCAGAAACTCAAAGAAGCCAGCCCTCTTCCTCACATCTCCGCCTCCATTTATATTGAGAGTGGAGATTTAAAAATTACTTATAATGTCAGTAATGACACAGACACAGATCAGATACACCAAGGTGAAGAGGGACAGCAGACTGACTGTCCTACATGTCATCATCATCCTCATTATTTAAAAGCTCCAGTTTGATCCTCAGGACCAGTTTCTTTGACTGGTAGTACTCTGGTTCTGTGAAGCCTCGTCCCACCTCAGATTCATCTTAGCTCTTATTGAGGACAATAACACGGCTTTGTCATCAAAATGGTCGTCAAGTATCACTTTTTTTGTTGCGTTTAGTTTTCTGGAGGAACCTTTTAATTAGTTGGACTGGGTACAGCTCATGCTGCACCAAGCCCACAAAGACCTGCGAGTCAGTAAGAGGCTGACTGACTCCAGAACAGACCTCTTCCTCCTCCACCACCTCCTCCTCTTCCCAAACTGACACTTGTTTGGCCTGAGAGACCTTTTTCTTGTCTCTTTGTTTTCTTTTCCTTGCAGACAAATTAAGCACATTTTCAGTCTCACCCATAACAACCTCAGTAGTAGTCACTGTGTCCCGTGCTGGGACTGCAGGGACCATAGGCAACTCAACCCCATCAGGGACCACAGGCAGCCCAGCTCCATCAGGGACCACAGGCAGCCCAGCTCCATCAGGGACCACAAGCAGCCCAGCTCCATCAGAGACCACAGGCAGCCCAACCCCATTAGGGAAAACAGGCAGCCCAGCCCCAGCAGGGCTCACCCTGTGGTCTGGGTTGACCCCTCATAACTAGGAGACCCGAACGCAGATTGACCTCCAGCCTCCTGTTCCAAGGCTGAACCTTTTCAACCTCTGGCAGAACCACAGGCTGTTCTCCACCCTGACCCGGTTCATCATTTCCCCTTTCACGTTAAGATCTTTTCTGAGTTTTTTCAGGGCGGGCTCTTACTAAATGCCCCTCCCCTCCACAGCCAAAGCACATATCCGTCCCCAAATTTACAAAGACAACATGATCAAACCCATCAACTTTGAGCCTAAACACAAGATTTAGCTCCTCGCCCTTTTATTCAGGATCATCAGCACCTGTCTCCTGTGAGACACAATATGTCTCAGCAGAGGAGACCTGCAGCTTGACGGCAGCATCCTAAGCGGGGACACTGTCTTGCCGTACCTGCCCAGCTCTCTCTGCAGGACGTCCTGGATGAACGGCGGGATGTTGGAGACCGTGACTCTGGTAGCCGGTGTTGTTAACGGAGTCACCGAGACCAGCGCGTCATTAATAACGAGACCCCACTCCACTACAGCGTTAGCCTAGTCCGCGCTGTCCACAAACGGAACGACCGCACCGTTCATCCAGGCAGCCAACTTGATGTTGCCGTGGCCGACTACCTCCCCAACGGCCAGGCTGCACTCCTCCACCGAGCACGGGAACCCCATGGACACTTTGAACCCATGCTTACAGCGTGGTGAACGCCTTGCCGGCGACGGAGCCACACACACACACACACACACACACACACCCCTAAAACTCCCAAAAAGACGCACCAACAGTCAAAACAGCAACACCCCCACAAGCACACACACTATCTACACCATAGAACGTTAGTAAAAGTTAGAAAAAAGTTAGTAATTACTCACAGAAACCACGTCTCAATTCACTCTCAGCACACCAGTCACTCCATTCTTCCACTCAGAGAGAGAGAGAGAGGCAACTGTGTTTCACCAATCAAACGTCGTTGTGCATTCATGTGACCATACTCAATCTTAGTGGCGGGACGGGTTAGCTTTACAGTTGTAGCAAATCAAAGAAATCAACCGTCTGCAATGCAGACACAGACGAAGAAACCCCCCGGCCTCATATTGAAAGCATGGTTACCTTAGTTAAAGTGTAAAACAGCAGCAACATTAGATCTGATTGCCTGTTAAAAAAAAAAAAAATCTGACGTTACTCAAAAGTTACTCAGTACTTCAGTAGTTTTTTTCACTCTTACTCAAGTACTTATTTGGATGACTACTTTTCACTTGAGTCTTATTTTATATATAGTAACAGTGCATTTTTTGGCTACTCTACCCACCTCTGATCATCCCTTCCCACTCCCTGCTGTGGTGAACTTCTGTTCATATAGCAATTCATGAGCCCCACCTTCTACGCAGTATCCAGTTCAAGGCTCCAAGTTTATCCTCTAAGTTGTTATTTGTTACAATGGAGGGAAGGAGGACCCAAATGCAGAGATGAGGGAGGCAGGCCGGAGAGAGTAAATACGAGAGTTTATTTTGAACAAAAACCGAATGTCCACACCAACACTGGGATCCAATGGCAAACCAATAAACAAAAAAAAAAAAAAGAATCCAACAGGTCACAGAAAAAAGGCAAAACAGAAACGATCCCAAACGGGGCAGTGAAAAACTCACAGGGAAAAAGTATTAACAGGGAAGAGTCCAAACGCAGAAAACCAACAACGAACAACATACTACGACAGACAAACCGATCTGACAAGAGACAGGGGGAGCACAGACACTAAATACACAGGGTGAGGAGATAACAAGAGGCAGGTGACAAGAGGACAGGGACACAGGTGGAAAACATCAGGTAATCACAGGAGCTGGAAAACACAGGAAGTAAAACTAAAACCAGGACGAGACCGAGACCGGACTTCAAAATAAAAAAGGAAACAGAACATACAGACACTCAAGGGGAACACATGACAGAAACCACCACACAAGACCAGGGAGGAAACACAGAAAAAAAAACAGGATAAAAACTTAAACATAATAAATATTGTTTACATGGGCGGAAATGACAAGGTCAGAGCCCAGACGCCAAATATAAACTTTGTATGAATTCAGCATTTACATGACCGTCCTAGCAAGCACGCTAAGTGACTCAAATGCCTATGATGTTGCATCAGGTGCATGCTGGGTCTGGCTTACAAGACAAAATGCTCCTGATGGGACTTCCAGTGATGCCTTCTGCTTTCACTGAGGAACCTTTCCCCTTAGTATGTGAAGCCTTTCTGCCGTCTGTGACAGTAAACCCTGATGGGACTGCAACGTCTCATTCAGCCTAAAAGGTTTTTACAGAATTCTGTTCAGACAGGTGATTACACCATAAACTTATTCACTCTCTAAATGCATCAACATCAAAAACGTGTTGCTAACATAGACTGTATAAAATTAACATTCAGTCTATTGTGTTGCCTAGCAACGTAGCAACGGGTGTATAAAAACCTGTGCCGTCTCTTTTTTCTTTTAATATGTGCATGTGTGGGAGTTGGAGAATGGAGTTTACAAATAAATGTATACATTTTAAATACATTTAAAGTGACATTATTTAACTTTTTACCATGAAATAACTGCTTCAAAAAACACTTTGATGACCCTACCCTGACTTGTAATGGGAACAACGATGCCTCTGTCATGCCTCTGTATGTATTTTGGTGGGCGGGGACAATCTTCTGAGAGAAGTGCTGTAACTTTCTGGCACAAACAATGGTTTTTGTGAAACTGGACTGTGCCTGTGTATGTAATGCCTTACTTGTTGCTAAAGTAATGTTAAATGCTAACTATCTAGCTGCTATTAGCTCAGTTAGACGTTTTATGGCTTAATAATGCTTGTTGCATCCGCTGTGGTGTCCATAGACTTGTATTTATTATCTGCCATTTTTTCTTTAATTGTCTTGAGTTTTCACTCTTCTTTTTGGGCCAATTCTACTAAGAAGACAGTTGTATAGCATGCAATGCTAAGGCTGCAAAGTGTCATCTATAGAAAAGGAATTGTTTGGACATAAGGGGTCGTGTTGGTGGTGTTGTTGCAGTAGTGTATACATTTGATGCAGTTCATGTTGTAGCCAAAAGGTGTCTTTCTAATTTAACAGTAGTGTCACATAACTGATCCACTTGTTTGCTTGCATTTTTTACACAAGCAATTTTTACCTGACTACCATATTCTAGTACTCTTCTCACTTTTTATATACAGTACTGAGTGTGCAGATTACAGAGGCAAAAGTGTTTTCTATGTTGTCACTGGAGGATTTTCAGCTGTGTCTGCCTGTTCAGACCACCAACACAAGCACGAAGAGCAGGATTCAGGGATTCTTGGCAGAAGCCTAGCTTTGCTTCACCTCCCCTTTGTTCTATACAGCCTGTCAGAAAATGCAAAGTTAATGTTAGCGTTTTGAAGATAATGATCTACTATGGTTAAAGAATTATGGTTAAAGAATTGCTTTTTAGATAATACCAAAATCAGGGGCAGGGCTTGGAAGTGTTGCAAGGAATAAAAACATAAATAAGTGGCAACAATGCAATTAACACTAAATGCAGTGCTTTTACTGATGGTGTGTATGAAAGAGGCAAGTTTATGATAAGCTGAAAGTTATTATTGTATCTCAAAGGTTCTAAGAAGGATTTTACTGCACCACACTGTATCTAGGTCAGGAGAATTTAAATTAATTCAGCAGAAAACTTTTGAGATGATTGCAAACAATCCCTTCAGCATCTAAATCCCTATACATGAGAACAAAACTAGAATAATGGCCATGTCTGGATGCACTACTCTCCACAAACTCTATCTGTCTACAGCTATTAATAATTAATAATACCCCAATCTTAGATTGAGGCTGCTTTGTTTTAGTGGCGATACTGGCCTGCACAGTAGAGCAAGGGGCAATGTAACTTGTCAACACTGAACAAGTGATGGCCATTAAAAACCGAGAACACCGCCTGTCAACTTTCTCTCCACTCTTTTTCAGGATGTGGTGATGGTGTTATTGATGGCTGTGTAGTAGCAGGCATAAGTATGGACAGCTACGACAGGTTTTCCCCAAATGGATTTCACCTCATTACTCAGTAAGGCCTTTCTCTTAATTGGAATTCAAGACACTGCCTGTTCATTCCAGTGACACGAGTCACATGCTCCTTTTTTTATGTGTTGGTTTTTTGGCTGCTTTAGGCAGATCCATAAATATATATGTGTGTATGTACTGTATGTATATGTGCATGTGAATTATGAGATGAACAAATAACTGCAATAATTAACACATTTTAGTGAGACATTGAAATGCCATAAAGAAGGTTCATTATGGAGACAAATGTGGATTAAGCTGATCATACAGCAACTGGTTTTGTCCTCGGAGCCATATGGTGAAAAATATATATAAAAGCAATATAAAAAAGTACACCTCTGTTATTTGTCTCCACTAACTGCTATTGCTTTGCCTGGGAACCAGACAAATCTGTGAGCTCAAGTTTTATTTGCCCTGGCAGATGGTCCACTTCTGCTTTTGACAGATTTCCGGGGGCCTGAGACATGCCCCGGCCAATCAAAACCGTGTAACATGAAGCGTGTTTGAGATGAAAACCATAGAGAGGAGTGCCGTTGAGGCATCTCCAAAACAACAGAGGTGGCTGCAGCTTTTAGTGGAAGCCGTTATCACTTCAGTATTGGACAAACTGGTTGGTATAGTTTTGTTAAAAGAATAAAAACTGGGCTGTAATTTGATGTCAAGGCAATAACATTTAAATACCACATTTTATACAATGTGCGTAACACTAAACGTGTGTGTGTGTGAATCCTTGGTTTAGTTTCCTAATTTATTTTGTAGGATCACTTCTCATGGGTCATGTCTTATTTCCCTTCTTGCCTTGTTTGTTTCCCCACCTTGGTGATTATCTGCCCCCCCCCCCGATGTGTTTCACCCTCACCTACAACCTTGATTGCAAAGCGAATGTATGCCGTTTTTCCATGTTGAGGATCCTTCTTTGGTAGGACTAGTCCTTCCAAGGAAGGATCCTTCAGGAGCAGGTCAGAGTCCTCCTTAGCATTTGGAGAACATGTACATTGGAACAGGCTATCAAGCGCACGCCATTGCGGGCTTGTCAATGAATTGTCTTGCCGCATTTTAAAACACTGGACGAAATGGTTGTGGAACTGTTAACTACGCTGTTCAATTATGCTGTTGGGATTGAGAAGATGAATCAGCATCTGTTTTAGTGTCAAGGAAGGATCCTCCAAAGCCAGAAGGAGGACGCTACGTCATCGACGTCCGCCGAAGGACCGTTCCAATGTCGAGGATCCTCCGAATTCCTCCAAGGACGGAGTCCTTCATTCAGAAAATTTCCCATAGACAGCGAAGGATGCATATGTGTATCATTCACGGTCGCCAATCACCCACAATCCTATCCGTTAAAAAAAAAAAAATAGCGGACTTAATCGGGAGATCGAGGGGCATCGCTGACAGTAATATAATAATTTAAATATAAGTATCTTTAGTGTGTGCCGTACATTTGTTATCAACGTTGTGTTTCACATCAATGTAAAGCTCAACGCTTTTATGCTTGAACAAATTGCTATAATAATTAGGAAGATACACCCCAAGCTAACGTTAGCTAACTGAACCTATCATTTAACATTTGGCTGTTAGCTAACTCTTTGTAGAGTTTAATGTAGCGTTACGATGGCATGTTCATCTCTTTTTATGTGCCGTTACCGTATATGCGTAACGTTAGCAGACATTTAGAAAGTTGGTGTGTTTATCACTGGTTGTATCTATAGACGGGAGGTAACACTGCACCGTGTTAACTTCACTAGCAACGTTCAACGAAGGCTACATGCATGAGTAGTTTCCCATGTAATAACGTCATTTTTTGCATTCATAACGTAAACATCTTTTTGGCGTGTCAACTGTCTTTTAAAAGGGACAAACGGAGGCGGTCACCAAGGATGGCAAAGCCAAAGACCAGCAGGGAGACAGCCCAAAGAGAGATGAATACATTATTTGGTATTTTAAAGATTGCCATTCTAAAATTAAATGCTTTAAATTAACTGGTTTGTCTGTGTCATTAAGTTGTTGGGCGTTTGTAAATAATAACACGTTTTTTTCCCGTCAAATTGTAGCCTGGACTTATTCATATGCCATCTGTTTTAATAACTTGTAAGGTATACATGTTTTAAAAAGACTAACAAAACATGTATCTTTACTATAACATTTATTCAGACATTAATATATACTGTACAAGCAAGTATATGCAACATGAAGGGCGATCAGAAACAGCTGCCGATGAAGGTGTTGCTTCCAGATTGCAGAAAAGGAGAACGTTTTAGGTTAGTCATCCAACCTGTCCTGGTAGGATCACAGTTGTATCACAAGTATATTTAAGAATACATTTAAAGTCCACTGTGTAGTTTTTTCCATCATGAACGTAACTGATAACTCTTGACCATTTAACACACTAACATCTACCTTTACTGTGTTAGCGGGTGTGTATCAATGGTGTTATGACTTTTCATATGTTTGACGCTTGTGTGCCTACAGTATTATTTAATCTTTCTCACTTGCATTTTAATGCATGTCATACTGCCTGTGGTAGCTCATTAGCTGATACTGTTTAGCTTGTTGTAGTTGCTGATCATATTTTGCATTTGTTGAACTGAAAAAAATAAGCTGTTACATGTAAACTACAAGCTAATTTGAACTGCTACTTTTCTTTTTTAAAACATGTATACCTTACGAGTTATAAAAACAGACAGCATCGGAATATTATTGTTTGAAGTTTCCTCTGTCTAGGTCACAATTTGATGGAAAAATAGAACTCTAAAAACGTTTATATTGTATACACACACCCAAGAACTTGACACAGACAAACCAGTTAATTTAAAGCATTTATTGTTAGAATGCCAATCTGCTGTAGCAAGGCAGGAATGAGGACCCAAACACAGAGCACAAGGAGGGAGGCAGGAGCAGGTGCACACCAGTTTATTTTAACACAACTCAAAACCCAAGGGAGCAAAAAGCAAAGTCCCAACAAAACATCCAAACCAGGCACGGGGAAGGTCGAAGTCCAGGCACAAGAAAATCCAAACCTGGCACAGTGGAAGGCGGCGCACAGGCAGGATAAAAAGTATAAGGAAACAACTTATGGAGGATCACGGACAGGATCACAAGCACAGGGAACGCCAGAAAACAAAATGCTGTACAGACAGGCAGACAAACTAGAAGGATCTGACAAAGGGAACACGGGTTAAATACAAGAGGTACCGGGGAACAGGCGAGGGAGCGAGAGAGGAACTGGAAAGGAGGGAACAAGAGAGGGACTGGAAAGGAGGGAATGAGAGAGGGGCTGGAAGGGAGGGATTGAAAGAGGGACTGGAAAGGTGGAGGCAAGGGACAGGACAATGTAGAGGACGAGGGAGGAGATCAGACAAAAGAAGAAACGTGAGAAGAGACCAGACAAGGGAGGAGACGAGCTGAGCGAGGAGGGGAGATGAAAGGGAGAGAGAGAGGGGATGAAAGAAGCGAGTAGACAAAGGAGGCCAGGGGACGAAAGAGGCTAGGAGACAAGGGAGGCCAGGAGACGAGAGAGGCAAGGAGGTGAGGAGACAAAAGAGGCTGGGAAACAAAAGAGGCTGGGAGACGAAGGGACAAAGGTGGTTAGGGGACAAAGGAGGTGAGGAGACTAAAGTGGAGACAAGAAAGAGGAGATAAACAAGGAGACAAGAGAGACGACAAAAAGGGAGGAGAAAGTGGAGACAAGACAAAAAGCGGAGACGAGACGGGAAGAGGAGACAAGAGAGACAACGAAAGGTGAGGAGAAAGAAGAGACGAGATAAGACGGAAGAGGGGATCAGACAAAAGGGCAAGGAGACAATAAAGGAGATGAGAAGACAGGACGGAGAAGAGAGGAAGAAGAAGTAGGGAGACGAGAAAGGAGGGGTGACGAGACGAAAGATAAGATCGGAGGGGGACAGAAGAGGAGATTGGACAAGAGACGAGACAAAGAAAGGGCAAGGGGAGAGGGAATGAGCGGAGACGAGGAAAGGGCACACGGAAAGAGGGCACGAAGAGAGGGCACGTGGGAGGACACAAAGAAGGCTAGGAAAAGGACTGGGGACAGGTAGCAAGCAAGGGACTGAAGTAGAGGAAACGGAAGTAATTAGGGATAAGGGACAGAGATAGAGCTAGAGAGAGGCAGAGGGATAGAAAGACCGAGAGCAAGAGAGAGAAGGGGACAGAGACAAAGAGCAAGACAGACACAGAGACCGAAAGAAACAGAGCGAGGGAGACACAGACACAGGGACTGAAGAGGGACACAGGGAAAGGCGTTAGGAGGTGTGAGGGGATGCGCGAGGGGGCGCACGAAGGAGCCTGCGGGGGGGCAGGACCGGCTTGGATGGGACGGCATAGACAGAGATGGGACAGACTGAGACGGGACGGACAGAAACTACATAGATACAGACAGGTTGGGCTAACGAACAACCGTAGATGGGCAGGACGCAGGAATAGGGAGGAAGACAGGGACGGGAACGGTGACAGGGTCAGATACAAACGCTGAGACAAAGACGAGCACAGAGACAGACAAGGACACAGGGACATGCACAGGGACAAAAACAAGTACAGAGACAGGGGTAGGAACAGTCACAGTGACGGGGATAAACACTGTGACCGGGACAGACACGAGACTAGGGAAACCAGGATGAAGGGGACCTATAACACGGGGGACCGGGATCCCTGAGGACCTGGGACCAGGGGAACCCCGGGGAACAGGACCGGAGAAAGCCAGGACTGGTCAGTGACAACTCCACTGGAATCAGTTTCTGGGAAGGGACCATATCATAAGGTGCCATGCTGTGGTGGGATCAGCCTCATGTAGACGGTGGAACATGCTGGCCATAAAGTCCACCGCCGGCTCGAGGGGGTGGAGGAGCGGCTGAAAGCGGTACTCTGCTGGGTCCATGATCTGGTTACATCCTTCTGTTGTAGTGAGGCAGGACTAAGGACCCAAACTCAGAGCACAAGGAGGAGGCAAGAGTAGGTGCACAACAGTTTATTTTAACACAGCTCAAAAACCCAGGGAGCAAAAAGTAAAGTCCCAACAAAACATCCAAACCAGGCACGGGGAAGGTGGAAGTCCAGGCCAAAGAAAATTCAAACCTGGCACAGGGGAAGGCGGCGCACACGCAGGGTGAAAAGTAAAGGGAAACAACTCACAGAGGATCACAGGAACACTGGCAGGATCACAAGCACAGGCAACGCCAACAAGACGAAATGCTGTACAGACAGGCAGACGAACTAGAAGGATCTGACAAAGGACAAAAGGAACACAGGAGAGGGAGGTAACGGGGAACAGGTGAGACATCAGGTGAATCACAATCGGGCGGGGAAGGACCATCAGACAGGCACAAAGCAAAGATAGACAAGGCTAGACAAGACAGGAAACCATACTATCAAAATAAAACGGAAAGCAGAACAAACAGACACACAGGGTAACGACAGACGGGACCAACAACACAAGACCGGGGAGGAAACGGAAACACAAACACAGGGGGGGCAAAATGGGAAACACCTCCCGAACAAAACCCCAAACCACAACACCAATCTCTAATATAGCAAATAATGTATTCAACATCTCTCTTTGGCCTGTCTCCCTGCTGGTCTTTGGCTTTGCCATCCTTGGTGACCGCCTCAGTTCGTCCCTGTTAAAAGACAGTTAACACAACAAAAAGATGTTTACTTGCTGCTAAAACATAAAGTTATTACATGGGAAACTACTCATACAAGTTAGCCTTCATTGAATGTTGCTAGTGAAGTAAACATGGTGCAGTGTAACCTTCTGTCTACAGATACAACTAGTGATAATCGATCGATCTCCCGCTTAGATCCTCTATTTTTTTCTTTTTTAACGAGCCAGCAAAGGCCCGCGCATAGGATTGTGGGTGAATGGGACCGCGAAGGATACACATATGCATCCTTCTCTGTGTATGTGAAATTTTCTGAATAAAGGACTCAGTTCTTGGACGAATTCGGAGGATCCTCGACATTGGAACGGTCCTTCGGCGAAAGTTGATGACGTAGAGTCCTCCTTCTGGCTTTGGAGGATTCTTCCTTGACATTGGGAAACAGGGTTAGTCTGTGTGCTCCCTTTGTCGTCTCTCCCAGTGTAGTTTCTTCCTAGTAGCTTAGTTTTTCTTAGTGTTTAGTTTTTACAATGTTTTGAATTTTGCTTTGGGTCTACCTGCCTGCCTCTGAACAAAATCTGCTATAGGCCGTTTTTCCTTAATGCTTGTCCATAACTAACCATACTGCTACCCTCTTATCTTACCAGTCTTCATTTCCAAACCAGCTATTACCCAGTCAATGACCAATTTAACAAGAAAGACAGACAGAGGCAAGTTAGCCGTCCTGAGAGAACTTGTAAATCTGAAGCATCCTTTTAAAGACACACTGTGCTTTGCTGATACTACTACGGTGTAATTTGCACACTAGCCGGACAAGTCACTGGTCGCTCAGCGGGACATCACATAGTCATAATGCCAATTGAAAATCGAAAATGAGCTGATAGGCTCCAGACTACAGTAATTTGCATTTCCCACTTGTTCTGGCAATGTTAGGTTTAGCATTGATGTATTGGGGTTCTCTCATGCCTAGCAACAAACAGAACACAGATAATACCATTTACACCCATTTTCATATATCATTTATTATGTGTATTTGTAAATGCAGTGTGTTGCATCATCCTGCCGCGGCTGTAAGTTTGTCTTTACATCTATAATTTAAAATTCTGAGGATGAGAATGTGGATTATTTAATAAAGTATGCATATAATGCATCTGGTAAATCTTCATTGCTATGTGGTGTTTTTGACTTCCCTTATAGGAACTCCATGTGCGTCCCCTGCAGGGTCACTAGAGCAGGTAAATTTAAGTCCCATTTTGCAGGCTTGACGGACCATGGTTGTCGTAACCTTCAAATGCAATGGCACTGCCATTCTTGTAATGGAGTCTTGCCACAGCACTGGGAGGAACAAAATCACCCATTGACGTTAGACACGATGTAACGAGGGAGCATGATCATTCAACACATGCCTCTCTGTGTAGCTGATGTGGGAAAGTGGCAGGTACTTGTCGTCTGTCTTCCACCACAGGGATACACAAGCAATTTCACTGGTCTACCACTTGTAACCTTGCCTATAGGCTACAGAGTATTGGTCCTGGGTGCATCACTCAAGATAATACAGAACACTAAAGCATTTAATTTAGGAGACCTTTCCTATATTTGTGGCAAACGTTTCTCACTTGAGTTATGCTGACAATTTATCACATTCTAATTGCACCGGTCGTTGATTTAAGAAACCTTGCAACGTGTGAGAGCCTAATGTAGCAAATATCGACAGTAAACTGTAAAAAAAGACCATAGTGGTTCTACTTAAACATTTAAGTTAAATTGCTGCCTTAAAAATGTGAGTATAACTAACGTCAAGAATAGTGTTGTTTCAACTCACAAAGTTAAGTTATAGAATATGTTTAATTTGATAATTCATTCTTTGAACTTTGTACAGTGAGTTAAAACCACTATCAACATTACATTGTCCAATCAAGGAAACTTGCTTCCTTTCGTCAAGCAAAAATACAATGCATGCAATTTCAACTCACCAAGGTTAATTATAGAATGTTTAATTGATGATTATTGTTTGAACTTGATACTGTGAGTGTAAATAACCATTTATTGTACATTTTAAAGTCAATTAAACTTGCTTCCTCTTGTTAAACATACACACAATTTTACACCCTTTTAACTCACTTGTTAAAGTTTAGATTACTAACTGTATTCATACCAAATGTCTTTTCAAGGTAGGTGTACTCTTTGAATTGAATTGAAATTACACTTTCACATTAAGCAGGCTAATGTTTTTAAATTCCATCCCGTATCTCGATTAACAGCAAATTTGCCAGTTTCCTACAAGATCAGTCTGAATAAACTTAAGCTACTCAAAAACATTTTTTTAAACCTAGGATTAGCAGAGAGCAACAGTTTTCTTGTTTTTGCCATACAATCCAAGACTCAAGAATGTGCACAGTTGCTCAGTGAAAATGCAACAGTGGGACCATTCGTAAACACTTAACAAGAGAAATATACTTAAAGGAAGTATTTGTATTGTGGCGGCCCCTGTGTGATCCAGTAATGCCACTCTGTGGGAGTGATACCTCACTGGTAATAATTATCTTTGTCTTGAGTTGATGACAGATTTTGTGCAGCTGTGAGTGGTGATTAAGTTCCACCTGGTCGGACTACACACGCTTTTTACTGCAATCCAGAGATCAACCATGGCCTGATCACCTCACCTGCCACATCTTGTTTTTGGTTGATGTAAGTTACAGAGACACACATTAGCTTATTCTTTTGTTAAATAAATAACTTATAATAAACATATCATTTATGCTGTCTCGTTCACTCTAAAAAATAAAACATTGGGTCTACAAAAATAAACATGTTAACGTTTTCCACTAGAATATTTAAGTTAAGACTGCTGGCAGAATTACATTAATTCAAAGCAATATTTTGAGTTTGGTGAATTACCTTTTATGCCACAATAAAACACATTTCTAAGTAACATGAACTTAATTATTGTCAACATTAATGCAAGTATTTAAGATGATTTAACATAATGTTTTAAGTTAGGTGAAGAAGCTCTTTGATCACAATAAAACACATTTCTAAGTAGCATGAACTTAACAATTAAGTTGATCTCTGCAATAGTTAACTTGAGCCCTGTCCTATAATAATGACATTTTCCTGTGTTTCCCGGGAAGCTAAGTTGCTCAAAACTCCAACCTTGGTTATTTGGTGGGTGGGAGGAGCCTGCAACCAAGGTTGGAGTTTGGAAAAACTTAGCCTTCTGTGAAACACAGGCTATCATGATGCAATGCCTCATTAAAACAGTTGGGTCTTTGTCTAAGAGTTGGAGATTTTTTATGGGACAATAACGACTTCAAAGAGGACTTATAAAAAATACATAAAATATAAAATGACCACCTTCTGAAAGGTTGTTAAGAGTATTTGCTAAGAGTATTTAGAGGCATGAGGGGGATGTCAAAACCTGGTAACCGGACAACAGCTCAAAAAGAACACAAATTCAGACAGTAATATTTTTATTAATTAGAACCATTTATTAAAATTAACAGAAGCACTTAATCCTTAAAAGTGAAAACATGCTTCTTCACACTGACCACGTCTGAACTTGAACCCCTTGGTCCACAACACCAGGATACTAGGAAAAGATGAAGACCTGAGTAGGGAGATAAATTACGAAAAATGATTTGAAACTTGTAATGCCCGGTGGCCAAGTGTGTTTTTTGTGAAGGGGCCAAGACTTGTAAGGCTGAAAAGATCAATTATAACAAAAACATTTCAAGAAAATTATAAGGGTTGCTAATGGAGGATGGATGTTTTAGTGCTAACAAAACAATTATCCATCATGAATTCACATAAAATTACTGATTTTTGTAAGGAATTATGTATATTTTTAAACAACTTTCCTATCAGTATTTATCTAGCATCACCCTTATAAATGAAATATGGTTCTTCAGGGGCTGTTTTCAGATCTGCCCCCACTGCTAAAAAAAGAATCCTAAAGCAAACACTATTCATTAACATTAAAAACACACTAATCAACAACAGGCCAAATCAACAAGCCAAAATGGAGGCCTAGCCTCTTTGCAAGCAGTGGCTATTACTGCTAGCCTACATGCTAACTGACCCGGTTAGCATGTAGGTGTTTTAGCACGTTTATAAACTACAAGTAGCTACCTCATTTACTCATTACTCATTTACTAGCTGACTAACAAACTAGTGTAGGTTGTGAGTTGTCAAGTTGTAGGTTGTGTGTCGGCATTTAGTATATCTTGTCTGAATCATGTCTAGCTAACGTTATAGCTACTTACAGTTTATAAACGTGGCAAGACTACATGCTAACCGGAGCGGTGGCTAATGGGTAATCCCATATTAAATTAGCTTGCCAAGAAGTTTTCCCTGGCTGTCTGCCCACCTATTACTCCCGCATTTAAGCCTGCTCAATCAGCGCCAGGCTGCAACTACTAGCGTTAGCTAACTTTACCTCGG
>NC_048417.1:23379760-23382155 GCF_013103735.1 Etheostoma cragini | reverse complement strand
AAAAGTCTAACAGTATCTCAGGACTTGATTTTTTATTTCACAACAATGTATATATTTAAGTAATGACTAAAGGTCCCCCGAATTAGTTTTTAGAGTGTTCCCTCTTTTGTATTGGCCGTGAGCCAGGTTGTGACAGTATTAAATTACCCATGTGGTGAGTTGAAGCTGTTGTAGTCTTTCTTTGCAAGCCCAACCTCCACAGTGCTGCGGAGGAGGGTCTAGCTTATCCACACAGAGATTGGATAAAAAACATGCTCTGGTTTTTCGGTTTCTTTAATTCAATCACAATCGCCCTTGGTGGCGCTAAGCGCTGCACGGAGCAATGGTGCCGTTACAAAATAGCCTCGGGAAGGAACTTGTTTTGGTGGAAAATGTGTACGTTCAAAAGTTGTTTTAGTCGTGCAACAGAAAACTCAGATTGGACAGATAGTCTAGCTATCTGTCTGCTTTTACCCTGCAGAGATCTGAGGAGCAGTTAACCATAATCCTTAGAAATCCACCGGAGGATAGAACGCCAACACAAAGGAAGCCAAAGGCAACAGATATTTGGCCTAAATGAATAAAGTTCTGTCTGCAATGGAGCCATCCTGAGGGCTTTTTTCAAAATGGATACATAGTGTGACTTGGTGCGTTTCACGAAGGCCGAGCCAGGCTGAGGAGTTGCTACTAGGTCGAGCCATGAAGTTATTTGGACAGATGCAAGTTCACGGCTTTCTTTAATGATCGCTAATTTAATCAGATTTACTGGTGCAAAGATGGAGAATACGCATTGTTAATACTTTATACAGAGTGAGCAGCAGCTTTTTGTGTATTATCTGCAACTTCATCAGCCTTTTCTAATTATCTCAACAACTGCTATAATAAGTGTATTTAAATCAAACTTCTAACAACAATGTGAACATCCTTTTTCGTGTAACAATAACAATGACTGTCATGAATGATGAATAATTATAAATAAAAATAATGGTCACAGCTTTAAATATAACTGAACAGCAATATGCACCTGTTGTATTTAAAAGCAGGCTAATAATAAGATAAAAGCCCTGGTGAGCGAACAGAAAAGTTTCCGGGATTAATACGTCCTGGCTGTTAGCCTGCTCAGGACTGTACTACAGAATCAATCTCCTTGGTAACTTAGGTGCCTCTGCTTCAAAACTAAATTGAGCCTGGAAAACTGGGAAATCCCAGGTTTAATCTGCTATCTAGGTTTTGTTAAATAGCCCTCAGGAAGTGGATTGTCAATGATATAGACTAAAGCTGTTACAATTTATACCTGCTGATGTCATGTGTAAGCAACTGGTTTTAGATCTCTATCTTTCTATCCATCTGTTAATTAATCTAATTGTCTTCTGTAAAGCATTTTCTCCCTACACCTGAAATATGTGGGTCTATTGCTGTAGATGCCACACAATGTAACTTGTAACACTGACATGCATTATAAAGGCTACGTGCTCTAATAGGAACAATACAACTTGATATGTTACAAATAGAAGGAAGAGAGTTGGTGGTTCCATTTTGAATAACTGTCATGAGATATGCTTCGTGCAAGGTGACATTATTCTAATCATACAGGCAGAGATGGGGGGGGGACTCAAGTGGGGTAAATAGTTCTAACTCTTAACCACAAGTTATTTTGAGTATTCACGTAAACCCCCTAGATCAGCATATTGTTTTATCCTCATTTCAGTGTGTGATGTGTCTGACTATGCAGAGATAACGGGCCAAATCGTTTATCTAATTACTGTGGAGGATTTTTATCCAGGGTTTGCAAAATCTGTATTTAAGCACCCTACAGGCACATGCTTTTTGTTCACACAGTATCTACTAAAGGAACATGGCTTTGTACCTGAGAACAATACATTGCACATTTGTGCCCATGCAATATGTATTTTATAGCACTTCTAGCTTGAGGCAAAATATCAGAAGGGACTGGAAATTTACACCAAAAGATGCCGCAACTGATTTATCGTCACCAACTGTCTGTCGGAGAGGAAGCTGTCAGAAACGTGACGTATTGGGAAAGTATGGCATCAAATCTGTAATATGGGACAAAGAGCGTGAGGCCAAAGACATTCAAAAAAAAAAATGTGATCAGTAATGTTGTTTGTCTTGAATAATATTTCAGACAATGAAAACGATACATTAAAGAATGTTGCAGCACTTTTAAATAGTTTTACAAGGTAACAGTACAGGAGCTGCCTGTCCTGTTTCCCTCAGCGGCCTCTTGATTGGGATTCATTCCTTCTTGTTGCTGGTGAACCTGTACAAATCACTGCCTTCCTGGTCAGTGACGGGTGGAAACCTTTCCCACCGGTCACATGTACAGTTGTGGTCAAAAGTGTACATACACTTGTAGAAAATCACAATGTTATGGCTGTCTTGAGTCTTCAATAAG
>NC_048417.1:23345006-23379660 GCF_013103735.1 Etheostoma cragini | reverse complement strand
CTTATTGAAGACTCAAGACAGCCATAACATTGTGATTTTCTACAAGTGTATGTACACTTTTGACCACAACTGTATTAGTTCACGAAGACTTACTCATTGGTGTTAGCGCTAAGAGCGCAAAGAGAAATGAGCGTTTGTATTGAAGACAGACCTCTACTTATTTAACAAAGTTAATAAATTCTGCTAATTCAAGGAACTAAGGCATGGAAGGTAGCACTAATAAAGGGCTACCTTTTAGTGTCAAGCTATCTTTTGCGCGTACGAATAGAGCACCTAGTTCCAACATATAATTTAATAATGCAAAACAATTAACATGTTTAATTATATCCCTTACAGCAGTTAAGGCTTGTAATTTGACTTTGATTTAAACTCATTATCAGGGATAGAGCAGTTATCGTCACTGGCCGATTATCAGGCCCTTTTATTGCAGATCATCTGCCAAAGCGTTTTATTTGCCTGATAACTGAGTTAATTAATTTAAAAGTGTGCTACTTTGGCTCTGTGTCCGTCCATCTGCTTCAGTTTCACTCCCCACTGAGTCTGACTTAAAGGGGAACTATGCAGTTTTTTTTAACTGTAATATAGCTCAACTGAACAGCTTTGGAGTCAGTGGACCGGTGGTCGTCTCCCCCCCCCCACACACACACACAGTCCCTAGCGGAAAAAAACACCCTTGCAACTTTTGGCCTGAGAGCCGCCGGCCTCAGCGTCGGGAAGTATTGCGTGTTCTCGGCACTGCACATATTCCCATTCAGGATCCGGCTAACAAGGTCGTTTTTCACTCTATCGTCATGGCTGAGCGGCAAAAAAGAAACAGAAAGCTAGGACAGCATTGTCAGAGGAACAGAGAAAGAGAAAACGGCAGACTGACCTAGGTAGGAGTCAGACACAAGTAAACATAGAATCAAATATCTATTCTGAAGCTGTAGGGGGGGTGATAGAGATCCTAAAAGAAAGCAGCAAAGAAATGGCTCACACTGCATAGCGCCCCTTTAAAGTCCTGCCCACAACACTATCTGACTATCTTTTACTGTGTATTATGTTAAAAGTTTCTAATTATTAAACATTTGCTGAAAGAATAAAATTAAAGTTTTGTGCTGCAGTTTGGAACCTTCCAAAATCTTAATTTTGACTTAAAGATTTTCTTTTTCACTGTAAAGGCATATCTGTTCCAATTATCAATTTATCAGTTTCATTAACTACTAAAAATCCGTATTGGTTTCAATCTTGAAAATCAATCCCTACTTATTATGCTGCATTTGTGGTATAATCAGTCGCCCCACAACCAGTTTTTACTTTCACGTACCCTTTAAAGAGTTGAGACAGACATTGAAGCGACAGTTTGACTGACACCTTGGAGCAGTTGGACGTGTCACTGGGTAATGTACTCCTTGATATTCTAGCCAAGAAGGACTCAATTGTTTTTTAGAGATCAATAAAATTCAACATATGCCTGATTAGTTTGCCAACAAGGTGCTATCCCATTTGCTGGACAGAATGAGATTAGTTTCCCTGTGCTTCCAACACTTGGCAGCCTTAATCACAATGATGAAGTGAATTCAAGAACGTTTTGCCATGCTCCATTGATGGTGGCGGTCCTTGAAACGGTGTACTGCTCAATGGGTGTTCATGATCTTAGATGCAAAATTTGCCCAACAAGGTCTCTGTGTCTATAGGAGGTTATCCTTCAGTTATAATGTCTATCACATGATTTATCCTCTCAATTTTGAAGGACACTCTTTAAGGATAAGATACAATGGATGATAACAACTTGTGTCTTTTAGCTAGTCATTTATCTCTGTTGTTCCAGCCTGGCTTGGTAATGTTGACTGGCGTTTTCATGTTTAACCCTCCTGTTGTCCTCAGGTCAAATTTGACTGCTTTCAAAATGTCTTTATCTAAAATATGGTTTTCTTTTTAACCAAATTACCACAAAAAAATGGATTGGATTCCTTAAAACGCTCTTTGCAAATACAATTAATCACTTTCATTCCTGGCTAAACTCATCTGTCTGTTCCTCCGAGCTTAACTAGTAGTGAAAATAATTCATAATTTCTGTTTTTTTAACTCAAATATTAGGTACAATTCCATGTACATAAGGTCTTTTGACCATAAATTCCATAAAGTGGTGTAAAACTAGTGGTGTTAGTGGAAAAAAAAGTCTGAAAAAGGGACGAAAAGGTCAAATGTTAACCCGGGAGGACAAAACAATGGTAAAGACTACCGCAGTAGTAGAAGTATTTTCTACAGCAGCAGGTCCTAGGTATGAAAATGGGCATTTTAGTTCCTTGCAATACAGTTAGAAAAAGGTTCTGGTTTTAACCAGTTTGAATAAATATTTCAAAGATTTATTTTCAGGACTGCTGCAATGGTCTCAACAATACTACAGATTTGCGTTAAAGCCGATAGATATAGTATAAATACATTTTAAAAAATCAATCACATCGTAGTGTGGCAAATGGCTCTGAATGATTTCAGGAAAACCTCGTCAGCAGCCGTTGCTGGGACGCAGAATTCAGAATGAATCAATTTTGAATGTTTTACCTTTTGTAACTGGTAAGAAAACATTGCACATATTTGCACAATTTACCTAACTTAACTCAGCCTGAAGTGTATGTTCTAAATGTATTGATCCGTTTCCTAATGGTACTCCACCAGTTTAGCATGCAGCAGAACCAAATATATTGCCTTTTATTCCATACTTGGTCAAAACGTGGCGCCTACATTACCCACTATGCAACTTGACCAGTTCTGTCAGAGATTGGGGTGTGCTATGCTAGTAGTGGCTAGTGCAGCCTCGAGCCGCAGTAGAGCTGAGGAGCGGGCTCCAGAGGCCTGGTAACCTCCCTTTTTTTTCTTTTTCTTTTTTCTCACTACCCCAGATTGTTTTTCATTTACAAACTTGTTTTCTTCAGTTGTGAGTGTAAACCTCAACAAATGCTTACCACCTTCACACAGCTGCCTCTAGAGACACAAACAGCTTTGCACGACTTTATTCACGTATTCAGTAGTAACCCCGAACACCTGTAAATACACTTTGATTTGTAACATCTGTGGAGCTTCTCTTTAAGTTTGTGATGGCGTGCTTTACTTCTATTTTTTATCAACAGTCTTGTCTTTCCCTAGTTATCAAAACCAGATATTTTCCAACAGGTTTGCCCATCTTATGTGTGTATAATTCATTCAGGAGGGTTCTATGCCCTAACCTGATGGGCCAGATGGTTTAACACAGAACTATCTAAGAAGCCATCATCAAAAACTGTTTGAAAAATGGCAGCTACTTTCAGAAAAATAGCTGCCAGGTGGATGAACTATCTGTATATCAAGTCTGCCATTGCTGCAGCTGACATACACCTTAACCACTCCCGTAGCGCCAAGTATCTCCTCACCAGATGCTGATTGGTTCAGACATAAACACATTACTCAAAGCCTGAAAAAGTAGATTATTGTGATACTGCAGAAAACCAGCTGCCTGCAAGGTAATCTATGCTCAGCCAAGCTGTGACAACGCATCTATTAGAAAACTCACACTGAACCCTGAACTCTTGAAACTTACTTATTCAAATTCACTATTGTATTCCTGTTTGGCTTATTGCTTCATTCGACAGAACTTGGCTCATCAGTGTGGCTACTTTAACACCCAGCAATACCCACAGATCCCTAGATATCTGTATAACCTTGCAGATGATGTTTTTAAGATGGGTAGAAAAACAAGAGTAGTGTATTAACTAAGAAGATTAGGAAGATTGATCAAGCAGGAAACAGGGAAAGATGGCAGCTGAGAGGACAACAGGCATTGAAATGAGCACATTCTTTGATGTAGACATTGTTTTCTCATTAGAACAAGTTCCAGACAACATAAAATCCTTCATCAATTATCTATACAGGCGTATCCTTTAGAGGGTCGCGGGGGGCTGGAGCCGATCCAAGCTGACATTGGTTGGCAGGCGGGGTACACCGTGGACCGGTCGCCAATCAATCAGTGCAGACACAAAGAGACAGCCATTCGCTCTGAATTACATATGGGACATGTTGAGTGGCTCATTAACCTAAGCTGTACGTCTTTGGACTGTGGGAGGAAATGGCACAACCTGACAAATAAGAGTGGAAATAAGAGAAACAATTTATACAAGTAGCCAAATAGTACAAAATAATGAAAAATGATAGGTTTCTTAACCCCAACTGTGGGGAAATTCTGTAATATTTGATTTTCCATGTCCTTCATGATATTGTCCGCTGAGGATTAAATGTCAGTGCTGTGCCCCTGGCATTAATGTCTTCATTTGCATTCTTACCTCCTGCATCATTGATTGGACCGGACAGAAAATCCTCCTTAAAGGACAACATCTGGTGACTTGGCTTCCTAACGTCAGAGCTGTGGAAATATGCCAAACATATTCTTGTTGGAATGTTGAAAACAAGTATAGATGGTTTGAGCAAACTATATTTGTATTTCTTTAAGCATGCTAACACAGTGGCCAATTTTAACTTCTCCCCTGCTATTTTTAATACTTTAGGGTATATAACTGAATGCTAACTGTGGCCCAACGGCTCATCAGCTGTCACTGAAAGCCTGAGAGATAACGTTGGCTGTTTCACTCACATAGTGTGTGGCCCTCCCACTTCCACTGACGGGGGAGAAACCAGTTTGAAGGGTTGCAGAACTTCTCCCTGATGTCTTTATCTTAACACTAATTCAATGCGCCCTTCACGTTCTACATCTTTTCTTCCTGCGGGCTGTTTGTTATTCTGCTCATGTAGGACTTTCTGCTTCTGCTTCTCTTTTGTTGAAGCCGGGTTTGACCTCCAACTTCCAATCTGTCCCTCTTGTCTCTGCCTTCCTTGTCTCAAGGTCTCATTTCCAAGCCAAAGTGGGAGTCCTAATGAAGCCGTTACCATTCCAATGAGCAATGCCTTCATTTGGTAATTGCAAAAAAAGGGTTGTGGGTTCTTGAGGGACTTTTGTTCGGTTTATATTGTACTTTGTAAGGGTTAGAGCTCCGACTCCGACCTGTGGCCCTTTGCGGCATGTCATTCCCCCTCTCAGTCCCATTTCATGTCTTCTGTTGTCCCATCAAAATAAAGGCTGAAAATGTCCCAAAAATAATCAAAAAACTAAAGATAGAGTAATCCTCAAATAAGTTATCAGTTGGGCTTTATTCCGTAGGAGTTACATTTCACGGTTAGGATTTAAGTTACTTTTAATATTCAAACCCCTGTTGCCTTTCTGTACTTCCACAGTGGTGACTCCTCCTCACTGTTCTCTTTTCTCTCTGACACTGACAATCCTACTTTTTATTTATATATTATTTAAATGAGATGCTCTTTCTTGAAAGAATTTAATTCTTAACTCTACATTACAAATACAATGCATTGGCTCGTAATGCTGTGCGGGCTCCACAGAAGTACAGGCTGTCCCGGTTCTATTTCTGGTCACCGAAAAGCAGTAGTAACTGAAGATGACAGAAATTCATTGTACTATCTATTAATATGCTGCTAAGGCGTGTGTGTGTGTGTGTGTGTGTGTGTGTGTGTGTATGTGTGTATATTTTTTGTGGCGTGGATCATTTATACTAGCTACTAATGTCAACTAATTTCTTATTGTACAACATGCACAGCAAACTGGAAAACTTTAAACCAAATTTTACCAATGATGTGCAGCAAGAAAACTTTTTTAGTAGTGCAAGAAAATTGCTGTTTTTTGTTTAGTTTTTTTTAGCCTGATAGAAGGTGGATGGTCTTAGCAACCCCACTACCTGCATCCGTGGCTTTTGTTCCTTTTGGGTAATTTTGTGCCCAACAGGAACCATTTGTTTTCCTTTAGTTCACTCCTGAGTGCACTACAAATGCTCCTTTGCAGAAACACCCAACTTCACACATGTACACCTGGAAGCTGGCCTTTCCATCCACAGTGTGATATTTTGGCCACTGAGCAGCACCACTGGAGCACATATGGATTAATGGCCTTGCTTAAGGGCCGGCAGCAGTGGGCATGGGGCAGAGGAAATTTCTAATCTTTAACTTTACACTTTTGGTTAACCCTTAGGCCGATACCCTCTTTCCAAGCAGCAAGGCTCAAGTCTAAGTTTGTACAGTGAAGTGTTTTTGAGAACAGCAGGCATGTCAGAATGTCTTCTGAGCCCCAGCAATCATGTCGGTAGAGGGCACATGGCTGGTGCAGTGGCAAAACCCTCACTACCACAGGGAACAGGGTTTAGTTCCAGGCGGCAGTACCTCCAGCTTAGTAATGCATAATGAGTGAATGAGCAGCAAAATTGCACCGCCCCACTGATTTGCATAAATGCAAGTGCAGATGTACCGCTGCTCCCACCTCAACACCAGAGGGGTTTAGGGTTTAGCAATGGAAATTACAAAAATGGTGCAAGCCTATAGCATGGTGTTATAAAGCATAATGTGATACCAGTGACTGTGTTGTCATGAAGACGGATGCGCAGGGCATGAAATTAACACCGGCCCACCCGCCAGTGATTCAGACGCGTAACTATCGATAAGCAGGGTACGCAGTTGCTAACAGGCCCAAACCAATCAGGGACCCGCATCACAAGAAGACATTGATGGACAGCCAGGGCCCATTTCGCATTTTCATTACTCGCGACAATCCCAGAAGTCCCACGTGCAGCCACTGAACAATCAGGAGTGAGAACGGGTCAAATTCATTTCCTTCTTTCTGATATGAAGAAGAGACGTGTGTGACTCAAAAATCTGGAACTATAAAGTCGCTGAAAGTTGCTGTTTCAATCCTGTTGGCTCGCTGCAGTGGGCGGGGCTGCTGCTCCGTTCCCACCTCCCTCGGGAATGACACGCACGCACGCGCACACACATATGCACACACACACACACACACACACAAACACACACACACACACACACACGGTGGATGCAGGAAAAACCGCAGATGAGATGTACAGCATGACCTAAATTGAGGACAGCTACATTACTGAAAGTGCAATGATAAGTTAAAGTCCAATAAGTACTTTGTCAAACAGTATGATTGTGTGTCCCAGGGAAATGTCACAATTGTGTCAAAGACTTACACTTTTCTTGTTATTCAAGTAGCTATGTGTCTCAAGCTTTGATCTATGTATTTTAGCCACGTTATCAACATGGCTTTAGGGACCACAATAGTGGCCTCCCAGTTATCCCTACGATTTGGTTTAAGCTGACAAATCTCAACAACCGTTTCATAGATTGACATGAATTTTCGTACAGACGGCTGTGGTCCCCGGAGCATGACCATTGTTGAATTCGGTGATTCCTTGCCTTTTCCTGAAGCGCCACCATGAGATTCACATGTGGTTATGAGCAGGACCTGAAATTAACACCCAACCACCTGCCAAATGCGAGTAAATTTAGCAATTGCATTAGTAGCACTGTCAATCTACCTTTTTTTTTGCAGCTGTCGTTCTTCTATATTTCAAAGAAGTCCACCATTTTGTTGGAATTTGGCAAAAAATGTGGCGGCACATCACTGGGGTGAAGAGGCCAGCTGAAACAAACAAGCAAGGAAAAGATGAGCATGAGTCAGAGAAATGTAAAAGACGACATTTTAATACAAGGTGGACAATTGGCAACACCAGCAAGGTTTGAGAAGGTCTGATTTATGAAAGCAGTACAGAACACTTGTACCGCAGTGACCTTTTGTGTGTAAGACTCACAGAAAACAAATTCAAATCCTTTTTTGAATCAAGACTCTAAACTTAAAATTAGAAGCAATTAAGAACCACGAGTCATCAAAAAGCCACCTACACACAACGAGTTGTAAACTATCGAAGACATAGGAGACCGTTGCGGTCAAGGCGCTGACGTCCATGAAAGCAGCGCAGTTGGAGAGGATGCGACTGATGTTTTAGAACATTCATGTGATTCCGGTTTTTCACCTTTTGAGGTACGAAAAGACAGGCTGGTAAAAAGTCATTGTGTTTAGGTGGATTTAAAAATCCACCTGCCACAGTGGCTGGTTGTCACAGAAGTTAACTTCAGGCCCTGTTTCTGAGTGAAACATCTTAACTATAAAGGGGCTGCCAATTATTTAAAAATATATATTTTTTTTAATTTATTTTTATTTTTTTAAGTTAAGTGAAGGAATGCAAAGTAAAAGTATTTTCTTTTTTAAAGATGGGATGCCATGCAATTTGGTGCAGACATTCCTGCCCCCCAAGATTTATTAATGATCCCCTAACTATTTTTTAAGTGCCACCGTCAGGTCACATTGTGCAATACTTTGGTCTATGATCTAATAATTGCATGACTGATGACAATCAACCAAACTTTCCTGAATGTTGTTTACTGCCAACTAGCAAATGTTACCATGCAAACCAAACTGTGATGTGCAGCTTCACAGAGCTGGTAGCATCGATGTAGCCTTTCAGTCGTGTTTTTAGACGTGTTAGTTTGAAAATATTAGTAAAATTGCACATCTGGATCTGTCCATTGCTTGCTGTTAGAAATATGGTGTTTTTATGCATGAAGTATTTATTTGTTGAAGACAGCTTCACCTTCTAAGGAAACACACTGGGATGTATACTCACACAAGGCCTGCTGATTGTCCTGTGAAATAGTCTACGGTATGTATCGGATATGATCATTTTCCTATAAACCGACTGACAAAGAGAATTAGTAATGAGTCCATCCGAAATGACCCTGTAGCCTGCAGCCAGGAACTGATGTTTTAAACATCTAGACCCTAACTGACATCGCCCTGCTTTGTTTGAAGTTCTCTCACCTGCTGTTAAAACAGCCATCTGTGCTGCTCATCGCTGTAGGACACACTCCTGGCTGGCTGTCAAAATGGTTTCAGTGTGTCGGGGGGAGTTGAATCACCTGTATCTTCTCCGGATTGGTTTCATGTCTACACAGGTGTGTAATGGTAATATGTGTGTGTACATTTTACAAGAGAGGTGAGATCATCAGATTATTACCAATTTCCAATTGAACTGCACACATTTTAACCAGTCTTAGGCTCAAATAATGACTTACAAATAGATACACACACGCACACACACACGTGTGAATGGATGTACACACGTATTCATATATACATATATACACACACACACACACACGCAAAATTATCTATCAAGCAACGTATGCATTATTCAGACTGGTGTTGTGGGTCATATGAGGACTACAATCACTGTTTTGGCTTCCACTGAGTAATAACTTGGATCCAGTTGACGCTGAGTTTACAGAAAACAAGAAAATTAGCACAGTCTCAAAATATTCAGCCATACTGATAAAAGACGATTTCAGAGAAGTGCAATAAAAAAGACATCAAACATGCTGACAATGAAGAACGAGAAGAAAAAGGAAGAAAATTTGCCTCGAGATGTGTCTAAGTCTTCCATCTCTATAAATGTTTTTATGGCTTTAATACAAAAAGAAACCCACACCTTATCTTCAGACTTTTAAGACGATGTCCAATAACAGATGTTTTGACAGGATGTCAAATTTCTCCCAAGGGGAGTATCTATTAAAAGTTGATAGCGTTTATCTCACATCCAAAACCACAGTCCTGCACAACACACCAAAAGCTATCCATGTGAGTACTCTTATTACATATATATAATTCTCAAACAAACAGGACTAACACCAGCTTAAATTATAATGTGCAAGACACTGCTGCTGCTTTTTATTCATTATTAATGTTCACTATTACAACTTCTTAATTATGTAAATACTGTATCATAAAAATTCCTTTAACTATGCAAATACCGTACATATCCTTATTACTTTTATTTATATTTCTACTCTTATATTTATATACTTCTTGCAGCTGTAACACCAACTTAGCACATAGTCATTTTAAACATGTATAGGATTACTGTGACTGTGCAAGTGATTTCCTTATGTTCCTACAATTTTATAGAAATCTAATTTTATGTTGTTATAAATAAAGCATACGATTTAACTACAGATGCTTCAAAATTGCTTTAAAATTGTACATTTAGGAAACCACTTATGTGCATAAAGCTGTGTTAAAGAGTTTTGAAGGCTTTATTTTTTGTTCAGTCGGCTTTCCATGAGCAGTTACAACTGTTCACAAAGTTGGCACCTGTCATGTCTGACATTGCATCGCAGATTGCCCTTGAATGGCTGAGTAACTCTCCAAGATATTAAAACACCTGTGAATGATGCTCACAAACCAGTAAAGCGTGGCCTGAACATGAACAGAGCCGTGCTGTAGAACGCCGACTCACTTGATCAGCAACGAGACTAATGCAGCGTTGCTTAAACTATGAGGATTGTAGGGCTGCATGACATTAGGAAAATATCTAGCTGTGATCCTTTTTGCGACAATGCGCTTATGATAACACTAGAGTTTGCCCCTTAAACAACAGATGGAACTATGGGTCGTTATAAGCTTGCACAATCTATCTATACAGTCATTTTCTGGGTGAGGATGGTCGGGGATGAGTGATTAACTACTAACACAGCTATGTCTATGTCTGTGGTCCAAATAATAGTCCAAAATATTTAAATCATCTGTCACTTTTTAATGAGTCATCCTACCTTGGTTCTACTGCTGAAGCTCAACAGGCGGCAGCTGTGGCCTGAAGCACACACAAATGCCAAAACAGGAGGGGTTACATTGAAATTATTATAATCTCTAGTAATTTACTGCAGGTAAATAATCAGATGAGCTCCAAGTTCAGTCACGGGATTTCCATGTTTCCGAGATAAGTTTGTTTTTCTATTTCACGAAAATCTACGTACATGAGCCAGACAGAGCAGTTTGGGTGTTACAGCAGTACAGGGAGAGAAAGGTGAAGAAAGCTTTAAATGGGTTATTATTTTAAATGCACATACCAAATGTTGGTTGATCAATTCTCTGCAAACCTTTTCTAATCTGGATGTCCCAAACATTATCACTAACACACCTAGCTGTTTGATACGGAAATGTGTCACACGCAATGACTCTTGTTTACATTGGCTGCGAGGTATTGGTAACTCATCTTTAGCCACGTAAATGGTTCATTATTAGAATCCATTGTAATTGCAATGAATTCAAGATAAGTTCAGCTGCAAAAAAGCAAGCTGCACATTTTTAGGAGCACCTTTTTAAGCCTGGAGGGGTTGATACTTAAACTGCATGGAGAGCAAAATGTAGGCAACAGAGGAAATCAAAGTGAAGCTAGAACAGCCTTTGAGCTGTTTTGACACCAGCACACTACATGCTATACTGAAACCAACTGGCTCTGTCAGCATTAAAGACTTTAATGCAAAAGTTTTGATAACCTTTTAAAATCAGGGAAGTTTATTTGTAGAACACATTTTATGTACAAAGGTTATTCAAAGTTCTAAACATTAAGTATTACAATTACTTACACACACATAAAGAATTGAGTCCAGACAAGTTACCCCATAGACATGAAGAGGTTAGCTTTACAGTTGTAGCAAAGACGCAGAATCAAAAGTCGCCAAGGCAACGCAGACCAGGAGGACCACCCCCCCTCGGCCTCATTCGAAAGCATGGTTACCTTAGGAAAAGTGCAAAACAGCAGCTACGTTATGCGGCGTCTTCTGTGTCGACCAAACAAACGGACATGTGAGCGTTCAACAACTCAACATCTAAGCTGAGGAGACGTAGCGGTGGTTTTAGTTTCTGCTGTGGAGAGGTGGATGTTTGTCTTTTAGGTTACATACAGTATGTTTTACACATGCAGTAACCATCCAAATTTGATGTGACAAGTCTCTCAAGTAAGCTAATTTGTAATTAATAAATGAATTGTAATTTATTTTATTGATTGGATGAACCATAATTTCCCTAAATATGATTATATTGTATTTCTGTCTGTCTGATTGATGCTTGTGTTAATTAATAAATCAGACGTTACTCAACAGTTACTCACTACTTGAGTAGTTTTTTCATCAAGTACTTTTTTACTCTTACTCAAGTAATTATTTGGATGACTACTTTTACTTTTACTTGAGTCAAATTATTCTGAAGTAACAGTACTTTTACTTGAGTACAATTTTTGGCTACTCTACCCACCTCTGCTTATACAATAGACAGTATATTGAATTGATCAGAGATGTGTTTTGCACATCAATTTTGTTTCTTTTAATGCAGAAATTAAATACAAAAACTGAATGACAATCTCAGAGTAGCTTTATAGAACGTACAGTTTATGAAAAAAAAGACAGAGACACAATTGCTGCAGTTAAGACTTTATTTGCAAAAGGACACAACTGCAAGATATACAAACAGAAAGAACACCGGAATAATAATTAAAAAAATATTATCTACTAATCTAATCTGCTCGGTCTTCTGCATTTGGCCACATGTTCTCATTTACATCACACCTGATATCTTCAATGACAAGGGATCGTGGGAAGAATCTTTTTGCATGCCTTATCCCCCCCGGCAGTGTGCAGTAAAGTGTAATTTAACAGTATTTACACTTTGCTGTAGGAGAAGCAATATCCTACCTGTTGGTTTCTCTGAAAATACGAACAATAGATGCCACTGTGTCCCGGCTGATATTTGGCTGTACTTGTTCACCAGCCTCTCTGTGTGTTAGCCTGGGGTTTATGACATGGTCAATGATAGTAGCTCTTATTTGATCAGTTACCCTAGCTCTGTCATTCTTTGAGCGCCACCACGCATTCTGACTCCTCTCCCTCTACCTCGCCCCATTCCTCTCCCTTGTCCTGGTACTCCTCTTCCTCGCCCTTGTGCCGGCATTTCTTTCTTTCTCTCTTTGAGTTGCTCTAAATTAGTCCTTTCCAGCCAAGACCAGCCCAAAGAGTCCTCTTTTAGTACATGTGATCATGTGATTGAAAGAACCTCAACACCTGAGTGTGCTTCCTAGATGGGAATCCGCTGTGATTTCAACAATTGCATAACTTCAATAAGCTTTTTCTCATTAGCAATGGAACAAAATACAGGGACTATGTTTGTGTTTCAATTTTCAACAATATGAATAGTTGTTCACTTTGACTTTAGCCTGTAAGGTTAGGCTTAGAACATGGTGCTATCTGTTCTGACATACAGTGTTAAAGCATTGGTAAATTTGTCAGTAAAGATTTGGTCTTGTTTGAGCTTGTGTGTAAAAGGAGTTTAAGCATTTTAAATTTGTGTTAATTGTATGCATTATGTGTTAAAGCAACAAGAAATGTGTTAGTAGTATATCTCACACATGCGGATGTAGTGCTAACTGTGTTAAGAGTTTTGGAAAATTGTTAAGAGTAATGAAAAATCTGTCATAGCAATCGTAAAAAACTGTAATATGGACATGACTATAAATTAGGTCCAGACGTCAGTCTTTGTCCAATCACAACAGGTTATCTTGCTGAAAATGAAATAACGAAATAGTAAAAAGGACTACAGTAACAGATGTGCAAAGTTAAGACAGTCAAGATGGCTCAGTGCTTAGTGGACCAGGTGCACCTTGTTCACTTACTTAGTCTAGAAATTATCTACAGGATCAATTACACATCCAATGGGTTTGCCTACCCGACACAGGGTTTGTTCCTGGGGAGATGGATCCCTGAGTCCCGGCTCCTGTGCACCATGGATGCCTGAGCTTCTGCAACTACGGACTCAGACACGCTAGTGTATTATCCCATGCCAATCTTTTTGTTGCACAGTGAGTAAGATATTTCATCCATGGAAAATACAGAGGATGACTAAAAATATTTTCTGAATGGATTTTCTTTCACTTCCCATCCTCACATAGGTTAGGTACCCTGCGAATTCAACAGTTATTAGTGTGAAATATGTGAACTATTATCTACATAAACGATCAAACCTTTATTGTATCTCAGTGGATATGAGACAAATACCAGTAAGAGACGTGGAAACATTATTTTGTAATGTTTGGTGATTTTCTGCACTTTTCAGTTAGATTTTGCCTCTTTTCCGAACCAGAAAAGACTTTGCATGACGGTTAATTTTTTTATACATCACAAAGTGTACGTGAAAACCAAGGTACACAAGGTTTTTGTGCAAAGCCTACGCAACATTTATACATGGAGTTTTCTGAAATCTTTTTTTAGGGAGACTTAAGAGAAAACCATTACACTTATTAACCTGCTGAAAATGAAAGCATGGACTTTTTTCTCTTAATCCTGACTGGAAACAAATCCTTTGATTCTTGGTATGTTTTTTAGGATGGTAGGTATGTAATTGATTTGATATGGCAGTGTAATTTTGCACTCAAGGTTTACTTTAACCATCGAGATGAGCGCTCTCAGGAGCAAATGTCCTGGTTTTGAGTGGGGCAATCTTCTGTAATTTGTGGCGGTCTGAATCGATGTGGATGAGCACAGAGGCATGGGGTTGTCCAAGGCACTGCTGTCAGTAGTCAGTAAGGTGCTGTTTGGGAACTGAAGGCAGTTGCAAGTCCATGATCACATCCCAAAGTTTATCCTAAATTAAGCCCACAAAAACACAGGATCCAACAAAAGCCACACAAAGTCCCAAAATCCAAAAAGGTCTGGGGGGGGGGGGGGGAGCAAATCCAAGCAAAGCAAAAGCAGGGAACGACAGCAGAGAAAACTCACAGTGGAAAAATAGATAAAACACATGGAACCCTCCTGACAGGACGGTGCACAGCACAATGGAACACAAACAATCTGACAAAAGACAAAGCAAATACAGAGGTTAAATAAGAGGGGACACAAGGTAACGAGGAACATGTGATTCATCAGTTGAATCACATTAGGGCGGGGCAATCAGACAGACAAGTGAAGAGACTAGACTAGAGACAAGACGAGACAGAGACCAATCTTCAAAATAAAACAGGAAACCAAACATACAGACACTCACAGGGGAATACAAGACAGACTACCACACAAGACCAGGGAGGAATCAAGACACAAACACAAGGAGAAGGGACAGGACCGAAAACACCAAAGAAGGAGAAAAAGAAACCAAAGCAAACACTCAAACCATAAAACCCAGAGATTTACTTGTGACACAGAACCACTTTATAAACCCTGGTATTAAAAAAAAAAGTAGGAAAAGAAGCCAAAATAATAATCTTTAAAAAACAAAAAATGTAACAGGTGACGCTACAGGAAAAGTAAGAGGATCCACCAAGATTGCCATCTCTTGGGACCATGAGTTAGCCATGGGTCCAGTATTGCTGCTTGCAAAAGGTTTAAATGTAATTTGCATAAATGCACACAATTCCTGGGAAATACTTACTCTATATTTTCTTATCTACCAGTTTTTACTGATAACACAGCATGTTAAGGTTCTAAAGACGGTAATATATTAGTGGTTTGGAACATTTCGCTGTCCAACCCCGAGCATGCAATCAGTTGTTCATTGCGAGTTGTCAAATAATAGTTGAAGAGACATTATACATATAATGTAAACAATATCAAATAGATTTGTTCAGGTGTTATGCTTTTTGATTTTTTGTTGTACAAGCGTGGGAGCCAATATTCCACTTTGGCCTGGGAGGAACGCAATTAATCCTGCATCGATCAGACCTTCATTTAGCCAAGGCTGGCTAGTTTGTAATATTTGTGCTTTGCTGTGTTCTCATTCATTGTTGATCAATATGCAATTAAAGGCCCCGTTCCTGAGGCTGGACTAGTTTTTTCTTTTATTTTGGGAGGTCAGGAAGCTCCGATGTGGGGCATGACTGTTTTGTAAAGGTCCTCAGGTGTTGGGATGACACGTGGGTGAATAGAAAATTAATTTGCATTCAAGTACGCAAGAGTGATGTAAAGCACCGGGTGTCAAGTTAAAGTTATTGATTCCTGTTATGTCTGTCGCTTGGTGGCCTTTGGCTGGTGGGTGATGAAAATGAGTCACCCTGAGGTGAAAGTGGTCTGGTTGAGGGTAGAGCGAAGGACTGGGATAAGTGCTTCTTGAAGTGCTCAGAATCCGAAACAAATTACACATTCTTTCTTTCTTTCTTTCTTTCTTTCTTTCTTTCTTTCTTTACAAGGGTCTATCATTGATCCCTAAGTGAAGTTTCCTAATGTGGGTGGAATGAGTAAAAGACCATTACGAATGAATCTACTGTAAGTACACGTCCTCATTTCCTATCAACATGTTTTATGCTCATAATAATTCCCTCCCCAGCCAAACCATTCAGACTGGGCTGTACTTAAAATAGAACCTCCTTTTCAAATTCTAAATATCTACTCAATTTCAGCTCTAATATTACAATAATAATAAATTAGTCATTATACCATTCATCAACCATTTGCATTAGTGTTAATTAATTATTAAGATTGGGTGAATATGTTTCCAAAAGTAACATGTAATACCAGTGGAAGATGATTAATTTTCAGCCACAGGGAGCTATGATTGTATCAGAGGCCAATGTTAGGAAGCAGTGGGATTTTTATAAAGATAAGGCAACATTTAAGTGTCTCTTGTTAATCCAAATAAAGGCAAGAGTGCAGTAAGCCCCAAACAGGGATAATATCTCCACCTAGTCCTGGGTCTTCCCCGAGGCCTCCTCCCAGCTTGACGTGCCTGAACCACCTCCCTAGGGAGGCGCCCAGGAGGCATCCTTAGCAGATGCCCGAACCACCTCAACTGGCTCCTTTCAACACGAAGGAGCAGAAGGACTGAGCTTCTCACCCTATCTCAGAGGGAGAAGCCGGCCCCCCTCCTGAGGAAACCCATTTTGTCCACTTGTGCCCTGGATCTCTATTGTTAGCACATAGTAGCATGGAGGGCGACATGATTGAAAATGAAGAAAACAGAGATCCGGCAGACAAGCACCAAGACCTTCCCATCATCCTCGACCTTATCTGAGAGAGATGTAAACAGTAGGCATCAAGGACTCCTGGTCAATGTGCTAGGGAACTTCTTCATTAATGTCAGTTTATTTATTCATATTTTAATCCTTTATTTTCTTTCCATCCCAATCTCTAGGTATGGTGAAGGGTATGTGATGATGTGGGGCTATTTTAATTCCAAAGGCCAAGGGAACTTTATCTGGATGCATAGTATCCTGATCCATGAAATAACTGACCTTTAATAATAAATATCTGCCTGTCTCTATGGGAATGTAACATAGGGTAATGTATACTTACGCCCCCTGTATTTTAAGCAAGAACATTTATTCATTCACAAAGACAATTGGTGTCCTTAAAGGTTGGATTTCCCCTCATTTTTAAATTAAGGCATTAAGATAAATTTCCAAAACATGATTGTTTCATTCCTCTGTTTGGTCAACTTAAGCATGGGCATGTGAACTTCTGAGCACAACTGTATGTCCAACCATTAAAGTAAGTAGTAACAATTGAACCCCACGTTAACCTGAGAGTGAGTGGAACGCCAGTTACATAGAAGTTGAAACAGTTATTTTGAATTAATGGAAAGGATTCTACTAGTGTGCATCCATTATCTTTGCTAAAGATAATGGATGAATGGACGAAGCAGTTAAATGAAATGGATAAACAGTTGAAATTGGCTAAAAGTACTGAATAAATGGTTTAAATTTGCTAGATAATATGACAGATGGTTCAAACGTCTAGCTTCATTTACCCCAAGTGGAAGTAGAACAAAAACTCGACCCCACCAAACTAAACATTGACAGAATTGTATGCCAGTTATATTTTTTTGTTAAACAACTGCTTAACAACAATCATTTTTAAATCATCTAACTTTAACATATTTGGAACATGACAGGTGGTAAAGAGATATCTGTAATGTGGGTACATTAAACCTAAAAGCCTGGGAAACCACTGACCTACAGCACTGCTCAGTCCTCCCAGACTGTGTGCATATTGAACATAAGGCACAGATTCAGATGTGCGTGCTTGTTGTGTGTATGTGTGTAACTCTCACCACAGGCTATGACTCATCAAACATGTTCTACTGTGTAATAAATCAAAGTCAAAAGGTTTGCACATTTGTGGTTCTATAGTGTCCATAATTTTAGAAATTGCCTATTGGAGACTGACCATACATGAATAATACAACACAGATTTCTATGAGGTAACCACCCACACACGCACACACACACACACACACACACACACACACACGGCTTATCTCTGCACCCCCTGCTGGAAAAGACTGAAATGTATATCTTTGTCCAACCTTTGAGCTACACAGGACTCAAGAATGAGGACTGAATCTTGTCGTAGCATGTTCTCTAAAGTCAGTCTGGTCTCACAGTCTCTTCAGGGCCCTACATTTGCCCTACCATCAAATAGAGCAAAAGCGTGTGCCTCATCCCTTTGGGGAAATACAGGTTTTTGCAGCACTCTCCTGGTCTGCAGGTAAATTTTCCAAGGGAGACAGTGAATGTGATTGAGGTGTCAGCAGCTGGCATCTTTGGATTACAGAGATTGTGGGAGCAGCAGTTGGTGCCACAGCCGGTAATGGAAGTCTCATTTTCCTTGATGTAGAAAGGCGAGACCTGTCTGATAGCCCTCAGCTTGATAAAAGGCTGGCTCGGTCGCTTGGGGATGTGGCAAGAAATATAAATATTCTGTCCCCAAAACTAGGACATTTCTAACCAAAACCAGAGTTGCACATTTACAATTTTTAAAATGATCTTGCACTAAGCAAAGACATGGCTTATGTCACCATTTTCCCACGGTAGGATTTTGGACATTCAATGTCAATGACAGAAGATTTATTGGTTTCTGAGGAATTTTCTTATTTAGAGTCAGTTGCATGTGATCTACACACACAAAATAAGCCAGATTGAAAAATATTAGACAATTGTGTGTTTTTATTCTAAAATGTGATGAAACCTAATTGAGAATGCAGGTTTGTTGCACAGTATGGGAACGCTTTTTGGGCTGTAATATCCTACTGATGCTTAAATACACATAGCTATGGAACATTAATGGATGTTGAATGTGGCCTACTGGTCCCAGTGCATCTATAAACAAAACTAGATACAGTATATCTACAGTAATAGCTGGCTGAACCGTGTATGGTCAATTTGCTAAAGAGTGAGTGCACAGGTCCAGCTGGTGCCTTGGCCAAATTGGGACAGGGATAGTCAGCAGTGGGGTCTATAATGGGAATATAGATATAAAGGGTTCATGTGTAGTGGTCACAGTAATATCTGTTCTTAATGTGTACTGAAGTAACTAGTCACGTGACATGGCAGTAATGAAGTACTCGAGGCCGGCCTCGGACTGGAGTCCTGGTCTCAGACTGGAGTTGCTGTTCTGTGGACTTCTGAGTCGACTTGGACTCACATTCATTATAGGACTCTGGAGTTGGATGATGTTTCTGACTATTATGTGTAATAGGCAGTGATGGAGGACTCGAGTCAGGGACTTGAATTGCTATGCTCTGTACTCTTTGGTGACTTTGAGCTTCAACCCATGACAATTGTGAACCACAGCCTCAAATGAGTTCTCCAACTAGATCTTGATATATACCAACCAATATACCAACGAGCTGTGTAGAAATAGTTCACCACCATGTGACTGCATGTGTGTGACAAGATGACAGCCACTTGTGTGTTGTCAGACACATGTTTTAATAGTATTTGATACACTCCCCTAGCTGTTATCCTGGCCCTTTCCACAGTCTTCCACTCAGACATGCCTTCAGGCAAATGACATGCAATATTTACGTAAACTGTGAACGTAACTGTGAAAAAGAACTCAGAAACACAGCTGTTTCTTACCTCTCCATCTATCGCTTAATTTAAGTTCACTGAAGCAAGAAGATGAGACACTCACATGTTCTACCTGTCATCAAGCTGTTGAATTGTAAATGCTAGATCAGATCTGCTACCCGTGTCGACATAGTTAGGTTTAGGCATGATGAGTGGAGATTAGTTAGGGTTAGGGTAAGAATAACAGGATTAGCCAATGATAGGCATGATAAGGCAACAATAAGGCGGGCCATAATGCACGCAACGTTGACACGTCTAGTGAATCCGATCTAACGTCTGCCCTGTTGAATGGGCAACAAAAGTACACAGAATGACCACTTAATGGTAGACTTTTATTCTCGTATTTTGCAGCTGTGTATAATGTCACAAGTCTAAAGTTATTGCAATTCTTTGGTGTGTTTTCGGGTTGTTTTCTGATTCCGTCTCATTGCTGTTGGTTTAAAAGATTTAGCTGCATTTCAAGCTTTTTAATAACTAATCGCCTGGACGCAGAAAATCCTTTTAACCATTGTTGTTCAGTGTGCAATGTAAATACCACAGGGGTATTTCACTGCTGATTACCATGGCAACAACATAGATGTGTCATGGTATAGTACAAGTTAACTCTTACTTGTGAAATGGACCTAACCATGAGTTAAACAACTAATACAAATGGAGGATGATTTCAACATTCCCTTCTCCTTCTCCTTTTACCTTTAATACGTTGCTATGTTATAAATAGAATGTGCCCGTAAATACGACGCATCCATAAAAGCAACACTGCTCGTTTTGCGGCAATATTTTACACCATCTCGTCAATTATTTCTTTGTCGTGCATTATAGCTTGTTTAAGTTATTAGAAAGCGCTTTTTCCATAAGCTCATTTTTTCAACCCCCTCTAAGTTTGTGTCTGCGTGCAGTTTGTCGGCGACAGCGAGCACACAGGTGTGAGTTTTTGCACTGGAGGTGCCAATTAGCTCTTAGAGACGGCAAAAGAGCACAAGTTGGCTCAGCAGTAACGAGCTGCTCCAGCAGAACCTCCCTGCCTCCTTCTCACTTTGTCTCACGCTATTTCCCTTCCTCCTCTCCTCTTAGTCTCTGCCCGTTTTTCTGCTACCTTGTTTCGTGCTCCATTCCTGCCAACCCATTGCTTATTTTTCTGTCATTTATTTTCGCATTGCCCACCTTTTCCAAGCTTTCTCCTTTTTGCCTCGGCTCTTGCTTTGTCATTTTGTGTGGGCACTAGCTGTCTTATTATAGCACTCTGCTTCCAGCAGACTTCTTCTTTTCTCTTTCTTCCTCGGCCCCCCTCCGCCTCCTCCTCCTGTCTCACCCCTCTCTCCTCATTCAGCCTGTTTCCCTTTCATGTTCTCTTCTTACATCCTTCATGCTGCTTCCCTGTTTTATTTCTACAAATTTCAACCAGTAAGTCAAAAAGTCTCCTTTAATTGTTAGTTATGGTTACGTTAAGATCAATTGTCTTGTGTCGTGCAAGGTGACAGCGATCGATAACTCTTTAATCTCTTTTTAAAGAAATCATTTCACTAAATGAAATCATCCACATGGATCGGACAGTCAGAAGGTTATGTCTGTGCCTTGCACAATATTTATTTGAGGTGAAACTGACCTTTTGAGGAATGACTATCAATCCAATCTCACTTTATGACTTATGCCATATTAATTTTCTGAAATTGTTAGCCCTGTCACCCAGTGGCTGGCTGAGTGTCCTGGTAAGATTTCCACCTGGGAGTCTGTCTAATAAATCAATCAGAGTCCTTCAAATCTGGCATATCTTGTCTTCCAGAACCAGACCCAGAAAATTGACGTCCTTGGGACTTATTCAGTCAACATAACTGACACATCGGGATGGGGGTGTAGCTGTGAAGTGCTCTGGCTGGTTCTACAAGGAAAGTGCTCTTTGGTGACATGATTATTTGATCTTTAATTTGGCTTGGGACCTGTTCAGACAATATAAATAGGCGTATTATATAGTTGTAAAACAACACAACAATTATCTAGTCTCTCAGTCCAGATTTGGTAACAACTCTGGACTAATGCAGGATGGGAAACATTGACTTTTGATTCAATTTTGAATTTAAAATATTAATTAGCTGTGCATACCGGGCAATAAACTGTAAATGCACATCTCTTTTAATTACAACCATCAAGCAATTAGCCAAGCCATAGTAATAGTGCTTTATATTTGAAAATGTACCAAAGAATTCTGAGGGAGCCCATTTGAATGGGCCAGATGCAGCTGATGAATAAAAAGAATAAAAAGTGTGTAGCGGTGTGATGCACTGCGGTGTCAGGTGTGACTGTGTGGCAATGGCAAAAGGTTGACCAGGCTCACGGGTCAGAAAGGAGGGCCTCTTGGGCATTTTTTCTACCTTGAGCAAATCTCCGTGTCCTTCTATATAGATAATAGTTGAAAGATCCCCTCCATGCATGGTTTAAGACAGATAAACATATGCATTTAGTGATACTTTCCACATCCAAAAGTCCAGTGACTTCATTCCTTCTTTGGTACACCTCTCTTATTAAAAAAGAATCCAGAAACAGATGGATACAAGATGCTTCACTGAAAGGTCTACTCTCAGTGAATGTGCGCTGGAGGTTTAAAGCTTCCACTGTTGTCCAACGTACTGTAGGTTTAGCCTTTTGCACACTTTGAATTGAAAAAAACAAATTGTGGTGTTTCAGCTTGAACACCTCTCCTTGCATATTAAAATTCCCCTTGTGTTTCAAAGTACAATTCCCTTTACATATCCATAAACACATCAACAAAGGTGGGCCATTGCATTAATTCAATAAGCCCCAAATGTGCTTGCTTATTTATGTTAATGTTTCACATTTTCACATCTCTTTTGGGGCTGAATTTCGGATTCGTCCTTATCTTGCCTGCAGAAAGCAGGATTATGGGACGCATGTCATTCATCTCGGTTGATGAATACATTTCCAAAACTAAATGGATGTTCATTCCCACTGATCCCTTCGTGGCATTAAATATAAGCACTTTTCTGCAATTCACTGAAAGCATCCAGGCAAGTAATGGAGCAGCTAGTACGTCACAGGTTGTTGGTCAAAATTAAAAACATTCTGCCGTCTTTGTCATGCTGGCTGAATCTGCCGAGCTAGAGACTTTTGACTGGAATGCACATAATTTAGTATCAAATTAATTGACAAGTTAAGTATTATAAAGCAAACTTAAGCTTTTAACCAACACAGTACAAAAATGACATTAAATCATAAATTCAGCCAGATGAAAGTAGACTATATACTTTTAAATACAATAGTTTCCCTGTATGGTATTTTAAGGCAATCAATAATTTTATGAATGGAAGTTGCGGATGAAGGCATGTCTCCGACACGGATAATTATCTAATTCTTTTTGGTTAGCCCTTTGGTTAAGATAGGTCTCTAGTCTGGTTACAGTGTTAGGTTCCTTAAAAGTAATGCACCTGACAGTAGGGCTGGCCGACATGGAGAAAATCAAATATGCCAATGTTTTTGACCAAACACCTCGATATCGATACCGATATTGTAGTGTTGACTATTGGCGCTTTCACAAAATATTTACACAATGAGATTTTTGATAAATAATCATCAATAATAGATGTATTGAGTAAGCGAGTAAAGGCAAATAATAGAACAGCTAGAGCAGTTTGGTAAGTTCAGAAAATGAAATCACTTTACTGTAATGTAGCCTTTAAAACCAGGAAAAGACACCACTTATGTCAAATCACGATATTACGATATCCATGATCTAAGACAATATTTACACAATGTCGATATATCGATATATTGCCCAGCTCTACCTGACAATCAGAATCAAGAAAAACAAGTAACTCAGGTGACTCAATATAAACACTGAAGTTGATTTACACTTAAGACTCACACAAAAAGTACTTTAAAAGAAAATAATTGTAAATATGGATGATAATAATAATAATAATCCCAACAAAGTTTTAAAGGTGGAGATTCAGTATTGGACCATCGCAGTAGAGTGTGACAAAAGGTATCACAACATTGATAAAATACTGTGTTGAACCAACTATACAGGGTGTAACCAGGTCTACCTGGTCTACCAGGTGTACCTCAGGTCTCTACCTTTTCACCCAGTGTGTGCTGGTATAGACCTGAGCGCCTGCAGCCCTGAAGAGGATAAGTGCTTTTGAAAATGGATGGATGGATGGACTTTGCTTGAAATGTTTTTTGTTTTTTTTTGGATTGAGAGTGAAATCTATTCAGACACATTAGTTTACTTAGTGCTGTCCTTCATCGTCAAACAGTCAAAAATGTTTGTGGCAGGAGGAATATGTTGTTCCAAAAACCGTCTGGGCCAGTAAAGAAGTTTTATTTTAAGAGTTTATTTCTCAGTAATTGGCAAAAAAAAATACAGAGTTGCTGCTGATCAACAACCCACACACATTTCTGCTAGTCATTTTGAACAATGGGTCATTACAAACTGCATTTGTTGGACTCTGCATTATTGTATTAAATATCCAGTGAGTCCCCACTTATTGAACTGCTGAGGTATAAGAATGCTATGCTGCATAGAAGAAAATGTATCCAACTAAATGCCCCTTTAACGGTGATGCCCACAAACTCCCCTTCACAGTTGGTATATGTTAGACAAAGTGAAAGTTTTTAGCAAATAGCAAACTGTTACCAATAAGCAAAGATAAAGCTGACTGTATGGAGCCTACAGTAACTGGTAGCCTATTTCCCCACGGATCCCAAAATAGAGTAAATTCTTGTAGACTGTAGATTGTACATTTGTTTACAGAGAGACATTATTGGGTTTTGTGACTTTGCTGTTGTAAACATTGCTGTTAATACCCTAAGCCTAAAAATAATGTGCAGACTCTATGGTTGCATTCATGAAACACAATGCACCCCTGTCCTTTTGTCGGTAAATATTATGTTCCAAAATGATTTTCTTTAGTCAGTTTGCCCCTATGTCCTTGCATGCTCTATGTTTCATGTTACTTTAAACTTTTTTGTTACAAGCATAGTACCCCATGTAAACTTGGCCAAGCAGCAGCTGTCACACACTGAAATCCATCACAGTGTGTCTGTCTGTCCCTCATGTTCACTCACATTCCCTATTGCCCAGGCCCTGTCAATGCCATTGTCCATTCATCCACCAGATGCCCTCAGAATTTTCTTTCTTTTCCCAAATACCTGGTGTCCCACCCATCTACACACCTGTTCCCACTTTTCCTCATCAGCCCTGCAGATACCTGACCTTCCCCCCACAGCTGCCTCTCATTCCTTTCATCATCCTTTCATCTTATTTACCGGCTGCAGTTCTGTCCATTCCCTGCCAGACCATCGAAGTTGCCACGTGCTTATTGCCTTTGCTTTCTAGCATCTGTATTGTTAATTGACGGACCTGAAACCGGCAACACATATACCTTCATTCAATCACTGAACTGATCCCGTCTGCCTGCCTTCTCTCCTTTTTGGGTCCAATCCCCCTTCCCTAGATTCACTGCATTACTTACTACACTTTACATTATGGACAGCATGCCTACAGAAAAACAGAAGCACAAACATTGCAGAATGACAAACTATAACACAGACAAAGTGGCACTGATGGGTTTTATATTGGCGTTTTGGTTTAGGGCTGCTATGACTGAAAGCACCAGGGGTTTGCCATAGCGAGCTCTCTTGCACCTCAGGGTCCTGTACCTTCGTCCAGAGGGCAGAATGTTGTAATGGCGGTTGAGTGTGTGTGTGTTGTCCTATGATGTTGTTGTTGCTGCTATGCGTGGGATGGCCTTGAAACTGAGCTCTGCGAGTGTCAGTGTGGGGAGAGTGACTCATTTGGTAGCAATGTTGGTTACACATATGAGTTTGACTGGCTTTGTGACAGAAAGCATGTGTAAGAAATGGCTGGAACAGTAGAGCCGGATGGGCGGGACAGTACTTTGGTACAGTAGGTGAAGAGAGGGGTTTCGATAGAAAGCATTGCATCGCAAACAGAAGTTTGCAGTCTTGCAATTTAAAAAAAAATATTCACTTGTTCAGACATAGATTTAGGGTAAATCATTCAGACAGCAGGTACCATTAGCTCATTTAAAACTATGAGTGGGGTAAGTTGCAGTGCATTAAGTGCCACAAAAACCTGAGCCTGCTTGGCCTGTTTTTGCTGTAATCCCTGACGTCAAACATATGAGATGAAAAGCCATAGCCCAAACTCAAGGGGTTCTATTGGTCAGATAAAATGAATGGGGAAATCCAATAACTGTTGTCGTGGTTACCCCTGACTTTGATCTGTGGTCGGATCATGGTAGTAATCTAATTGCAAATGTCTGTGTGGGTCTCGAGCTTGGTGCTTTTAACTGTATTATAAAGACATTATCTGATGAGTGAGTGGTGTCTTTTTCAGTTTGGTGATGTTTTTATAATTAATACCACCATTTTTTGTATTCCTCCAATGAGACGAAGAAATACCAGTCAAACCCTTAAAATGTCACCGCATCCTTCTTTACAGCTCTTATCGCTGGCGTTTCATTCAGTGTTATCTAATAGCCGTGAAAGTTTGATTAAACTTCATAATCATTTTTTAAAAGAAATTAAATTTTCAGATCAAAGCTGACATGATGAGAAATAAATTGGACTGTTTTATCACTCTGATCTAAAGCAAGTTATCTGGGCACTTCATCTATACACTACACACTCAAAACCAACCTTATGTCAAGGTTTAGTTAAAAAATGGAATTGGAGTGAATTTCCTCTGCTTCTTAAATTAAGTTAACATCCGAAAAAAGATAAATCTGTAATGGCAAGCTGTGCTGCAGATTTGTCACATTTTCAGATTAGACTTGTTTTGTCATGTGTAACAAGAAAAATGCACACAAAAAAATGTAAACCACATGGGATTTAAGTCTTCTGAGAAAACTTCTTTTTAGTTGGTTTTAATCAATTACACTGTATATTAAAAGAAAAAGAAAAAACATGTCACCTCCCAATTAAGATGAGAAGAGACGCCTTCTGGACGTCCAAAAGAAACGTCTTATAAGTGATGTATACAGTGTCTTCACTGGTCTTGCATTGTGTGTGTAAGGTCTGACTACACCACATATACATTCCCCGATGGGAACAACTCTGGGTTGTTTGCAGTCATTTAAACCAATCACAATCCTCTTGGGCGGTGCTAAGCTCTGGACACAGCGAGCGAGGCTCTGCTAAATAGTCTCGGGAAGGAACTTGTTTTGGTGGAACATTTGCACCACGCAAAAGAAAACGCCAACTAAATATGAAATTAAGTTAACTGTTAACAAAATACAACAACGTGGGCTTTTTAAATTAGCTTGATACATGCTTAAACCTCTTTTGCTCTTACCAGTGTATTGCCGTGTGTACTTCGTCCACAGCAATCCCATCAACCGCTCCCAAAACGTTCTAATTAAGAGAGTTAATGAACCTAGTCTTTGTAAATCTTCACAATCATTCCCAGAAAGAACCAAGTAGGCCTGCTTTGTTGCATGATCCAAATGCTCTTCAGAACTTGTCCTCTTCAGCGTTTAGCTTGCTAGTTTAAAGTCCAAACTTCTGGCAACGCCGAATGCTCCGGGATTTATCTAGTTAATGAACCATCTGCGATCCAGACTCTGTCTTTACGGATCCACTTCTGGGATTTTTCCTAACAGTGTGGAATATTTTTTGGTGTTTTGTTATTTGTTTCTTCACATGTGGCGGCTTTACATGCTCTCCGTCTTGATGCCATTTCAAGGCCGATAGCTCATCAAGATGAGTGACAAGCACTGGTAACTTGACCAACAGAAGGGAGAAGGGGACTATTTTTAAAATGCCATTTCAACCCTGAGGCAAAAAAAGCGGCACATTGCTTCAAGCAAGAGGCCGTTGCTTGTGCTGCAGTGCCACATGGCAGTGGGAGGAATAGGCAGAGTCTTGTATATGCCCTGCTACGCGATTGATTCCCATGTGGTACACAGATTGCATAATAAAGCTGGACCGTGAAAAACCCGCAGATGTTATTGTAAGCCACACTGCCAGTGGTTGGCAGCAAAGCCTGCTGCTTGAATGGTGCTACAATGTGGGTTTTTTTGTGTGGGTGTGGGCATGAGGGAGAGAGAGAGAGAGAGAGAAAGAGAGCGCCAATGGTAGCCTACTGATTTCATGCCATGTGTTGGTAGGACAGGGGGTAGAGTAAGTGTGTAGGCAGACAATCTGTGTAGAACCTGATATCTGTGTTTACCTTTCTCCCACCTCCTATGTGTGCAATGCTTAGATAAGTGCAGGTTACATTTTGAGAAGGAAAGACTTCATATTTTAGTTAATTTGAAAGGGGCCATGCAAAGCACAAACACCGTTGCCAACTTGGTTACTTTCTCACAAGTTTAAGAGACTTTATTTCGACCTTTAGTGGAATATTGAGATATAGTGTAGTCTTACATTGCAGCTTTAACTTTCTATTGTACAACATGTGTGTACAAGCACTGAAAGATAAACTTACCTGAAAACGGAGAAAATTAGTCAAAGTTAGGGAATGAACAAAGACACAATGTTGATGATCTCTGGCATCTCTACGCCTTTGTTTAAACCAATTTATCAGTCAAAATTACCATCTGCATTTGGTTTTTATTTTGACCATGATGCTGTACTGTATTTATAATGCAGTAGGTTTTTACTTGTCCTTACATTCTCTTTTCAGTTGCAGTGACTTATCATATTTTTACAATGTTTAACATTTTAAATGGCTTCCAGCAACTACATCATTTTAATTCAGCATTCTAGTAATGTGTGTGGGCATGTTTGTGAGTGTGTGTGTGTAAGAGAGAGTGAGCTATGGATGATTTGGCCCATCTGCATCCACACACGATTGGAAATTTTTAGCATCTTTTTAATTAGGTGTTTACCGAGCAGTGCAGCCATTTCTGGGCTGAAGCGTTGGATCTGCTTGGCTGTCTATCCCGAGTTCAGCTGCAATATGTTTTAGACAGCGCTGACAGCTTGTTATCCGCACAGCTCCTATCTAATCTCCCAGCTCGCTTCTTATCAGTGTGAAATCTTGCTGTATTTAATCCTCCATACCTGACTACATTCTCAGCAGGAGCTATAGCACGCTGCACGTGATTCTGCATTTTAACACATTTCATGTGGATTTATTTTTAACTTCACATGAAAGTTTTTTTTGTGATCACATTTTTTTTGTTATATTCAGAAATTAACAGACACAAACAATTACGAACAATACACTGAGACATGGAACGCAGAGCCAACGAAAACGGAGAGGAAAGCTGGGAGGTAGGGAGACAAATTAACACTTACAGAAACAGACACACACAAACACACAGACAGAAACACACAGAGACCGACACAAGACAAGGGACCAATCTCATGCGCAGGTTAAGGTAAAGGACAGCCCGGACCTCAAAGAGCCAGCAATGCTGCGCCAAGTGTCCAAGGTCCTCCCCGGCGCTCCATGGATGCGCGCCGTCGACATGTAAGCTATTTTTAACATTTCCATATACTCTATGGTGTATAATAAGCATTCCACATATTTTTTGCTGTTTGCACCACACTGACTGCTGCAGTATAAGAACGATGTGGTCTGCGGAAGGTAAGGGGTCGGAATGGGTGGGTGATCAAAAAAAAAAAGATTTCAAGCTGGGGGGCGGAGCTCTGCAGCCAGCGTCACCTGACCAGCCAGCGATTGCCTAGTTTCGTAGGATACAATAACAATTGTGTAAATGCATGTTCGTACTATTTCTTTTTTTTTTCTAAAGAATGCCTTGTCCACTGTGTTGTCCAATGTTACTTATTATACATGTTATATAATGTTATTTACAGACGCTGGTTATTGTCTCTGGTATTGTGTCTAGACAGAAATTATTTTTGCGCCTTTAAATCAAGCGTCAAAGCAAAGTGCTTAAATGAATGGGATTCACAGAGTCACTACAGCCCTGAAAGCTGACTGCATGTGAAGGTGATTTTGAAAGAGCCAGATCCAGAGGTTGTAGGTATTTCTCCTGTTTGAAGTTTTCTAGTTTTGCTATAGTATATCTATAGGTATTGTATTGTACATGTACTACTGTGTACAACTACTATCAGTGCTCTTACTAAGTGATTGTGTTGTAAAGGTGACTGTGAGACAATCATCCCAGATTGTGAATGGTCTGTCCTCTGAATCCCAGGGTAAGTCATGTGAGATCTGTTGTGAGATCACACTCAGGGAATATGGTCATACAGCAGGACGGAAACTGCATTCTTTACTTAAGATTGAAATGAGTGAAGTAAGCCTCTTTTGACTTCACCATTTTGTAAAACATAGCCATACTGAGAAATACAGAGTTCATTAAAATAACATAGTTGCACATTACGGCTTTAAAATGGTTTTATCTATCTTCTACAAACTACGGTCAAATGTGAAGTAGCTATTTGCGCAAGCTATGATTAAAGGTATGCACGGGCACGGCATGGCCAAAAGACCATGGGTCTCATTTATACACGCGGCGTATGCACAATACAGGGCTGAAAATGTGTGTACGCCACTTACGACACAAAGGTTGTGATTCATAAAAAACATACTTGACGGCAGAATGTGCAGTTCTCCACAGCAACTCTGACCCATGCGTACGCACATCATGGAGACAAAGGGAATTGGTAATGCAGATGGTGAGGTGGTGATCTGAAGTCAGACAGCAGAAAGTACATGTGGGAATAATGATTACTCACAATATTATCAAGTATCGATGCCTCACTCTTTCTCTCCATGTCATCCACGTTATCATTATTTGTTCTGAATGATAATTGTTCTATAAACACCTCGTAAAATCCAACTCAAATCTCTAACCAAAATCCGTTCTTTATATTTAATCACCGATCTCTCACCGTCACATTGCAGGAGGAGGAGATGGCCCAACCCCATGGAATACTGGATGGCATCAAATATTATAATTAGATAACGGCGGAACACAGTGTAAATAACTAAATGTCTGTCTTTAATACTGTGCATACATAATCAAATGTCAAAGTGCAATCAATAGACTTCATGTCCTAGTTATCGGTCCAAACTTTACTATTGGTGACCTGCGTTGAAAAAAGGGTCTTGCCTTCTACACTTTAGTCGGTAGTAAACAAAAGTACTACGTCTAATGGGTGTGTACAGGGTGGGATGAGATGCTGATTCAAGTTTACATGCTTGTAAATTTTAAATCTGAATTTATTTTTGGGCACACACCATTTTGGCCATTTGGGCGTAGGTACACTTTTAGTAAGGATCCTAAGCACTGTTTTACAAACGAGACCCCTGGAAATGTTATACCTGGAACCAAACTGGACCTGTCAGTTATTGTTCAAATAATAGACAGGGACCCGGACTCATGGAGAACTGAGAGATGTTGGTGTGCGTGTGATGAATGAAGCAAAGCAACATCAGAATCAGGCACCCCTTTTTACGTCTGTTCTGTTGTATTCAAGTGTTTTGACCTTCTGTTCAAAGATTTTACAAATGGCTCAGTGGAGCTCACAGCCTGACAGTATACGAGCGTCCAATGAACCGTGCTGCATATTTAACAGGATCCTCCAACCTGCAACATCTCTGCAATAAACTACCCTCTCGTCAAGCCATTCAGTCACTCTTAGCTGCAGGTCTGAGTGTACAGACAGCCTCGATTACACGCCCCATTGGACAATCCGCAGCATTTCAGACACTGCTACTAATGATAATGAAGGACTAAGCACTCCTGTCTCCCATTTCAAGCCCCTTGCCTAATACTCTTCACGTGCAAACATTCTTGTCACTACATTTTCTCCAGTTTCTTAAAATGCATGATCATAACCCTTTGTAATGTGTAAGAAAGATGCACACGTTTTTTTTATGTTAGTGCGTGAAATTTGACCCATGATGCTGTACTGTACTGACTCAGTCGAAAATGCTTACAAAACAATGACTATTATCCAATATTATTTTTCACCTCATGGTTAACTTTTTATGGTAACATGTATTCATTTAAATGTAAACGCTCTTTTAAATGTTACTTGTTGGCACCATGGACCTTTGATCTTAAAATCTTGTTTTAACTTTAAAGTTTTTTTAAATTCACTTATATTTCCAATGTTGAAGACCATGGGTATGTTAGCTGACTATAAAAGACTAATATTAGAACACACCTCCAAAGGTATTTGCATGTGGGGGAGGGTTTCAACTTAATATTATAAATCATAGGTACATCTGTCATGTTTACGGGTGTAGATTTAGGTTAGGAAAAAGGTACGTCTGTTAACAATAATACACATGTAATGAACAGGAGGGTCCAAGTGGCCCAGATGCTCAAAAAGTTATTTAAATAAAAATGAATTGACATTTAATGGACATTCCCATATCACACTCAAGGAAAGTACCAAGTAAGAACGGCAACCGAACATGGAAGGGTGTTTGCTGGATGGGGATCAACAAAACAGACCCGGATGCTAACATGGGGGTGTGGCTTCTTGCTGGGGTGTACAGATCCTGGAATGAGGCCACAGCTTATGGGATGCTGAGTCATGCCAGAGAATATTGCATGCTACAATGTCACTTCGATGTCACCAACGAGAATTGGCCATAAATTCCATGAGAAATTCTTCTCTCTGCTGAGAGAAGCAGAGAGAGAGAGAGCAAGACATTTACAACTATGCAGCTCTAACTGGCTTAGCTGTGTTATGCATTATGCTATCAGCTATGCATGCTAGCACAATTGTCTCATCAACTCACAGTGGAGCCTAACACCCTTGCATATTAATTCTGGCTATCAAAACCAATCCCATTCACAGATTACGCTATCAGTGAATATTTCATCTTAGTCAGTGAAGTGGATAAGATCATTGGGGATCTTGGGGACCATGATAAGGACCATCAGTTATGGAAATGAGATGTACAGTAAAGACACCGGCACTTTTCACAAATGGCATAACCGGTTGCTATTAGAAACCACCAGGAGATAATAGGACCATGTTGTAGTTGCTGAAAAGGGGACCTGCTGGTGTTGCTCACCTGTCCTGCCACTGACCCCGAGCACACTAAGCCCCATGGACTGATCCACTTCAATTAGCTAATTGCTGTTGACGTGAAATCACTTGTGTGTGTCACTGGAGAAGTGCATCATGTTGATATGGTTAAGTGATTAGGCCAAGCTCATTAAAACTATGAACTGGACAATATGGCAATGTATGATAGGCCTCATATATTGTATTATTAGTGCATCAGACCAGTCCATCACTGCACAAACCCAAACTCCAAAGAACAAATCGAGTTGTTTATAAGTATTGTCATTGGTCTGTAGTTCTTGGGTAGCCTCATTGAGTTGCTGAAGAAATGTGAGATAAATCAAGCAATTTAGGGGTCTGCAACCAAGCCTGGGCTTGGGCAGCCTGTATGCCAATCTGCAAAGTATTATTAAAGCCCTGCCTCAAATGGCCTGGGTTGTGCGATGTGTTGTCCAACCCTGTCTAAAGGCATAAGTATAAATACCTGTTTCCAAATGGCCACACTCAAGGCAAAAAGTCTGGCAAGAGGTGACATGCGATAACTGTAGCTGTACATATTGATATAACTGTCATGTCTAGCGCCTGCTCTTAATGAAATGTTTTGGTTTAAATTTTGTCTCATTTCAGGGTTAAGGTTACATCCGGTCTTTTTCTGCCTTGCCGGCATGTGTGATTACCTGGCCCTACCATGATGTGTTCCACCTGTGTCTAATGTCTCCCCTGCCCCAGTGTTTATGTATATACCCGTCGTCCTCTGTCAGTTGCCAGATTGTCTTGTCTATTGTGTCAGCATTCCAGCATGTTTCCTAGTGAGTGTTTCCCAGTGTTGGTTTAGACCTTTTACTATCCCAGACTGAGTTCTGCCAAGTGATTTTGACAACTTTCGCCTGTAAGTATTTGAACCTGATTAAAATAGACAACTTGAACTTCTACTTTGCCTGGGACCCATGCATTTAGGGTAAATTTCCTTATTTTGTGTGTGCAAACCTGACAAAAACATCTATATTTTCGTACAGTCTGTCCTTCAAGGGATTTTCAGTTTGCTCCATACAAAAAGAGCTGTACGAAGATTTATTTATTTTTTATTTATTTTTTAAGCTGAAAGCCCGATCAAACCATAATTTCTAATGGCATCATTTTGCCTCAATCAGTGGATTAACTCACTGGGGCACTATTATTATTAGGGGGCACATTCTTTTTTTGCCTCAATTTCAATTTTGGTGAACTGTGACATGTATATTTGTGTCATTGACCAATAGCAAACCACCCTGAGACCGCCTACCTTTGAGGGAACAGAGAGCCAGACTGGAGAAAGATAATATTTTATTAGCTGTGTTTTTATTTGAACACCTTCTGTCAGATTGTAAACCACTCTTCAAAAGAGGAATCCTGTAGTTTGCAGATAATTGTGAGACTTTTTTCCCGCTCTTCAATAACTCTTCATTGAATGAAAAGTAAAAATAAAAGACATAAATGTTTAACACTGAGTGGTGAACTGCCTGTTGTGAATCACCATTGTCCCTGACTGAATTAGTAGCAGTGTTTCTCCCCTCAGAGTGACTGAAACCACTGTTGTCAGCTCAGACGTGACACACATACAGTACTTTCTCATTAAAGGCACAATAAAAGACTGCAAAAACAACAGTAATCACCGGGTTTTCTAGTAGTGCATATATTGTCCAACTGTGTAAAAACTAGCAGCCAGACGGGGAGGGAGGGTAAAGGGGAGCTACAAAGTTAAAATATCATCAAATAATCTTCTTTGACCTGTCATAAAAGCTGACTTTCCCTTTAAACGGACACAATGGACACAGTTAGAACATCCTGAACCGGAATCCATTAGAAATTTCCGCTAACATAACCTAAATTAATTTTCTATTTATGAATTCGTTATTAGACATATTATTTGTATTGTATTTAAATTCTTTGGTATTATAACTTTGGGGCTCCCTTTTTCAAATAAAAAACAGTACAGTCTTCAAATGATCTTAATTTAAATTCCTGTGTGCAATATATCCATCCATCCATCTTCGACCGCTTATCCGGTATCGGGTCGCGGGGGCAGCAGCTCCAGCAGGGGACCCCAA
>NC_048417.1:23310394-23344906 GCF_013103735.1 Etheostoma cragini | reverse complement strand
AGACAACACAGCCCTCAGGTTCATAGGGACACACAAACCTCTCCACCACGATAAGGTGATGGTTCCCCGGAGAGGCGTGTGTGCAATATATTGTGTGTAAAAAAAAAACAAAAAAAAACATCGTTTTTTTTCTTCACCCTTTTTCGTCCTCAAAGCACCCGTCCACAACAAATAAAGAGGTGGCCAGCTCACTTAACCGCAGACTGTAGCAGGCGAGCATAGATGTTGAGACTCTCATGTTTTAATGTCTGCAGCTTATGGAAATCTCTAATCAAAATGTTATTACTGGTGCGAACAAATGGCAGCTGGATTATTAACCTTATAAACAGTGCATGGCTAGTTATGTAGGTACTGAGCTGAATCAGATTTGAATTAGCAACATACTGAATGTGCAGTACTACTGAACTAAAAGGAAGTCGGAATCAGCACTAAATGTTAATGCCATATAAGGGGTGAGGTACCAAAGTGAATATAAGCAGAAATTTGAACAAACTGCATAGTTGGAGATTATGAATCTCTAAAAAAGCAAATGGTACCGCACAGAGAAAATAGAAATAATGTCCTTCGGCTGTTGTGACTGATGAGCAGCCCTGCTATTAATCATTACCTCACTAAACCTGTAGAAAGACTCCATTTGCTGTGCCACTTTCTGGAGTGACTGGGTCTTGAGACAAGGGTTAAAACTCTACCAACTTTGCACCTCTCCACACCGGGCCAATCCCTGTGTGAGGTGTTTATGTGAGATTGCTAGTTTGGAAGTACTAAAGTTGTTGAACACAGACTCTGTTACTAACCTGGACAAGGTGTGTGTGGAGGAGCTTTCAGCAATGGTTTGGTCCGACACACACTTCCCGTTAAACATCCTGACGTCCTCATACTTATATCAAGTCTCTCTACAAATGTACATTTTATCAAGTTACAAATGTTTTGAATCTAATTAAATCCACTTTCAAACTTCTCCGGGACAAGTTGAACTTTTTAATAAGGTGGAAAACAAATCTGTCGAAGCCACCTTGTGACATGTGACATGTAAACACTAAGGGGAAAAATAGTTCCTCCTCCCGCTTTTCTTTCTCCATGCTCTTTTATCCATCAGGTGTTACGGAAAGCCATCTCGGCTGCATGCTCTGCGTCTTTCAACCCCCAGCAGCCTTTCATCTCGCCTGGAAAAGTGAGTGCTCCCATGTTTATCCCTGATCCAAGGAGTAGGGTACAGCACCGGGGTATAAGGGGGAGGAGGATGCACAGCGACAGACAAAGAGTTGGGTAGATCTGAAGGCAGTCTTTAACTGACAAAGGCCCCAGCTTACCGCATATCTGTGACATTAAGGATTAGCGGCTGAGAGACAGTGCTCTGGTTAATCTCTCCCCTCCCAACATCCCTCACTCAGCCTGATTCTCCTCACCTCACACTCTCTCGGCAGACGCTTCCTCTGCCCCAACTTTAATTAGTTTTAGCGCGGATTGAAGGAAAAGTTGGTGCTTTCTTCAGGTGATAAAACAGTAACTGCCACTGAGCTTAGTCAGGGTTAACAGAGTTGAGGTCAAGTGTGGACTCCTGGGAGTTTAGATCTGACTTCAGAGGAAAGGTCTGAGGAGGGAAACCAGGGGCCAAGAAAAACGCTGATGAAGAGAGACTGAAATTGGTTCTTTCATGTACGCCTGTATCGTTCTGTTGCTATGGGAGAAGGACAAAAAGCCACCTAGCACAATTCTGTCAAAGCAACTTATTCTCCCAGCTGGGTATGTACAATAGTCTACAAAACATTTTTGCACACCAATTTGTACAGTGGAGGAATGTGTCTAAGTACATTTACTCAAGTACTGTACAGTGCAAATTCAAGGTACTTTACTTGAGTCTTTAATTTTCATACCACTTTCTACCTTTACTCTGCTACATTTCAGAGCTAGTTATTGTACTTTTTACTCCACTTCATTCTGAGAGCTTCAGTTACTTAACAAATTAAGATTTTTGCACAAAAAGCACATGCAGTTTATAAAATGCAATGTATTATTATTAATTTTACCGCCCAAAAATATATATAAAACTACAGGTCCAGCTAAAAAGATTAGCCGATTAAGTTACTTGACAAAACTGTTAAGATAATTTCCAGTTTCTGAAATGTGAGGATTTTTCTGCAATGAATACTTTAGTCTTAAAACTTTAAGTACATTGTCCTGATGATACTTACCTACTTTCACTAGAGTAAAATCTCCAATGCAGGACTTTAACTTGTTATATTTGTACAGTGTGGTAGTACTACCTGAATACTTCTTCCACCGCTGGATAAGTATGATATCTTACCAAATTAGGTAACTGCTGGCCGGTCATGTGACACTGACTACAGAGCTCCGTGAGATGTTGCTGAATCAACATCACTTACTAGTTGAGTTGAGTTTCCTCAAGACCAGGTCACTGGTTGGAAGCTACAGAGGAGGCTGAGATGTCGCCGGCTCAGCGGCAGTTGCTAGTTGAGATTACCAGATAAAAAGGGGACTTTGAGCCAGGTAGCCTACAGGGCACCACAAGCTACCTGTCGTTTCGGTGGACATTACAGTAGAGTTTAGGCGACGAGAAATGGGTGTCATGCAGCGATGACAGTTAGATTCAGGTACTAAAACGACGAAATTTAGGAAAAAGATTTTGGCTCCATTGAACACGTATTTCCTGGGTGAAGTCTTTGGTTTCCCCCAGGTAGCTAACTCCACTCTACGGCTGTGTTTTATGAACCACGCTTCCACCCCGAGCCCCCCCATAGAGTCCACAGTGTTTTTATACAGCGGCATACCCTGTAGTGCTTTTAGCAATGCTTAGGAATTGCAGTGCATTATCGTACGTTACATTTGAACTTGGAAGTTGGATTTTCAGGGTCAAAGTTGGAAACACGGTTCCTGACCTCAGATTTCCGAACTCGGAGCTCGGACAACCACAGAGTACCCCAAGCTAAAAATCCAAAATGGCTGCTCCGTGCGTCAACAGTTGTGAAAGCCATAGTTACATACAGTTATTAGGACTTCGGTCTTATTTGTGTCACACTAAATCAATCTTACACGCAGTCCTGTCCAACTTCTACCTGTGGACATGTTTTTACGCTTTCAACTCGGGTGTGATGTCATTCCCAGCTTCCGCTTCTGAGTTCCAAGGTGAATTGAATGCATTAATACTTCAAATAGCTTTTTGCACGAATGGTTCATTAGGACAGACTGATCAAACATAATCACAGCAGAAGAGTATTTCTCACCAGGTTTGTTGGTTTTGCTGGTAAACTAAAATTAATTAAATTTAACTTCCAAGTAGCCTACTTGTGTTTTTATACTAAAAAAAACAGGCCCAACTTATTGTTTCACTTTTGAATGTCCTGCTCAACAAGATGAGCAATGTTTTTTGATAAAATAGCCATCTGGACATAGCTCCCTATTCATTAATTATGCAAAGGAGTGCTAATCAGAAATAATGGGCTTCTTAATTACAGTGCCAACAACGAAGGTGACTAGAAGCGGCTCGGCACCTGGACGTTGCACCGCGTGCAGTTTGCACCAACACACCGCAAATTGACATAATGAGGTTGACAAACTGTCAGCGATTAATGAATGGCACTGAAAATCAAGTTAATTGTCTCACAGGTGTCCTCAGGGTGTTACATATCCTCTTATCGAGGTGTCACTCTCTTAGTAAAAACTGGCACTCTCAAGTGCATCTCATTTAAATGGTACCTCATGCAGTGCAGCCATCGCACCTTTATTGTCTATTTATTAGCGGCAGTGTTGTTGGTTACTGCTGAGTGGCATGAAACAGTTTATTTAATGCTAATGCTACAATCCCCCAATCACATGTACCTGTTGTGGCTTTTTTTTCTAACTTTAATTAATACAAGCACACATGGTTGGATCTCACCATGCTTTCTATTCACAGATAATTGCACATTGTTTGTACAATAGTTAATTAGACTACAACAACTATCAATACAATTTCCTGTGCATGACTTTACATAACTATTACATAACCCCACATGTACTTACAGGCTTACATTCTAATATAAATACGTAGTACACATGTGAACATATGCAGCACATCTTTAAGAAGGTTTTACTGTATCACTACCCAAACATGATTCTTATTGTTTATAATTACTTATTTTCTTTCTTTCTTCACACTTTTGGCTTTATTTGATTATTCCTTACTGTTGTCCCTTTTTGTAACAGCCTGTTTTTCTCTTCATGTCATGAGTTGCTGATTAGTTGAAGGGAACCCAACATGACAAGCACCCTCATATTTCTGAGTTTCCTTTGCATGTCCTTTTTATTTAATGTCTCTTAAATGCATCACAGTTGTTGTGTTTTTAACATAAAGACAATGAAAAATCAAATCTATTGTACCTCTATACAGGTACATTGGGGAAAATAAATCAGTAAAAGTAATGGGATGCATTAGGCCAGAAAGGTATTACAGTATGACAAAGTACTGCATGTTTCAGTATTAAGCTCCATGACCAGCTTCACTGGGCAATGGAATAGATGTGACATTGTAAAGAAAATGGAGTGGAAGCAATGCTCGGACTTTGTGGTGATCACATTCAGCCAATATTTGTGTTTTCAATTGGAGTGTTGTGATATATTCTCCCTTTCAACATTTGTTCTTTTTCTTCACAAAGGACAAGCTAAATACACTCAAATTACTCTAACAATTGCCGCCTGAGGTTCTGCAATTAATCAAGACTTTTATTTTAATTTGTGGCCCTGAGCATGGGTGGGGAAAGTGTGTGTGTGTGTTGTGTGTGTGTGTGTGTGTGTGTGTGTGTGAGAATGGAATAACTACACAAGTGGCCACTCTGGTAGTTTCCCTCTGGGGACCTGGGCAGCCAAGTGCTACTGTCTCTTGGAGTGGATGAGGTAATCCTTCAAATGCTGGCTGAAGACAAACCTAGGTGGATTTGAATTCACAGCAGACCTAATATGAAGTTCATGCAAAGCTTAGAAGGGCAGCATTTCGACAAGAAGGGATTTGGAAAAGTGGGGAAACTCAGTGAAGAAACAGATAACATTTTCATCACTGTCTGATAAAATATGTTAAGACTTATTGTAGAAGCAGTGCTTTTTGACTCTTTTGGTTTATATTACTTTCAATGCATGATATAGAGTGCCCTCTTCACAGCTTCTATTTATACATTTTTCATAGTAAAAATTTTTGTTTTGGATTTAACCACGGAGAAATCAGTCAAACAAATCGCATTGGCTCAACCCAAAGGTTGCCGCTTGGTTTCCTGGAAATTGATACACACATTACTAAAGTATTTACTAGTTAGGGCATTACTTTAGTTTTAGTAGTAAAAAAAATTACGTATTTGGTAAATGACAAGTCCAAAACAGATAGAAGTCACTGACATTGTATGACTCACAGAATGGGTGATGGACCGACCCAATCCAGAAGCTAAGTGAATGCACTCAGTTTCTGAACATCACTAGCCAGCTGAACAATTGACTCATTCAAATCAGCAGTGCCAGGTGTTGGCAGGTACCAGTCTATTTGGGCTGCTGCATCAGCATTGTTCTTGAGCGCTGTAAATGAGCATAAGGTAGAAGTATCTGTGGCACCCTTGAGGCTAATGTTTAAAAAGCCTTAATATCTTCTTGGCTATAAAGTCATGAAAACATGCCTAAGCATGTACAGTACCAGCCATTAAGGCCAACATCAGGGCAAGTACAAAATGGTTGCCTTTGGTCTCTGTGATCATGATATCAATATCATAGACAATGAAAGAAATGGACCAACAGATCCCGTTGCTCTGCACGGAGACCAGTGAAGGATATTAGAAGCTCTTTTTCGGTGATGACTGAGCGTTACTGCGCAGCCTCCAACTGAGCAACAACAACATAGATGGGACGTAGGCAACCTGTCAGAAAGTTGTAAGTCTTCTGGTAACTATGCAAGAGAAATCTCAATTATTCCCAATCAGCAGAGACGGAGAACGTGGGTATATGTTACATAGGCATAGCCTAATTATTGCTAACAGAATGCTAGTTAACATTAGTAATTAAACCTAAACGGCTAATGTACTGTAAGTCCACACTGTCTGTGAGCTTCTCCTGACTAGGGAGAATCGAGTGATTTGTCGACTATGCGATAGCAAGTCGCTTGGTTATGACATAATCGTTAACCCTTGATGAACGTTTGCTGCAGAGTCATAACCCCCTAACCCTAACCACCCTAACCCCCGTCGCTGTCAAAGTGACGTAAAAATGAATGGCAGTTAATAGGATGCTAATGGGAGGTAGGGGCTTGTTAGCATCAAAATGGTGCGATAGGAGCCATTTTTTTTTATTATTATTTTTATTTTAATCTTTTCACATTGACCAAGTACCCCCTTGGTCAATGTCAATGAAGAAAAAAAAAGACATAGGACAGCTAAAGACAGGAAAGGGGGGGGGGCAGAGAGAGAGAGAGAGGGTGGATTACATGCTTAAAGGCCCACAGGTTGGACTCAAACCAGGGCCACTGCAGCAAAGCTCGAGGCCCAGCATGCTTAACCTGGTGAGCCACTAGGGCACCACCTGATTTTGAACATTACCCTATCAAGTGCCTCAGATTAACTTTCACCTTTTTCAACCAGTAGGATCCCCAAACTGAGGTACACTTTCTACACACCTGAGCCACACTCCATGCAGACTGTACTGTGACTGAGCCTGAGGAAGACTTGAGACAGGTTGTAGAAGGGCAAATTGTTGGATTGATGATCCTTTTTAGTAGCTCAAACAGCAGCATAGGGAGCTATTCCGGTACCAAACCACCTTTTAATTATGCTGTTTAAGGCAAAACACGGCTGATTACTACTAAGGGAGCTTTAGTAATAGTATAATTATTTTTTCCATTACACTGTCTTAGCTTCAGAATGACGCACGTGACCAGAATGAAATTATGGATACACTCCGTCCATGCTGCAGAAAGGTAACAAATTGTTTTAGTTCCTCCAAATGCTTCACACGTTTTTGTTAAACAAGAGAGAGATATCCTTTCTTTTTGACAACAAATATATATATCTTTTATGATGCAAGTATCAACGAGATCACCTTTCACATGCCTCTGAATGCTTATGCAAGAGAGTCTAGCTTGTGAGCATCAAAGCTGTTATCTGGATCAGTTCTTTTTGCATTCAGGGAAAAAGCCATCCTATCAATCTGTGTCCCACTGCCAGTGCACAGCTAATTAAGTGTCACTTTGAATATCGCGGCGTGCTATCTGCTTCGAAGAAAAACTCCTAGACAAGGAAGGAGTGCAGAATGGGGTGCCATTGTACTCCGGCATCATCCACATCATCAATCTTGATTTTTCGAGCTTAAGGGGAGGCGAAGGAAGACATTGACAATGATTTCTAGACTTGGTTTTTTCACCTCCGTGTCCTCTGGGATGAGTCTCGCTTTATGGTAAATAATCATAGTGTTTAATCTATTCCAAGTTGTGTTTGTGGGATATCTACGGAGACCAGTAATAAACAAGATTACAATAAAAGATCAAAACCTCTGAGGTCTGTGGTGATTAGGCTAAATCAAGAGTCATTTCACGTCTCTAGATCTCAATGGGCTACTCTTACTGCCTGTCTATTTTCACTTAGACGACATCAGCATGTCCGTTTCTCTCCGTGAATGCATTAACTGTTGTGGTTTTGGTGTTTTATCTTGTCTTGTTGTGGTAGTCTGTTTTCCTGTCTTCATTTCTTAGCCTGGTTTTCTGTCATGTCTTGCGATTGTTATTTTTGGTCTAGTCTTGCACATGTTCTTTTTCCTGTTTTATTGTGATAGTCTTGTTTTCTATGCCGTCTGTTTAGTTTTACTTCCTGCCTTAGTTTTTTGTCTGTGTCTTTCACCTGTTCTCAGCCCTTGTGTCACCTGTCTGTTATTTTCTCTTTACCCTGTGTATTTTGTCTTTTTGCTGTCTTTGTCCCTTGTCGGATTATTGTGTCCTGTTCAGTGTTTCGTGTTTGTCCTTGAGTGGATTGCTTACCACTGTTGTGTCTTTTGCCTGTCCTGCTTTGGGGGCTTTACTTGTACCTACTTTGGAATTTTCCTCCTGTTCTCGGGACACCTTTTGTTGGTATGGACTTCATCATTCATTTATTAAATCCTTGAAGCTCACAATGCCTGGCCGTCTCTATATTTGGGTGTTACATCTTCTGAAACCCTAACATTAACATCCACACGCTGCTCTTACATCATGGTTGATTTTTTTTATCCAGATTAAGCATCTCTATATCCCGATCACAAACATCCCTGTAAGAATGAATGTACCAGAGGATTTAAAATGTCACCCATGAAAGAAAGATGACAACGAAATAATGCCATGGCCTGGGGTTGGACTAGAATTAATGGGGTTGCTGGACCTTCTTTGTTATGAGCAGATTTAAATTGTTAACTAACAATCATGGAAGGGTTGGCAGAGGCACAGTTAAATGCACTATAGCCTACTAATGTGTAGCTGTGTTTAAAATGATGTACCTAAACAATGTCATGAAAAAAATTAGAATTTACGAAGCACGTTTTGGTTCTCAATCAATGAATACATGTGTTTTGCAGTCCAGTTCAGTTTCACTCCATGAATTAAATACCTAACAATACTAATGAATGCGTTTACATCAAAACAATGTAATTAAAACTTAAATGTATCTCACACTGTCTTTCACTTAGACTTCACAAAATATCATGTACGTTGTGAATCAATGGTGGAGGAAGTATTTAGATCCTTTACTTACTAAAAGTAGACTGTAAAAATACTATGTGAGTATGTAAGTATCATCAGGAAAATGTACTTTATGTATTAAAAGTAAAAAAACTGGAAAAACTGGAAACAAGAACAGTTCTCAGTCAAATATGTGTTTAATAATTTTACTTGTACTTGTAGGCATATATTATTTTAATTCATAATAACAATGCATTGTATTTTATAAACTACCTTTTCTTTTTTGTGTGCAGAAATCTTAATCTGTAAAGTAATTTGTAGCTAAAACTGTCAGATGGATCTAGTCGAGTAAAAATTACAAAATCTTCCTCTGAAATGTAGCGGAGTAGAAGTAGAGTGGCATGAAAAGAAAAGACCTGACGAGAGTACCTCAAAATTGTTATTAAGTACAGTGCTTGAGTAAATGTACTTTAAAAGTTACATTCCACCACTGCTGTGAAGGGTGCGACACAGCTAATAAGCTATGCTAGCTCCCTCTGGGTCCCTTTGAAGATCAGCACTGTCAAGAAGGTTTATTATTGGTCAGTGGGGAGGTTTCCCACCAGCCTGCCTGACTATCCCTCGGCTGTGGAGCTCAGTGTACGGTGGCTCAAAGTGGCTCAGTATAGGACAAGATCAAATAAATACACACTTCACAAATGTTAACTTTCCCATGACCACAGGTGAATACATGAAAACAAGATGTATGAATTTACTTTTCATGAGAATATAGAAGGGTGACTTTTGACATCATGCAAATCAAAGCCTCATCTCTTAAGCCAGTGATCACAGAAATTAGTAACCTTCATCAGACGTACACACACACACACACACACACACACACGCAAACAGACGATAACATCTGATTAGCTTAAGAGGGCCTCCCACTTTGCCTGTAATTAATTCAACAGCACTTGGAGGGGAAGTCGTCCCGTTAAGGCCGAATCTTCTGCTCCATTTAACCGGATAATGGCAGATTTTATGATGTTTTTATTAAAGAGCAACCTTGGCTTTCAAGGTGTTGGCAGCTGGCGCATTGAGCTGAGATAAGGAGTGACCAAATAACGTGAGGTGTCAACTTCTTTTTGATGGAGCCAATGATTCAGAAAATTCCTTGTCACTTCACCTCATTAGGTCTATGCAATGCTTAGCACAAACAAATACAGAATAGTAGAACTGGGTCCTACTCTGCCTCACAAAATACAGAGCTGCCTGAATAAGAGAGACTTTTTAAAGGGTTCAAGCTTTGAATCCTAAAAATGAGGACAGTATGGGGCTGCTGTGGCTCAGTGGTAGAGCGGTTGCCTGCCAATCGGAAGGTTGGTGGTTCGATCCCCGCCTGCAGTCATTGTTGAAGTGTCCTTGGGCAAGACACTGAACGCCAAGTTGCCCCCGTTGCTGCGCATCGGAGTGTGAATGTGTGTGAATGTTTCACCTGGTGGCACCTTGTACGGCAGCCCCGGCCACAGTGTATGAATGAGTGTGTGAATGTTTCCTGTAGATGTAAAAGCGCTTTGAGCAGTTGTTAAGACTGGAAAAGAGCTATATAAATACAGCACATTTACAAGGGTGCACTTATTTAGAAAGTGCTGTTAGCAAATGGACTGCATTTATAAAACGCTCTTCTAGATTTAACGACAACTAAAAGCAGTTTTTTAATGCACCATTCACACACATTCATACACGGTTGCCAAAGTTGCCATACAAGGGGCCACCTGCTCATCGGGTCAGGGATTCGGGGGTTCTGTGTCTTGCCCAAAGATACTTTGACTTGAATCGAGATTCAAGCACTACTGATTCAAAATTGATTCATAGAATTCCAAAAATCGCTTCATATTTCTTTTTCTTTGTTTTGACACTGTCGTCCTGAAATTACATTACCTTCCCATTCCCATAGATGGCACTGCGTCAAATTCACACTGACCCAGTAAGAGCTTTTGCTCCATGTTGGCTAAATCCCGCAGCGGCCCGAGTTAGAATCCAACCTGGGGTCCTTTGCTATGTTTTAGCCCCCATCTCTCTCATCTTTTCATGTCTATCCACTTTCTTTATAATAAATGGAAAAGCCCAAAAAAATATTCTTTCAAAAAACTAAAAAAGAGAAGCTATTAGAACTTCCACCTCACAAAAACGGATGTGGCTACTATATGGAATACTGCCTTTGATATGACTGAAAGATTCCTTGAGCAACAACCAGCCATTTTGCGCTGCGCTTCTCTTTTCAGGAGGTGAGAATAAGTGGAACAGATGTCTGTACCCTGAGTGAAGTGGATGTCAACAATGTAAAATAAATGTCTGGGACCCTGATACCAATAAAGGAGGCAACCAATGTCATGTATGGGGATAGCATACCAACCTGGTCCATGATTGCTCCATTGCATGCAGGACACAGGATCAGGCTTCAGTGGTAAAACTTAAATTATCAGAGAAATCAAACAGGCCATTCGCGAAGATCTGTTGAAAAGATACTTGACTGTGGCTGAGAAAAATATTCTCTACACAGCTTTTGGACCCAAGATTTAAGCCCTGCCATTTCTCTCCCAAGATGAGCAGCATGACATACAATCCAAAGTGATAGCTGAAATTGCAACACTTGACGTACGCTAACTATTTTTACAATAAACCATGTTAAGCAATGTTGTAAAGCTGTATTATATCACAATTATGTGTTTAACTACATACTTGCTTATAATACAGATTTTATTAGCACAACCACACACTGTGTGTGTGTGTGTGTGTGTGTGTGTGATGAATGTTACTTGTGGAGAGATGCACCAATATTCAGATGTTTTCCATTTTATTTTAATGTCTTGTAGTGGGACCTTGTTGTTATATACAAGGGATGATGACACTGAACTTAGAACTCAAATATGAGGTACATTTGTTGATTGTGATTTATTTTATGGTCTTTCACTGAAGCAAGAGGTGGGGCCTAAGGAGTGTGCTGAGGTGCCCAGTGGCCTAGATGAAGGGCTAAATGACGAAGGCCATCTTGCACCCAAAAGAAGAAATATTTCACTAGAGAGCCTGTTAGGCAAGACATTCAGTGATGCCGGGGCGGTCCCTAAATCCTCCAACACCAGAGCTGAGGAGGAGGTGAAAAAGTATCTGGAAACCTCCCCATTATCACTCTCAGAAGAACCCCTCATCTGGTGAAAGGGCCACGAGAGCCATGAGGAGTCGTTCCCCTCCTGGCTAAACTAAGCCCTAGTTGTGCATCCATGGTACTAGCGGTGCATCATAGAGTGTGCATAGCAGTCCAAAACACATAGACCAGCTACGAATAAATAAAAAAATAAAAAAGGTAATATCAAACTACATTTAATTTGTTTCTTTTTTTTTAAATTGCAAGTCTGCTGCAATCACATGGTAGAAGTAACTACATTAACATACTGTGAATCTTTTTTTTTAATTTTCTGAATTGCACACCCCTAACTTCAACATGGGACTGCAGGGCCAGGGAACACACCCCCGGCTTTCCATTTAGTAGGAAACCGCTCTACCACATGAGCCACAGCTGAAACATCCTGTCGATATGACAGAGGTGTATGTGTGAACAAAAAAACAAGGGGACGGGGGAGCTTAAGAGAGTTCAGACCATGCCAACTTTGACCCCTTCGCTTACCTGCCCTGTAATCACTACGTCAGAATTATACAATTGAATGTATACTTAGCCAAATGAAAACACTGATTGACCCTGATGTCGCCTTGAAAAACTAAAACAGATTGCAATCAGGGTTGACCCTCCTCCAGTCCAGAGGGTGGTAATGAAGCAATCAATATTCAAGTTGTAATTACAACTGGGAAACTCTGACTTTTCTGAAAACTCTGATTCATCCAACTTAGCACTTAACAATAGAAAAGTATATTATATTATGGGGATACTGTAACATTGTTAAAGCTACAGTGTGTAGTTTCCGGGGTTGGGTACCGAAACCCGGTGCTAATATGGCACCGGTGCCTAAACGACCGGTATCTACCGGTCTGTTAGCAACAGGAGCATCGCTGCACGTGACGCTAGTTAACACTGCACAACGTTAGCCTATATCTTTAGCTGGATTACACAGGGTTAAAATGCTGACAGCTAAACTGTGTAGAGGGTGTCTGTAATTCACTGTAGAGGATTCCCACAGGAGGACGTTAAGCAGTGGGCAGCTGCCATTGTCAGAAAACAACCCAACTAGTAAGCCTTGTGCTGCATTCAAAGATAAGGAGGATTGCATGCAACAAAGTCTGATCGGACAGACATGATGCAATTCATGGTCAAGCACCACTTTCCAAGCAGAAAGTATTTAGTTAAAAGAATATATCATGATAACACTACATGTTTAAGTGGATTTCCAGTGAAAAGACATTTACTCTTCATACTGACAACACCAGCTGAATGATCTTTTTGCCAAGGGCTGCATAGCATTATGTACTGACTGTGCCAGAGCGTGACTGTAAGATCTAATATTGAATTTGCCCTTTTGGTGACAGAAAAGGCTATGCCCCTAACAATTGTAACCGTAATGATATTGCATAATTTTTAAACTTTAAACTTTGTTCGCTGTTTCCCTGGCCTTACCACATAGCATTGTAAGTCTAAGAACTTCAGAATAAAGACAGAAACTTTACACCTCTCTGGCAAGTAGCCAGTAGGAAATGGCCAAGTCATCCGTGGGGAGAAAAAGTTAAGCTGACTTTAGTGCTGCGAAGCAGAGATGTGGCTCTGGCTTCCTGGATAACGGTGACAGTTCCTGGTCCCCGTGGAGTGGGAGCGGGAGCAGGCAGAGTCTCTGAGGGAGAGGAGAGGAGGATTAGAACTCTTGAGACAGTTGATGCTAAAGTATAGTGTCTAGTACTGCATGAAGTTCATATCTTGAGCATGTGAACACTCTTTAAATGGCCTCCCAAACAACCATTTGTTAAGCATTGAAACAAATGATTAGCAATAGCAAATTCAGTCATTTATCAACCTAACGTAGAAACCAGCCTAGATATGAGCGCAGAAATCCTCTCACAACAGGCTTCATGTGGGATTCATGAGAAGTTCGTATCACACCAATCAGAGCGTACGAATGGTCATACATTGATAAATGCAGCGGCTGGAAACGATCGTAATTTAAATATCACGCTCCAATGTATTCTCGTTTTTTAGGCGTCGTCCCTTCTATTTACGACATGGCCAGATGTAATCCGGCTAAGAAGCGGCACTTTCCAGATGTGGAGATTTAAACCCTGACATCTCAGTTTAATTTGCAGTAAGGTGTGTCCTATTTGGCAGCCTAAAAACTAGTATTAGGCTGTAGGAAGAATGCGGAATAGAAAGAGGTCCCTGATGCTGTCAACAGTAGTAGATCAGACTCCAGCTGAAGTTTGTTTAATTTATACATCATTGACATACTGTATGTATACTCCTAGTTAGTAATATAGGCTTACATTGTAATTTCTTAGGACTACGTGTAGGTGTACCTATATTTAAATAAACACATGGTAGCAAAGTTTATGCAGTGTCTTTTATTTTGGGTTACTTGTGGGGGTTGGGAGAGCTGTTATGTCCAGAGAGGCTGGAAAAACAAGCCAAAATATGTCGGTCAATGGCAGAAAGAATCCTTCCCTTGAGGCCATTAACGGCTTTAAAAGACAAACAAAAACCTTAAGAATTAATAAAAATGTTGTGCATCATCATGTTTCCTGTAATGAATATCTTAACCAAACATTACACTGTACCTTTTAAAAGTGAGGCATAATATCCTGTCTCCTTCGTATAGCCCCAGTTGGGGCTGTATTGGACACCAGGGTCCCCCGCCCATACGCCCGTCCCACGCCTGTTTTAGGTTGTGCAAAAGTTTCATAAATGAGGGTCTATATCTCTAAACCTATTTTTTATAATTTTCATGGCATTTGGAATCCCCCATTAAACATGAGACACATCAATCATGCTTTAACTGCTCTTTCTACCTCAACCTTTTTTTTTGTTATTGCTTAAGCACTATTTTGAAAGCAGGGACCGGCTTTTCAAAACACCACACACAATTAGCACAATCACACACCCAATGAGCAGAACACCTCAGACCATTTGCAAAATAAAACACTTATGCAAAAACTATACACTCATTTACAAAAAACGTATTTTTGTACCATATGAAACACACACATTTAATTTTTACTTAATTCTGTTTGACCCGGTCACACACTGCCATCGCTAACCTAACAAACTTTTAGCAATTCTACATCTCAGTGATTAGAGCACCGACAATGAAGTACACAGAGAAAGTGCAAATACACAATAAGTTCACCAAACACTACACAAGATCAATGCTGCATACTGAGTAAAATATCAATTATTTCTCTCCATATAGAAATAAGTCAACATGTTAACATGTAGAAAAACCACAAAATGTGCCCTAGTTCTCAAACAACAGACAAACATACAGTTTTTTCCTATTGCTAACACACAATTTTGCAAAGTAGTCTGGTTTCATCAAAATACGTAATACAGTTCACAAAACCACACACCCAAACTACAAAGTACCTCATACATCCTGCAAAATGAAGCACTGCAACCGAAACTAAACATTGCATTATCAAAATCAAACTTACTGCACACTGCTGGGCACAATGAAAATTACCCCCTCTTTAGTATGCTTTGCACAGAAATATTTATAGATACACACACGTGCAGTACAGAAAATACTAGACTATTATCTCTTCGCCTATCTGGATATGGCAAAAGAGAAGTTCTTCAACATCACGACGATATTGGCACCACAACATGGGAAGAACAGTCTTAAATGTCCAATCCATCAATGCACAGGTGGGGCGCCGACTTTGTGACAGGCGTCCTCCATGGCCTGAATGAGGGGTATCTGAGCCTGGGGCCGCAGCCATGCAGAGAAAAACTCTTTGTAGTTGGTTGGAGGTGTAGTTCTGTAAACTGTGGATGGTGTTGAAACCAGTTCTGGACAAGAGCAGGGTGGTGGAATGACACATTGTCCCAGATGACAATGTATTGCATCTGTTACATTTGGTCAACTGCTGGATTCCCCCTTTCTCATTCTTCTTCTTCTGTCTTCTTCCATTTTGGTTGAAGGCAGGTGAACTTACCTGCTGCATTTTATACAGTGGTTAAACTTGATTGGTTCTACAATGAAGCAATCATGTTTGCACACCTGGTGGCTATGTTCAACCAATTGGTTCATGGGTGTGTTCATTTGAAAGTCTTTACTTTGAAATGCAAGGAACATCATGATACATTTCTGTGTCAAAATTCATACAAGTGTGTTCAGGGTTGTGCAAATCACAGTGTGTATTGTTTTGCAAAAAGTTTGAAGCTGACAGTTTGCCTGCTGTTGTGCAAATCTAGGCCGGTGTTCTGCTCCTTGAAGCAGTGTTTTGGTAATTGTGGGAAAGTTTTAATTTCAGTGTGTAAGCAATTGTAAAAAACTGTAAAGATAAAAAATGACTTACCGAGACTTTTCTGCTCAGCTTGTTAGCTAGCTTTCCTTGACCCTGGGCAATTTATGAGATAGGCGCCCCAATAGGCCCGGCTCAGGGTCTCCTGTGCCTGTCTACCTGCCATCTCACGCATGAGTGTCCCTACGTGATTCCTCGCTAGATCTGTTCCCCTGAGTGGCCCTGACAGGTCATTTTTCACAGCAAGCCACTTGACTGTCAGCTGGAAATCAATTGGAGAAGACGTTGGCTGCCTCATGGCCTGGTGACACATGCTCCAGAACAACTCAGTGTGTTCCGTGTTTTATCAAGGGCTGTCCAGTCTGTTGGCAACCAGTGACTACCTGTAGAGTCAGGTATAGCATTGAAGAGTCAGGTATAGCATAACTATCAGGCCTGTGTGTGTGTGTGTGTGTGTGTGTGTGTGTGTATGTGTCTTGACTTGCAGCCAAGGAGACATGTTAAACCATATTTTGAGAAAAGAATATGATCGTTTCAGGAGAGGATTACGAACAGAGACATGAAGAGAGAGATGTTGTGGCAGGAACACTGCCAGGAAGCAAATTAGACATAAACTGACATTTATGCAGTGCGGTAAACACCTGGTTAAGACAGAGAGGTGCATATTCAAAACTGTAGGAAAGGCAGAAGTGTTGCATTGTCATAAAAGGAAACCATTTTATGTGAGACTTCAGCTGTGGGTGTATTAAACACATCATTTTCCATTCTCAGACAGCCCACTGAGAAATGGAATGAACCATTACATCCTGAGAGACAAAACTCCACACCCTCTACAAGCAGTAACACAATATCACTATGCTGCTACAGTCACACAGATCATTGTAACTCAGTAAAGTGCCTTGGGTTTTGTGGACAGTGCTTCTGGCTTCCTATGAATATCCCCTTTGCTCAGGTTAATATAGTCCTGGGAGCTGAATTTGTGATTGTTGTGGAGCCTCTTTGGCTGCCACAAACGTACATGCCAGTTAACAATTCACCATTTTTTTACTTGATAGAATCTGCCAGCAATTCCGCCTGCACGTGAGAAGACTGCTTTTTGTGTTTTGTCAAGGACCCATTACTAAGAAAAACATTATTTGGTCTTCTAGAGCAGCACCGTGGTGCCTGCCTTTGTAGATGGTCTGCACACTAGAGACAAATATTCTCAACACTTGGTTTGTTGCAGTATTCTCCGAAACACCGGTTTGTGTAGTAAGTAAAGGAAGTAAAAGAAAGCCGGTTGCTTGGTAGCAAATTTATGAATCCTACTATGGCCACACCAAGACCTGCGCTTCAATAGCATTCACACACTGATATTGGCTGGGTGTCCATGATCTGTGTTACCGGCACCAGACCTAGGGGGAATCTGGACAGGCAGCAATGGCTAAAAAGTTTAGTAAGTACTGTGTAGCTTAAGAAAACTGGGAAATCAATAGAGAGCACAGAGATGTTAGTTTGTTGCTCACGGCAAAGCTCGTTTTATTTCTGAAACAATTGCATACAGTTCCGATACAATCTCTACTGTACTCAAACTCTACTGTTACTGTACTGTAACTCTCTGACAATAGTGCATTTTAAAATGATAATCAGTGTTTAAAAATTAAATAATTGTTGTAATCCACTGATGATAAATAACATGAAACTGTCTGACAGAAAATAAATCCAAATAAATTCAAATGATTTTACACATTTTACACATACAAAGACCTGACTTAATTTAAAATATTAAAAGATACCAAAATAATATAATTTCACATTCACTGGACAATGACACAGATAACCAATGCTATCTTGCTAACCCCATTTTAACCGTAGCATAATACACACCCATACAACATACTTAGACGTTTTCTCACACACGTGCACTCAATATCAACGCCCGACAATATGACATTGCCATGTTACTGGATGACAGGAAATGTAAAACTAGCTTAAAACAGTATTTACCATCACCATTTACTCAATACCGGCTGGCTAATGCGCTGAACAAGTTCATATTTTTTTTACAATACAAGATGCTAATACTGATACAGTGATGGGCAAATGAAGCTTCCTGAACCAGTGTCTTTTTTCTCTGAGCCCACTAGATGGCGCCCTCTGTTCCACAATTGGTTGAGAATATAGTAAACTGCAATGCCTTAGGCCTTTCTCTTAAAACCAAGAGCGCCATCTAGTGGGATCAGAAAATAAAGACACTGGTTCACGGAGATTCATTTGGCCATCACTAGCTAATCCACACGTCCATTATAAACATTTACAGTCTGCAAAACATTACATTTTTCTACTCTAATCATTAATGTGACTTTTTATCTCCAAATACAAATTGCTGTCTACCTTTAATGCTGCAAGAACACTCTTTCCATTAAGCTGTTTTTTTTAGCTTTGACAAAACAGTCATGTTTTTCACACTCTCCAGCAAAATGTTTTTTTCTTTTACCAGTTTGACTTCCTGTGTTCTGTACATGAAGAATCATACAGATGTTTGTAGAGGCGAACCCGCTCGGCCAGTCCTCCCAGCCGACCTTGTTGAACTGGAAGGGCCGAGTGCAATGAGTGTAGAGAAATTCTGAGGTGCAGGACCACATGGCGCGACAACTTGTGGAGACTTTGTGCTGGAAACAACATCTGTAGTGACGTTATGGCTTGCACACCTCACTGCTGGAACACCGCGGCTACCAAAAACCTAGGTTAAGCCGGCCTCAGACTACAGGAGTCGGCCAATTCATCCCCAATTCACTCCTTCCGATAATCTGAGAAGAAATCTGGTCCAGGTCCAGGGGTTGGTTAGCCCTGATCATCTCCATTGACGAGTGTTAACTTCCTTGAAGGCAGCTAAGATTAAGATTAATGTACTCTTTATTTAATAGTCCCACAAGGGGAAATTACAATTTACCCAGCAAAGATTGTTCTTGCTCGGGCTTTACCTTCTAGATATTTGCCAGCGTTGCCACAATGGACCGAATTCCATTAGTACGGAACTCAGTACGTCATCATTCTCAGCCACTCCCTCTGTTTGCTGATTGGACCGCCAAATATTTGACCGGAGAAAACATGCGGATATACCGCAAACCCAGACGATACTGAAAGCAGATGAAAATTGAGAGGAAGTACGTAGGAGGGCGGAGCCAAATTAGGGTTTGGTACCAAAATTACAGCCAAGACTATCAATCTTAAACTTCCTGAAATGTTCGTAACAACATCTAATTTCAAACATCTTTGATATTTAGCAGTTAAAATGTTGGATTATTAGTTGTATTATTATGAAGATGCTTATGTACGTACTTTCCAATGAGCCAATGAGAGTTGAGAGAGTTGTCACACTTTGTCAGTCTCTATTTTATTTTTTACATCTGCTTCCCTACCAGATCACGAGAGAGATCACAACAGTCGGCACTGCTCCCTCCGGCACCATAATCGTATTATTATTTTCAAATCTTGTAATGCATGCATATTTGAGATCAGAGAGAAAAACATCCATGAAGATTGTCCTTATGTGTGTGTTGCAACCTGATTTCTAAATCTGTTTTGGATTTCCTGTAGTCTGAGCCTTGCTTTAGCAACGGGTCAGTTCAATCTAGAATACATCTTTTAACGTTTTATCATTTTCACAAGCTTTATTTACCAGTTATATTAACTACACCACAACTGTAAAGTGGAGAGAGAGGGAGAGAGCGAGAAAGAGATGGTTGAACACTACCCGTAACCACAACACCAGATACTGACTGGTTTTCGGATCTCTCCCAGACCCCCCCCAATACAGTAAAACTGCACATTTTAAAGCCTTTTAATTGAGGCCAGCCTAAGGCACACCTATGCAATAATCACACTGTCTAATCAGCATCTTGATATGCCATACCTGTGAGGTGGATGGATTATCTCGGCAAAGAAGAGGTGCTCACTAACACAGATTTAGACAGTTATGTGAATAATATTTGAGAGAAATTAGCCTTTTGTGTACATAGAAAAAGTCTTAGATCTTTGAGTTCAGCTCAAGAAAAATGGAGGAAACAACAAAAGTGTTGCGTTCATAATTTTGTTCGGTATACATTGACTGTGAGCCTGCAAGGCCATTTGCTCAGTCCTGGCAAGTTGCTGCTGAGAAATGAAATCTGTAAAGCGACCGTGTGCCTGAAGCAGTAAAGGTTTTTATGCCACACCAGTGCCTTTGTCACAGAAGTTTGGATGTTATTGATGTGATGCACTTTATAGCTTATTTTTAGTATGGACTTGTGCGTGTGTGCGTGTATGCCTGTATGTGTGCGTGCCTGTGTCTTTGTGTTACACCGAGAGAAGTATTTCTGTGTGAGCCATAATTTGACCGAGAATAATGCCCCACAGATGAATCAATTAGATGGAGGTTTGCATTGGCCTTTACTTGGCTCAGACCATTGGCAACAGCTCAGTCTCTAGTCAAATTGAATGAGCAATGTGGTCCTTCTGTCATTAGTAACTGTATTGCAGATGAAACAAGTATTAGTATATGGATGACAGGGGTATATCTGTGCTTAAAACTGAAGCTATACATTGTAGAAGAAGCAGGGTTTTGGATGTTTGAAGCCTTCAATTTGGTTACACACAAATTCAAATGTAAGCAGAATTTGCCTCAACATCTCAGCTCAGTGATATCGTAGGATAAACATACTCAAGTATTATTTATAAACAGACCGTCAAATTAATTCTAAATTACATCAGAAAAATCATGAAGTTTCTTTTAAACGTATTATTTAATGAGTGTTAAATAAACTGAGTGATGCAAGTTTGTAGAGTTGCATTATAGGCTTTACTTTGGTTGATAGCACCAGTGTTTACACTAACATAGAAACAGGTTCCATGTGTTACATAGCCACTGTAATACCTACATTGTGTGTATGTGGAGGTTAAGAAAGCTACAGAAGTGTTTTGTAAGTAAGTCTCCCACCCCTGGCATTCTGTAGGCTCTTTATGAATGTTTCTGTTTTCTATTAAAGCTCCTTTACTCCCCACATGGATTGCAAGCAGTAATCTATTTTACATCCCCTCATAAGATTTGCAACGCATTACTCTGTCCAACAAAGCTGACTGTAATTTTGTACAGAACACGTTAATGGAGACACAGCACACACTGTGATTCAATGCTTGTTTCTTAGCCAAGGAATAAAGCAATTTACAGCAAACCCACTTAATTGCACTTAATTGCCACATGCCAAGATGGCCTGAATGACAAATACAATGTGTGGAGTGTGTTTGGATAATTTATCTTTGGGCTTAGTTAGTCACTGTTAAATGAAGTCCATGATCAGTCGCTTTCAGAATATTGTTTATATTGTACATGTCCTCCCTTTCTTTACATTATAATTTAGACACTTGAGAGATGTTATACATTTGAATTTATATGTATTCACTTGGTATGAGAGGAAATGGATTGGTGAGTCTGGGGGATGATTGCTTAAGTTTGTGTTTAATTGGTTTACATCTTTAACTGGGTAAACCCCTGCCACTCTGCCGGCGATTTGATTTCACCTTGCAGCTCTGTCTGGAAACCTGCACGTTTAATTCTCCTGCCTCAGTTAACAATTTTGCGGGAACCAATCACAAACAACTACGCACGCTATTGGTGGGTTTAACACGATGACGATAGAGAAGCGACCAAGCAGCTTCTTGTTTACATTCAAGATGGCGGCCACCGAACGCCACCGAAGCACAGCAACCCGTTGATGTCGCTTCTAAGTCACCTGGATCGTTGGTCTGATTGGTTGAAGAGCTATCCAATTACGTACAGAGATCGGATCAATCTCACACACACACAACATGGAGAAATGCGCTCCCTCGGCCTCTCTCTCTCTTGCTCTCTCTCTCTCTCTCTCTTTCTCTCTCTCTCTCTCGCTCCCGCTCCGTCAGGCAGTCAATCGGGTCTGCGGATCTGTTCCGTTAACGTTTAGGGTTCAGCTTCAGGTTAGTTTTTAACTTCGGTTTATAGTAGCCTACTTACATAGTAAGCAGTACATTTCTGGTGAACGTGGGTTTAAGACATGCTGCTCGGTTTAAATGCAACTCCCGTCGCGTCTCTGCCATCGGAGATTTTTTTTTTTTTTTACTGTCAGCTTAAAATTGCAGCCTTTACTACACCAAGCATATTGCAATATGCTTGGTGTAGTTAGACTCCAGGTTGCTCCGGGCCTTTCCGTGTGGAGTTTTCATGTTCTCCCCGTGTATGTGTGGGTTTCCTCCCAGTGTTCCGGTTTCCTCCCACCATAAAGACATGCCTGCTAGGTAACTAGGACTAGTTTTAGCCGGCTGGCTAACACTGGTGCCTTTTTTGTCTCTTAAAAAGCATTACTAAATTATCTGAATAATTTTAAAATCACTACAGCTTTTATTTGTAGTAAGCATGTGGTCCATGTTCCAGATTTGAGGAGGTTAAAACTTAGTTATCCTGCTTCATACAGACAAGCCCCAGGTCCAAGCTGTAAATAGTAAAAGCTATTCATTTGATAAAGATGAATTATTTATTCTTAATTAAGTTTTTAAAATATTGTATATGACAGCAGTCGTAAGGGAAATGGGCTTTAATATTTCAATGTCATGGACACCCACTTCTTAAATTGCCTGATTTGTAACTTGAAGCGGCTACATGGAGGCTTAATATCACCTCATCGTATGATAATCACTGGTCGCTATGTGTGAGGATTTTGCATCGTCTCCCCTTATTTCTTCCTAAATTACAAAGTAAAAGAAACGGCTGATGATATTCTGTCAACACATAACACAAAAAGACCAAAACAAATGGCGAACAAGTTTTTCCACAGCCTGATATAGCTTATTCTGTTTTGCCATGGAGCTCCATTACTATTCATTGAAAGTCGGACCAACACAGTGTTGGTCTTTTTATGGGATGTGTTGACAATAAGAAAGCACAGATTGTGGCCTTAAAAAGACAGATGGAGACTGAAAACAAGAAGACTCTCTCAACTAATATTGTCATCTCATTGAGACGGATGCTGGGCAGCACACTCTCTCCGTTGGCAGAGAAAATTAATACAGGTCATATGAAACTATTTTTTAAAGAAGGTTATGGACAGGCCTGTAACAGTGTCACAGATGACGCAGAACGGCTGTGGATCGGCTTCGTGCTCCGCTGTCCGTCAACACCCACCAGGTCCGGATTTGTTGCGGAACGGCTAGGGCCATGACTGACAGCTGAAGTCTCGAGGACCCACGAGATCTCGCAAATTCACGTTAAATAGAACCACAAAAACAACAGTTTGTTTCCATCTAGAGCAGTAGAGAGGAAACAACTCTGTGCTGTGTTTCAAGGTGTAGTGCAGCGAATTATGATCCGCCGTGAGCACGGTCTATTTTACTCTGAAAATTAAACAAACATTTTATTTTGTTTCTGTTCGTGACTTTTTGTCTTGCACTATCTGCCTTGTGCTGAGTTGCTGCGGAGCTCTCCGGCGTCCGGCAAATATACTGTAGAAGCTCTGCATATCTGCTCCGGAGGGCTAGGGATTGCCGGAGCTAGGACAGAGTCGGGACGCAGCTGTTCCGCAGTCATTGGAAATACACACATTGACTTTAACAAAAACCAAATGACTCCGCAACCGGTGGAAATCGGGAGTTAGCCTTTCTGCCTGCGTCGGCTGTCCAACAATCTGGGCAAAACACAGGTCTTGCTATTCATTTTGAATGGGTAGTGTGTTTAGTCTGCGGAGTGGGTTGAATGAAACAATGAGATGGCAATAAGATTAAAGTCAGTTAGCTCTTGGAGAAACACAAGCCCACGTCCCACGCTAGTGGCCAATCATGTAACCTGCGATCAGACTTGTCGGCGTGTTTGGAGCTATGGATTGAGGCAGTGTGAGAATCCCGTACGCCAAACAGGAAACATCACTGCCTCTATCGCTGCCACAAGAATGTCTCAATCCTCGTGTTGTCTTTTTGAAATATCTAACTAAAATTTCCAGGTTGGCGGACCTGGAAATTTTAGTTTTTCTGATTTTCCAAAATTTAAAAGGAAAAACCTTATCAAGGTTATGGCGTTCTTTTTTTGAGTCTTTTGTGTCTTCCCCTGCAATGTTTTTGTCACTTTTGACATTTTTCTTTACATTTTTTTTTTAAGTTTGTTTACCATTTGTTTTTTCTCCAAATGCTATAAAATTGACAAAAAAACACACATATTCAATGAAAGTAGTGAACTGATTATTTAACTTGTGAGGAGGGTTGTTGGGAACCATCCATGCACTGAACTTCCCGGGAATTTGTTTAACAGCTGCATGTTCCCTGCAAAAACGCCATGTCTCACTTGTCTCTTTTCTTTCTTTTTAGTCCTGTGAAACAAAGCTGCCTTCAAGTGCGGTTGGAAACGTCGAGATCTATAAATGATCTGCAGAAAACAGTAGGCTAATTGAGAAATATAAAGTCTACCTGGCTTTGTTGAGGGGTTTAGGAAAATAAAAGGATGTCACACAATTGGGCTGTTTCATTTACACTCTCTTCCACCTCGGCAAATCACCAAATCACTTATTTTGGTGGGAAAGCCCACTTATCAATCAGACAGATAATATACCCACTTATCAATCAGACAGATAATATACACGGTCCACTGCAGAACATGCTTTACGCTGTAAGTGACATGCTTTACGCTGTAAGTGACTTCAGCAAAAGTTAAAGACGTTCTTTTATCACTAGCTTTAAGCTTGTATTGGTCAAGGTTAAAGGTAAACCTGTAGGGATTGTGTGCTCCTCTTTGCAGCGTGTAGAATGGTTACTCTCTACCTTTTATGAATAAATGATAGGGGGCACTTAGAGCTGTGGCTGCAGGTGGAAACAACACAGCTTTCTGTTCATTTTCTGACCTCGACATGCACAAAGGCCATCAACGAAGCAATATGATGGTGCACAACCACAGAAGATGAAATACTTTATTCACTCAAACTCAGCATATGCAACCAATTTTTCCTGTTTTTCTCAGGTCAGGTTAGTAACATAAAATTAATTCCTTATGTAAACATTAATTCACTCTATTAATGATGAGTTTTATAATAATAATAATAATATTAATAATGTTTACTTTATTTATTTTTTACTTTATTATCACAATTTACACTCTGTTGTTATTACACACATTACACACAGGCCTGAATGTGAGGATGTTCACCTATACATGCACTAAAGAGATGTCTGAGTGAGGGGGCTGCCCATAGAAAGATGCCCCGAAAGGTGTTATATTATCATCCAGCTCTGAGAAATAGAGTTTAATTTCTTTTTACCATTGAAGATAATGCATGTAACCCTTGGGGCATGTTATTCACATCCCTAATAAAAGAAAAAAGGTTTAATAGTTCCTACAAATGCATTAACATGATGAACACAATTATTGTACAATGTGTCCTGTTTAAATGCTGTACACCCTGCAGATAGAGCAGATCTCACCTTAAAATGTGCAGTATACCAAACTCAGCACTCCACCGTGCAATAGGTTAGGGTTAGACTGTGGTTTTATACTGAGACGACAGCTCTATCAAACTATACAAAATTTAGACTAAGTGAATTGAAGACGATACTTCAGTTTTGGTTTTTTTCAGAAATTAGTACACATGACAAATTCATAGATAGTTCCACGGAATGACTGAACCACTTGAAAAACTGGTAGAGCGCTCTTGAGAAAGTGAAAAGGTGGCCGTGCTTCTACCAGCGGAATCATTTGGCCTTAGCTGTCGAGGAAGATTGAAGCATGCAGCAACACAAATGTTCTAGAAGTCAACAACCATCTGCATATCCGTTTTATAAAAACACATTTGGGCCATTCATGAGGTCTTGACCCCACGGGAGGATTAAGGGGCAAAGGTTTGCTTTATTGTTACCTCGCTCACATTGAGAGAAAAAAACACCAAACATATATATATATATATATATATATATTACAAATGCTCAATCCTAGTAATGACAGGGATGATAGCTCAAGAGCAGTTTGCAATGAAAAGGAAGGAAGTGGAAATGAGGACAATGCAGTCGGGAAAATGGACCAACAATCCTACTCTGTGAGCTGAACTATCTATCATTAGTAGAGACATAAGATATCTCCAACAAGAACTCAGAAATAAGTTTAGCTTTCAAAGACAAATTTAAAATCAAGATCAAATTATACATTTCTATTCTTAGAGAACACAATGGGCCTTTTCCAATTCTCAAATGTGTACCTCCTCGACTCCTCAATATTCCGGCTTGTGAAAACAACTGAAAAAAAAAACGGAAATCATTCTCAGCGCGTCATGTTGAAGGATGTCCCCATTCCTAACATGCACATCGAGGAGTGAGGATTGAGCATCGAGGAGGCGTTATAATCGAGGATGCACTGATGTATCCTCTGCTGAAGACTTTTCACCTGCGGCATGTAAACAACATGCCTGCCAGAGAGAATGGAGGAGAGAGAGAGACAGAGAGAGATAATATCCGCGGCTCCTTGGTTTATTTACTTTAGTGATTGGACTGGTCAGATAATACAAATTAACATTCTGATTAATAGCACGTGGGTGAAATAATAAACAAAATACGGAATGGAAATGGAAAACAAAATAACGTTTTCTAAAATATCAGACATATCAGAACTGTTGTCGGACACACAGCTTTATTTGTATGTGCCTCTGAGAGACGCTCGAGGAACAGCTGCTTACCTTCATTAGGATTATTTCTGTTTCCTCTGTCAAGTTTACAGTTAGTTTTGCTGCTTCGCTGTCCAACGATCTCAGCTGCAGTGACATATCTGCGCAGAAAGGTTTACAAGCAGCAATCTTATCATTAAAGTAGGCTAAATCCTCATAAAAAAAAACACTCATGGGCTACATTCATACAATACATCACCTAAAAAACAACGGAGCTTACAGGGACAGGGACAGTTAAACGTCCATGCAAGTCTCTAAACAGAGGAAATAATTCATTCAGATGGGTGGAAGATTTTAAGCTTACAGGCAGATTTGGATGAAGAGCCAATTCACGCATTAATAATCAAGCTCTAAAAAACAGAACTTAAGGAGCCAGTCCACAGATCCAACACACACACAGAGCCCTCAATTTAGCAAATTAGTTGGAACCATGAAAAGGAAATCAGAAATTACTGTATATAGATGAAAATAACGACAAGTTGACCTAACCATCATTTTAGATGACCAGCAGGTGGGCATTTGTGCAAATAATGTGCAAATGTGTAATAATATGCATTATTACTGTATTACTCAAGTCACCTTGCAACAATTACAAGGGATGAGAAAAACAAGGTAATGCATTCGTTGAAGAATAAATCCCCAGGGAGGGATGGCAACCCTACAGATGTTTAAGGAGAAACCGGTGTGATTACTCCAGATCTCTTTTAACTGGACCCTCAAATGAGTAAGAATACACCACCATGGGCAGGAGCAATGTATTTAGTCATTCGGTAAGGATCATGACAGGTGTACAAGCTGTTGACAAATTTCAATACTAAATGTCTATTACAGATTGTATCCTGACAGTTGTGGTGTCCTAGCTGTACTGTTAAGTCACAAGAGATGCTTATCTATACGCTGTATCGTTGTTACTTACCTATCAAGAATAATTTCCTTTCCTTACCCTGTTTGAGAAGATACAGTGAGGAAAATAAGTATTTGAACACCCTGCTATTTTGCAAGTTCTCACACTTAGAAATCATGGAGGGGTCTGAAAATGTCATCGTAGGTGCATATCCACTATGAAAGACATAATCTAAAAAAAAAATCCAGATATCACAATGTATGATTTTTTGACTATTTATTTTTATGATACAGCTGCAAATAAGTATTTGAACACCTGTCTATCTGTTAGAATTCTTACCCTCAAAGACCTGTTACTCTGCCTTCAAAATGTCCACCTCCACTCCATTCATTTTCCTAAATTAGAGGCACATGTTTGAGGTTGTTAGCTGCATAAAGACGCCTGTCCACCCCATACAGTCAGTAAGAATCCAGTTACTAACATGGCCAAGACCAAAGAACTGTCCAAAGACACTAGAGACAAAATTGTACACCTCCACAAGGCTGGAAAGGGCTACGGGGAAATTGCCAAGCAGCTTGGTGAAAAAATGTCCACTGTTGGAGCAATCATTAGAATGCGGAAGAAGCTAAACATGACTGTCATCTCCCTCGGACTGGGGCTCCATGCAAGATCTCAGCTCGTGGGGTCTCAATGATCCTAAGAAGGGTGAGAAATCAGCCCAGAACTACACAGGAGGAGCTGGTCAATGACCTGAAAAGAGCTGGGACCACCATTTCCAAGGTTACTGTTAGTATTACACTAAGACGTCATGGTTTGAAATCATGCATGGCACGGAAGGTTCCCACTGTTTAAACCAGCACATGTCAGGGCCCGTCTTAAGTTTGCCAATGACCATTTGGATGATCCAGAGGAGTCATGGGAGGAAGTCATGTGGTCAGATGAGTCCAAACTCAGAACTTTCTGGTCATAATTCCACTAACCGTGTTTGGAGGAAGAAGAGTGATGAGTACCATCCCAAGAACACCATCCCTACTGTGAAGCATGGGGGTGATACCATCATGCTTAGGGGGTGTTTTTCTGCACATGGGACAGGGCGACTGCACTGTATTAAGGAGAGGAGGAGCCGGGCCATGTATTGGCACACAGCCAGGATAACCAAGGAGGGGCTCTGTAAGAAGCATATCAAGGTTCTGGCGTGGCCTAGCCAGTCTCCAGACCTAAACCCAATAGAGAATCTTTGGAGGAAGCTCAAACTCTGTGTTTCTCAGCGACAGCCCAGAAACCTGACTGATCTAGAGAAGATCTGTGTAGGGGAGTGGGCCAAAATCCCTTCTGCAGTATGTGCAAACCTGGTGAAAAACTACACCATGTTTGACCTCTGGAATAGCAGAAAAAGGCTACTGTACCAAATATAAACATTGATTTTCTCAGGTGGTCAAATACTTATTTGCAGCTGCATCACACAAATAAATAGTTAAAAATCATAAATTGTGATTTCTTTTTTTTTTTTAGATTATGTCTCTCACAGTGGACGTGCACCTATGATGACAATTTCAGACCCCTCCATGATTTCTAAGTGGGAGAACTTGCAAAATAGCAAGCTGTTCAAACACATATTTTCCTCACTGTATCTGCTAATGAGGGATGTTCCAGCAGGAGGCTCTTTTAAATTGAGTTCTGAGTCAAAGCATGTTCAACAGGATGACAACACATAAACCGGAAAAGTTGAAGAGAGCCATAGAAATGTGAGCAGTGTTGTAATGTAAGGAAGTACAAATACTTTGCTACTGTACCTAAGTAGAATTTTCACATAATTATATTTCACATATATTTACTTTGTTACTACAAAATAAAATCAGTCGAAATTTGCAACACTAGAAAAAAGGCAGGTTTGGCAAATCATTGCTCCTAAATAGCCAGGATAATGCACCCTCCATTCCAGTTGATGACTTCATGTCTGTTTGTTGCCAAGCAGCAAAAAAATTAAAAATAATAAAAACATAGGCCAAAAATAAAGAAGAAGAGGAGGGAGGATGATGACTGAGAGTTTCATGGAAGCACCTGGTGCAGGCTCTGCTGCCATGGTAACAGAGGATGAGCACCCCGACGACAGTGGGGATGAAAATAATGTTACACACTTTAGACCATAAAGTTTATAATCAAAGTTTTTTTACTTCTTACTGAAGTCCATTTAATATCAGAAAATTATTCAAAATACTTAAGTACAGCAAATATTACATTAATTTAAGACTTTTACTCAAGTAACATTCTAAGGAGACTTCTACCAAACTCATTTTCTGATAAGATACTTGTACTTTTACTTAAAGCAGTGCTTGCAAGTACTTTATACAAGATTGCCTGTGAGAGTAACTTGCAAATATGTCATGCCTGCCAGTTTATATTAAACTTGCCAATGTCTTTGGATGTTGTGGACATTCAGTTCTTTTATAGACAATACAACATCAGTTATCTCCAAAAAATGAAATACATACAGTAGCGCAGCTAAAAGATAAAGACTAAATCTATTAGAGGTCATCAACCCCAGGACAAAGTTTGGATCAATTGACGTAGCTCTTTTTTTTTTTTTTTTAAGTGTAATGGAAGGGACAGATACTTCAGACAGAAAACGTCCACAAAAAAAGCTATTAAAGGGAACTGGGTGAAGGGGTCGCTACTGACAAAAGAAAAATGGCTAATATTTGTTGAAGAAATCTTCTTTATGGAAACACTGACTAGATTTAAGACATCTGAAGAAAAGGAAACGGGCTTGAAACGTGTGCTCCTGCTGCCTTCTGGGTTAACATCCTGAAAATACATCCTAACATACGTTCAGATATAGGTACTTTTCTTCTATATTTTAGGTGGAACTCAACATGTCAGAAGAAGGCAGGTTTGTCATCAGGCAGTAACATTGAACATTGAAACTTTGGCCGCACAGACTCAGCTCAACATGTGCACGAAGGGAGGAGCAGCTAGCACTGCCACGCATTCCGACCAGCCTCATATTTCATAGAAGAAACGACGGATCTGAAAGAAATTTGCTGGTCTCTGAGCTCTGTCGATACAAAGCTCTCCTCCCTCATTTCTCGCATTACGAAAGTGGAAGATCAAGTGAGTAAGCTAGTAGACGAGTAAGCTAACATCAGACCGGCGGCAGCCACTAAAGAGGACATTCAGCTACTGGCAGACAGGCTGGCCGCAGCTGAAGACAGGTCCCGACGCAACAACCTCGGAGTTGCTAGAATTACGGAGGGGCTAAAAAGAATAATGTGTCTCTACTCTTGAACAAATTCATCTCAGAGACCCTTGGATCGAGATGGACCGCGCTCACAAGATTGGGAAACGTCTGGAAGCGGGGGACACGTCTCATGGTCGAACAATTGTGGCGCGCTTGCTACAATACAAAGATTGCCAAGCCATTCTTGAAGCAGCACGGGGAAAGAAACGCCCGACCAGGAACTGCAAAATAAAACATGATTTTCCCGGAGAGAGAGACACAAAGGAAGCGAGAAGCATTCTCACGCTGCAAGAAAGCACTCCATGAGCACAATGTTGAATTTGGCATGCTCTATCCTGCACTTTTGAAGATCTTCATCAGTGGACAAAGTCCACGAGTGTTAGATGACCGAGGAAAACCAATGGAGTACATGGAGAGGAGCTGAGATACATTTCTGGCACTGTGTCAGTGTGTCATGCAACCCGGGCCTGCTATGATACCTCAAGACCTTGCTGCCCGCCTGTTCCGGAAAGTAACGCTATGTGAGATAGGGGCTGTGTTTATGCCAATTTGTAGACCTGTTTAGTTTTTGGACATGAACAGATCATTTCAGTGTACCAGCACTGCAGGTCACAAATCAATCAATTTTACATAGGACACTCAAGGCAGCCTAGGAGATTTACCTGTTACCTGTTTTATTTTAATAATGTTCCATCTGGCTCTGTTGTTCTTTGTGCCAGACTGGCTTGCAGTCTGCTGTTTATTGATATCACTATGGTATTGGTATTATGTTTTTTTTTCTTAACTCATTGTTTTGTCAAGCTCTTGATCTTATAATGTAATTGAAAGGCCATTTATCTTATAGTAAAATACATTAAGACTGCTTGTGACTAGCAGTGGGAGGACATTATGTTATTCATCCTGGAATGTGAATGGCCTGGGCTGTCCAGGTAAAAGAAAGAAAATACTGGGAAATCTAAAAACTAAAAAACAAGATGTAGTAATCTTGCAGCATTGTTGTCCACAGGAATCGGATAACTTATGTAGGGACTGGGTAGGACACGTGTCCTTTAGTGCGGGATGATCTCAAATTTGAGGAGTAGCTATACTAATTAACAAAGGCTTAAAGTTCAGGCTCAGGAGGGAGGTCAAAGATGAGGAGGGCAGAGTGATTATAATACGAGCAGAGATACAAGGTCACACTGTGATACTTGCCAATATATATGCGCCCAATGTTGATCACCCTAACTTTTTCATAGACTTAGAAAGTAAGTTGCATGATATTGGACAGTGTCCCATAATTCTGGGAGGAGACTTCAATATTGTGCTAGATCAAGTCCTTGATAGAAGTAAACCAACATTAGGTAGAATACCAGAATCTGTTTTGCTTGTTAAGAGAATGTGTTCACTCATTGGTCTAACCGATGTGTGGAGGCTGAACCACCCAACGGACAGAGATTACACTTTCTACTCAGGAGTCCAAAAAGTTTATTCAAGAACAGATTTGTAGCTCTCTGCTGCCTGCAACACTTTCCTGTTTCATTGATAGTGTTCTGTTAACAGACCACGCAATGGTCAGACTACAAATGACCCCATATCAGGAAACAGAAAGATCACAAATGTGGCGCGTTAACTCAGCATATTACAAGATGTGGGATTTAAGGTAGAGCTTCGAGCCTAGATTAGGTTATATTTGGAGACCAATGTCCCCACAGCTCCCTCTGCCATAGTGGCCTGGGAGGCCGCGAAGGCCTTTTCAAGGGGATTTATTATTCAATATTCTTCTCATAAAAAAAGGCCAAAGCTTCTAAACTCACAAATCTAGAAAGAAGAATAAAGGAAACTGAAGCTAAATTAAAAAGGAATATATCTGAATCTATTTTAAAAGAATTGACCCATCTTTAATATGAATACAATGTTATAATATCCCAATAAACAGAATATCTTTTGTTCAAGGCCAGACAGACTATTTTTGAATCTGGGGATAAGGCAGGGAAAGTTTTGGCTAGGTACATTTATACAAAAAGTGTCAAAATCTTTAGGAGCAACTGTGATGGCTGGAGATGGGAGACTGGCAACTAAATATAGGGAAAGAAATGATGTATTTAAGGAATTTTATATAAATCTTTATACATCTGAAAACACTGCATCAGACATAGAGATAATGTAATTTCTCAACAAATTAAACCTCCCTAAGCTGAGTGTCTCACAACAGGAGGACTTAGAATTGCCTATTAGTTCACAGGAGATACTTGATGCAATTAAGGCCCTCCAATCAGGTAAACACGCCAAGAAGGGTTTACAGCAGAATTCTTTAAATGTTATGCAGAAGACCTATTGCCATTATTTGAAAATATGAATTCGGCAAATTACCTCCCTCCTTAAACCAAACAATTATCACACTCTTAATTAAAAAAGGAAAAGACCCGATTGATTGTAAAAGCTATGGTCCAATAAGCCTAACATCTGTTGATTGTAGACTCTTATCTAAAATACTCTGATTAATAGATTGGATTAAACCCTTGGGTCACTTATCCATCCTGACCAAGTGGGCTTTATTAGACAAAGAAATTCTTCCATTAATGTGAGACGCCTTATAAATAGTATGTGGTCGGTGTGGGACTCCAACAATCCAACTTGACGCTGAGAAAGAGTTTGATAGGCTGGAATAGAGGTATATGCTTCATAAGCTTAAAACTTTTTGATTCTGCAACACATTTCTCAGATGGATCGAGATTCTGTACAAACACCCACAGGCCGCATTGAGGACAAATGGTCTGATCTCCTCTTATTTCCCACTTTTTAGAGGCTCCAGGTAGGGATCTGCATTATCGCCACGGTTTTTCTGTCCAGCTCTGGAGCCTCTTGCAACAGCTATTTGTGTAATTAGGGAGTCAAATGAATGAGTCTACACATAAGCTTCTGCTTTCTGCCGACGACATTTTGTGGCTTTCCTTGGACTCAGCCAGATCTGTCCTAGCGTTACTGGACTTTATTGAATCATTCTCCAAGATATCAGGGTTCAAAGTTAACTGGTCTAAGTCGGAGGCCCTCCCACTGACTTTGTACTGCCCAAAAACTTAATTTCAGGCGGGGTTGTTTTAATGGCCTGGTGAAGGCATAAAATATCTTGGCACTCTCTTCCCTCCCCACAGATAGATGGTCACCACTGTTCCTGTCATTAAGGCGAAAGGTCAACGTACTGAAGATGAACTGTATCCCGAGATTGAACTATTTGCTTCAATGTTTTCCTATTGTAATACCCTAAAAGTACTTTATAAGTTCGGCCAAATTTGCAAAAATGTCTTATGGAATGGTAAACATGCAAGCAAAAAATTAGAGAGGCTTCAGGTGCCACTCAATAAGTTCGGCATTGGGCTCCCCAAACTAGCCCAGTACCATTATGCCTTTTACCTGGGACATAAAGCTCAGTGGACCCTGCCACCTGAGAGCCCCTCCCTGGTTGGGGATTGAACGGAGATTGTTCTCCTTACTCATCCCTATAAATGTTCTGTCTAGCAATATACCCTCCGAATTAAAATCCCACCCCATCTTACCCAACCTCTGCAATGTGTGGAAGAGGTTTTCTAAAGCTTTTAACCTTCCTATGGTGTTAGGGTCCCGACGGACCCGTTTTGAGTTTTAACATGCATAAAAGCACTTCATA
>NC_048417.1:23252450-23310294 GCF_013103735.1 Etheostoma cragini | reverse complement strand
TTAATACACGGGTCCAAAATGACCCGCTAACACTTCAGATGGCAGCAGAAAGCTAACACCAGAGGAAGGTTAAAATCAATGTCTATCTTAATTTTGAGTCTTGTATTTGGAATAACCCAAAACTACGTGTTAATGATAATAATGATAGTTTCATAAAGTAATTTGAAAGGTTGGCTGGTGAATACGATCTGCCCAGAAATGATTTTTGGAAGTATTTACAAATGTGTCTCATGTTAGTAACTGTCATAGGGAGAGGAATAGCAATCAAACCTTCTCTGTCAGACTATGAAAATAATAGGTTTGGGCCTCGAGGCTGCAATCTTTTATGCCATGTTGTCTCAACAGACACTTGCCATATGGTATGCAATAATGTTAACTTGGTCGGCAGATTTGAACATTGATGTCATGTATAAAGAGCGGGATTGTACTTTTGAAAACACTTAGAGGGTCTCAAGAGACACTTTAAAATTTGATTAATCCAGTTTAAAATTCGTAATCGTTTTCATTGGATTCCAATCCGGCTGTTTAGGCGGAAGTTGAGGGACAATGTTGACTGCTGAAAGGAATGCAGCTCAGAAGGGACTCTTCTTCACCTAGTCTGGGAATGTCCCATGATTCAGAACTACTGACTAAAGATTCATGATCGCCTTGAAAACCCGGATTAGCTTGGAGGTCTGCCCTAGGCTTTATGTTTTGAATGATCCACAAATGACATTAAACTGTGGAGCAGCGGACTTTGTTCAGACCGGTGTAATGGTTGGAAAACAACTAATAATGAGAAACTGGGAAAAGGGATTCAGGAATTAAACACTGGTCTCCAGTGACCAAATCCTCTGCTTTGCACACACAACCATGGTTGACCATATATATCATGTGGGTCATGCGAGCCACCAGCACTCAGGTCTGTAAATTAAATTGTTTAATGTGCATAAGCAAAAGTTATGGCAACAGTTTACTAACTCTGCCAACTGCCAACTGTAAAAATGTAGGGAACTTGTTTGATTAGAAATGTAATCAACACCCCAATCTCATTTAACAGACGTAATCTGCACTCATCTTTTTTGGCTAACACTTGTCAAAACAAACCAAAAGCCACCTTAGATATGGCAACATGCCGATAGGCTGAGGCGCACTGTGACATATTGTCTCCTCTTATTTCTTTCTTCTTTCACTTCAGCTGATAAGATAATTGGTTTAAGCTACTCTCTTTCTATCTCGGTTTTAGAGTGCCTTTAGTGGCGACACATCCAAACAGGTGAAGAGGGGTTGTAGAGTTCAAAGCTAGCGGCTTCCACCTGTCTGCACATTTTCAGAGTTTTGAACTGCCCCTTGGAACAGCTAGATGTGTTAAGCCTCTTGATGGAGGCCTGCAGGTTAAGGTGACCAGATTTCTCAGACAAAATCCGGGGACATTTTCAGCTCAGAAGCGTATTAACCTCCAAAATAAGTTATGTTTTTACTTTTGTAAAACTTAAAACGGGGACACTAGACCTAGAGGTGTTCTCATTAGGGGCTGAGCCCCCCCCAGGTCTGATCCTAGACCCCCCCTGCTGCTACTTCATACTCCACTCCACTACACCTCAGAGGGCAATGTTTCAAGATAGAAAGTCCTAATATTTCAAGATAAAAAATACTAATACTTCAAGATAAAAAGTCCTAATATTTCAAAATAGAAAGTCCTAATAGTCCTAATATTTCAAGATTGAAGGTCTTAATATTTCAACATAGAAAGTCTCAATATTTCATAATGTTGTAATGTACTGAACTACTGACAGCTTTATTGCTCAAGGCTTGTTTCTGCAACAGCTCCTTGATAATCAGATACAATAAAAACTATTGAGGACATATTTTCCTTTGACATTGATGCAGTATTAAACGAGATCGCTGCAATCGCTAGCAGAGAAACAAGCTGCAGCGTGAGTTTATAGGATAATTGTCCAGCTTGTATTTACGTTCATAAATTAGTCGTTTTGCTGCTGACAGACTCGGATTAATATTCTAAGTGTCTGACAACATTATGGGAAGGATTTCTAAGGAAGTCAACCTTTCTGTTAAAGATAAGATCCTTTTTAAAACTTAAAAGTCCGCGAAAGCTGTCATGTAAATAATCAGTGATTTTAGCATCGTAACACACGGCTTCTAAAACCTCTCTGAGCAGCGCTGGCTCTGGCTGCCTTCAGCCTGCGGGTGTTGGGTGTCCGACCATTGGCTACGTTTGGTCAGTATTTTCTTTCTTTCATTCCAATTTCAGGTCTGTCAGTCACAGTGAAAACCGGGGACCGGGGACAGATCCAGCCGGGGACAGGTCGCCAAAATCGGGGACTGTCCCCGGAAACTGGGGACGTCTGGTCACCCTACTGCAGGTGTGTGTGTGGATTTTATGAGTAACTCGACAGGTGGTTATTTTGGTCAGTGTGCAGAAATGGTCAGCAAGTGCAGTTCAGGAGGAGAACTGGTACTGTGAAAACAGTTTTTTTTGTGCACCTTCTTCTGGGGGAGCATTGTAAGTTTCCCCTAGTGATGTCATCATGGTCCTTCGTCATGACCACATCAGGGTTGGGGATTACGCAGTTATAGCAAAACTATTGAAACTGGGGGCATGGAGTTCAAAAGATGTGGGTGTCCACTTCAAAAGAAGTCCAAGTCATAATTTCAACTAAATTTATGTTATGAGAAATGTAAGATCCAGGATTTTTGCAGCGTGCCCAAACCTGCTTTGATTTTGGCAATTTTTTGTGTGTCATGTCTGTCCTTCAGCTTTGAGCAAAGGGAAATAATATCTGGAGTAATACTCCCCAATTGTAAAACACTGACGTTTGGTCAGTGTATCTCAGTGTCGGATACAACGCAGCAATCACGCTTCAGCGCATTAATGGAACACACCGGGCAGAGCAGCAGCTTGTCCGCGGCGCTGTCAGATGACGTAGTATTAAGAGAGACGGTAGCGAGTGGTAGGAAAAACAGAAAATCTGAGTAAGGAGGGTGGTTGGGGCGGTGGAAGGGTGAAACAACACAGGACTTTCACCCAGGAGATTGGGGTTTGTGTCCCAGTGGCGTCCAGTGTGTCACTCATACGTAAATTGTGTAACTCCACCCGCAGTCTTTTCCTGAACCTAATGTCCAGTTATTGTGCTGGATGTCAGTTAAATGTACGTTCTGACCCAGAGCGTGTTAATAGTAAGGCCGAGAGTCCCGACCAAGCGCATCTAAATATGACACCAAAGGGCTAGACGCTATAAGAGACTATTTGCATCAGTACCTAACACCATGGTTACCTGACTAAGCGTTGCTTTTTGATGCACTGGGAGTGAGAATGTGACTTTAACACATTCTATTCTTCATGTGTTCCTCGATCCACCCTGTTGGTGAGCCAACCCCACACATTTGGTTGTTGTTAAGGATTTGTTGCAAACTGGGCTTCCAATGGCAAACATGTATGCACAGTAACTTCATGAAACAGATGTAGATCAGTATCAGTATCATATCACTTGGTTCACATTGTCAGAAAATAGAAATCCATGTAAAATTATAAATACAATCCAAACACTTTCTGTGGGGTTTTGGTGCCTGTGTTGCAAAGTCCTTACATAGAGTACACTTCAAGTGTATTCCGGTTTCATCATTCAGTTGCAGTCAGTTGCATTTTTTAGCAGTTTTTTTTCACCTTTTCTGCTTATTGTTTGCACTCTGCAAAACACAACCATGGCCCTACAGGGTTGGGTAGCTAATCAACGTTCTAACTCCAGCTTTAATGGAAGGTTTGATAAATATGTATGAAGTTATGCTTCACATTCCTAATCAAATCAGTGTGCACAACAGAGAGCATTGGATCGGGTGGTGCATAATCTATTTTCACACATTTTACTTTTAGAGAAAGGATTCACTTAAATCAAATATTCATTGGATGTATAAGTAGTCTTAAACTGAAATAGAGTGCCCTTTGGTAAACACAGAATACACATTATGGTTTACATTACTCAAAACTTTATTCTTTTAACATTTGGCTCCCAAGTGGTATGTGTATCTCTTTTATTACTTTCAAATCCCTTCTGCTGTAACAAAATCAGACTAGATGAGAAATGGGGAATTACAGTTAATTACAACTAGGGCTGCAAGATATTGAAGAAAAAAAATGAAATTCCGATATTTTTTTCCAGACAGTATATATTGCAAAATTGCGAGTCATCAATCCAGGCTGAAGTCAGTAATTACCATTTCATGATATTAATAATTCCACTAATAAACAAGCTTCATTACAAGTGACACAAAGGTCACTTTCTGTAAACAGAAAAGCAGTACATATTTTTAAACGTAACAGCAGCTTTACACTAATCCTCTGATTGGTTTATAAAAATATAACTTTAAACAAATATATTTTTTATAAAACAACAAGCATTTTGGTTCACAATCTTTTGATTTTAAGTCAACTTTTCTTCAAACTGCCAAAGTAGAACAGCGTTGGTCATCAAAACCATGGTTAAACAAATAAAGTTTAAATACAACTTTAATACATTTTGTATTAAATCTCCTAAACAGAGTATTACACAGCAGTATGTACACTGTATCTGTCAGATAGCGACATTTTATTTCCTCTGTAAGGAAATGGACTGTCTGACTTAAGAAGGGTTCCGTTGTCCTGCTGGACCACAAGTCTGTTGTAGCTGCATAGTATTCGACTTGTCAATCTAGGATTAGCATTTTTCATGCAGCTCTTTTATCGCAACTTGTGAAAAATATGTGCGGGTTGGTATAACATACCTCTTGTCAAGCGTTCGGATCTATGAAACGTTATTGTGTCTGTGATTTATTTTTGTCGTTAAGAGCCTTTGTGGTAAGGTGTCACATTGGCATTTTTTTGGTTGACATCCAGATTGGACTTTGTAGTCATAGTACAGTCAAGAGCTTTGTGGTGCCGATTTACTGTAAGTGATAAGACAAATTAGTGTTGTGCATGACACCCCGGCAACAAACAACACAGCTAACTACTGTAAAATGTTACCCATGGTGGTACCCTTCTTCACATCTTCATTGCGTGTTCCGTGCATGCACACATCGCGATATTAACGATAAAACACAAAATTGTTCAGCCCTAATTGCAACTGTGCAGCGAGTTTCTTTCAAATGATCGGCTTTCCATTTGGAAATCAACCTGTATACAATTTTGATGATGCAATGTCTTAGTACCAAGATAGCTCTGTTTTGAATATTCTAACAGCTGTAATGGAATCACCAGCTGTTAGTAACAATAATCAGGAGAGTATAACATGCACACATACAGAGGTAGCTACCGGAAAAGTCAACGCAAACATTGCACATATACGCTGTGGCATTTGCACATCCCCAAACACAAACATCACACTCTCCCAGGCCATCACCATCACATTTTGGCAGAAACGTCTGCACCTTGCACCTCGTGAGACATTAGGATGTGATGTGACTGATACAGCGTTATTCGCTACATTTGCCGGGTAGCAGCAGGTGTTGATGTCCTCCCAGTAAGCAGATGATGTTTGTTCAGTCTTAGCTAATGTTGTGTCAACATTTTTCTAAAAGGGCACGTCTCACTTTCAACATATGGAGTGAGGTCTAAAGCATTCATGTGAAGCTTGAAGCAAACAGGAGATTAATTTGTTTTCTTTTGAAGAAAATGATTGTCACCATAAAATAAAGATACATCATAGGTTACTTAAATTATTACGGTCAAAGGGCCACTTTCTGAATAATTTGTACCTAAGGTTTTTTTATGACATAAAAGCTGCAGATTATAAATGAGATGGAGAGACCTAAACATACCTCTCCCTATATGTCAATTTCTTTTATCAGATCAATTTAGGTTCACATTAAATATCTGCCCACCTATTTGTAGTTGCTTTTTTGGAAGATTTGTCCCTTTTTTAAACTTAAACTCATGACTAACAGTGAATAAACTCTATGACTACAACACATTTAACAGAATCTAAACTGTAGAGGTGAAATTGCAATTTAATAGGAATTATGAGGAATAAAAAAGTAGTCAGGTGTAATAAGGATAAAAAATAGCCAGCTAATAGTCACCACAATGAAATAAAAAAGAGGGAAAATATGTGTACATGTTTAACAAAAGTTGATAATACTGACAATTTTTGTACCAAAACTATATATTTTCTCATTCGTGCCATGGCCTCTTCAAATTTTAAATTTACTATAATGTAAACAATTTTGGCAAGACACATTTTTGCAAATGTTAGTTTGGTTTACGTTTTTTGTCCAAAGTGGGACTAATTATCTCAGCTTTGTTTAGCCCAGCAGCAGCAACAATACTCTGAAAGCAGAGAATTGCAAAGTGGATTACCTCCACACATCCCCAAAGAAAAGATACCTTTTTCATCCCACTGGAGTTTGTAGGCATGCTAAGGAAAGAATTAGGCAATTATTTCCAAAGTAAATTTAGTAAATTAAGTAAAATAAAGGTCAATCCTACGATAGAAAGAAACCACCGTGCCAGATCAGTACAAGACACAATTTGTAAGTTGAATTTACCTGTCAGCTCTATCCTGCAGGCTCCTTACTTACTTCTTTCCTGTCATCACATTTTTAGACTTTTAGACATGGCTGTTGGAAAAAAAAAAAACATGTCAGTCACCGTTGTGTAGTTTTGCAACATTACAACAGGTCTTTCTCTCATCAGCAGACTCTGAAACAAGCAAAGCCCTGGGCGGTTGGGTTTTTGCCAAGCATGCAACATGAGTGTCATTTTTACAATGCGGCTTGACATCACAGTCCCACCGCAACACTGCAATTTGTGAGATAAAGGCGGTCTGTGGCGCTCTGAAAGGGAAAAGGGCACATGAACAATAAGGACACTGCTCTGCCTGTTTAGCTCAGCTTGAAAGTTTGTTAAATTTAGTTTGAACAACTGGGGAAGGTGGCAAGTTGCTTTCCATCCCCTGTAATGATGTGGATGAACAAATTCAGCCAAACTGGAGGACAATTATGGTCAGACTGAAGACTCCCAGCAGGTTTTTGAGAGATGCATTTTTTCTGCTTCCTGCTGTGTCACAGGAAAGAGGCTTTTTGGTTATAGTCACACAACGGTAGTTTTATTGGATTTCCACTTTTAATAGGTGCACAGAGACAGGAGATGGTAGAGTAAGGGAAGGTCAAGTAAGGGAAGGTCAAAGTAAGATGTAGATGCTAAAATAAAACAGAGGGAGTGAATGTCCAACTCTATCATCAGACAAGAACGCTGTAAGATATTGTTATGTGTAATGTCCACATTTTCTCAACATCTCCCATGGCAGCTAAGGTTAAGGTCAAGGGTTACATTGCAGTTGTGGCAAGGCAAGTGTGCTTGTTTAGCACCTTTCAACAACAAGGCAATTGAAAGTGCTTTACACAAGACATAAAAGACATTATGACTTGATATAATAAAAAAAGAAGGTGATATGACGTTAACAAGGGAAAATATAACTTACAGCATAGCAACAGTGCATTGCAAAATATGAATAAATTACTTATGTAAATTAATTTAATTTGATAAAAGGCAGTGGACACAGAACAGTTAAAGGTTCAAATTATAAAGAACAGAGTTGGATCAGACCTCACGTTTTGTGGCAGAAAATTCCATACATGGGTTGGATGGTTTGGACATGTAGATATTGAATGGAAAAGGGGAACTCCATTGTTTTTTTTTTCACTCAGATGTTTAATTACTGATTGATGCAAAGATTTAAACCATTTTAGAACTGTGCCATAACGTGCCACCAAGTTTTCTTGTCGTTGTAGTAAAATGTTAACCCTTTTAATGTCTTCCCGTCCAAATTTAAAATCAACCCTTTCTTGAAGTGTTTTTTAAGTTTTTCTTACATTTTGGACATTTTTGATGCTTTTTTTTCAATGTTTGCCACTTTTTTTTACATTTAACACTACGTAACACTAACTTATTAACTTTATTTTTACATGTATTTTTTAAATTTATGGTCAATAAACCTTATTGATAGAAAATGTTACCTAATGTTTGAGTTAGAAAATCAGTAATTAGGAATTATTTAAAATTTAAGGAATGTATGTTGATGGACTGGAAGACTGGAACAGACTGGAATATGTAAATATTCTTTAATAAAGATAATATTGTATAATAATATATATTATTGAAAATATTCAATACTATTTCAAAACTACTTAAATTTCTTTTCTTCAAATGCTTTAAAATTGAATAAGACACCCCAAAATGAATGAAACTAGAGATTTTTACTTGCCAAAGAGCGTTGTGTGGAATCAATCATGTTATTTTGGGTAGTTAAAAAGAACGTTGATGTAGGAAAATGGGTCAATTTGACCCAAGGAAAACATGAGGGTTAAGGCTGACCATGTTGAATGCAACACTGTGATCCAATAATAAGAAAAAAACATTTTTTTCTGAAGGAGTTGTTAATTAAATAACTCTTGTTCACCACCAAATCTTTGAAATTCTTGTTTTACTATTTTTTCAGTACATGACATTCACAACCTTAACAAAAGGCTCAGAACTGTGGTTAAAATCCTGACTGGAAAACATGCTGTAAGGTCTGTGAGAAAACACAAACTGCTCTCCAGCATGAAAGTCAGACTACACACCCAACCTCCACATCCCTGCTTTCTGTATTGCTCAAGGGCTACCATAAAAATCTAAAAGATGGATGTTCAAAGAAAACAAAACTGCAATTCTAAGCTTTATAGGCTGCAGCAGCTTCCAGTCTATTGATCTTGGTGCTGAGAGTATTTTTGGAAGACAAAGTCCAAATCAATTTTAATGACAACTTAGATTAGGTCAGACCTTCGTTTGGTCATAAAAAGTACTAATTCACAACATACCAGTCAGGCACACTGCTAAATCACATTCTGTTTCTTTAACTACCCTCCAACATGTTGCTTTCTAAATAATTTATCCAAACTAACAAACATATGGAAAGAAACAAGAATTTAAATCAGTGGCCATTAGGAAGCTTTCTTCATATCATTTCAAATCATGTCAGAGAAACTTTTTAGCTCCAAACAATACACCACTGTCTCAAGAGTAGCCTGAATGTCCAAATGTTCACCTTTAGCAGTTGCACTAACATGGAGTATCGACGTTACTTTTGAACAGATGAGCAGCCACTACTTTCTTCTGTATTTCCTTATTAGTATGCTGTGTGCATGGGGTTTGTTGTCTCTCCCATCAATATGAGGTGTTGGTAACATGCATGGCACAGATCCAATTCTGGATAGCAGCAAAGCTGGCAGAGAAATCGGAATATTGACTCTCTATAATTTACATCAGTTAGTTTAGTGCCAACCATTATTGCATGCTAAACACCGATAAATAAGTAAAGATGTCGGCAAACAAATACAATACTGGACCAACCAGACTGACAGCCCAGTCATGGCAGATAGTCTATGGGGATATAACTGAAACACATGCTTAGAGTTGTGTGTCTGTATTTAATATTCTATTGGCAGCTGTCAGAAGAATCATCTAATTCTTCGAAAAAACAGTTACAAGTCCTCATGAATTTTTCTGGGAGCTTAACAAAGATGCACTTTCATCTACAGTGGCATAACATGTGAGAAACAGCAGATCTCAACTGCAAGACTGTGGTGGTGTAATTAGAATAAGTGGACTGTACTCGCAGCAGAGGGCTTGATTGACATACCAGGGATAGCATCATGACAAGTCAGTCAACATCGCTCCCTACCACATACTGACGTATTCCATTTGTAGAGTAACCTCCCTGTCACTTAAATATGACAGTGTGGACCGTTATAGCTTTTTAAAGTTGAAAATTAAAAAGAAATTGGACAAAAAGAGACAGTGCAGTTGTAGTTTACATGTTGTGCATCCATGTGGCTTAAAGTGAGGACAAAGGTTTACAGCTTCAAGCATCATTTGCCGTCCTATTTTTCTTTTTTATCATTAGCTGTCCTTACCTAGGGGAGACGAAATTATCAGGGCAGCGGCTGCAACAAGGATTTTTTTCTCTTTTAGTACGGAACTCAAGAACATACCGGGAAGTCCACAGCATGTTCACCCCGTTATTGAGTTTGCAGCTGAATATCAGCCCCATCGGATCAGTTTTGCCAGAGTTGCAATAGTCAACAGTTATGACTAAGACTGTTCTATGCTGCAAAACAGACCATATTGTCCACATCATTCCAACCAAATCGGAATCGTCTACGTCGATATATTTTTTTTTTTTTCGTAATTGCTTTCTTTTCATAGTTGAATTGCATTCTTTCTGGGCAGAGCTTCCCAGCGCTTAGCGGCCAATCGCTGGGCTTCAGTGGCCAGTGGGAAGGTTTGTCGTTTTATTGGAGGGCTATTGTTCCTGTGAGGGCTGAGAGGGTTACTTTAAAATTGTATTCTGATACAATCACAAATGACTTGTTTAACAAGTATGGTCAACTCCCTTATCAAAATATCAGAACATAAAGGTTACATAACTTGATTGCTTTCCGTTACTTTTTTTTAAAAAATGTCCTCTGCTAACTATACTTTAAAGAAAAACTTATTTTTCGTTACCCTCTAGACCTGTTGAGATGCAAATAAGCGAATGGCTTTATTTTAAAAAGTATTCAGAGATTGTAATTCTGCTAATAATACCCATTTTTACTTAATGTATCGGTAAATCTAACTGGATACAATACATATATACTATACCTTTATTGCATGTTTATTACATTCCACAGTTTTATGTATTCTGTTTCTGCCCAAGCCTGATTCCTGTTATCATTTGCAAAGCCTGTACATCAGAACATACACGAGTACAGCCAGTCTAGTAGATCCAACTAGAATGACCAACTTAACAATGGTCAGCTAAATGTATTTAGGCGTTACTGTGTACACTGCTACTTCTTTGTTCATACTCTACTGCAGCTGAGAAACATCACTCATCTCAAACTAATGAAGACCGGTTCCCCTGACTAAATGTTCCTCCTAGCTGGCAAAGTCTGGCATGATGGGTTCATTCTGCAACCTCCCAGGTCCTACCCTCCAGCATCAACATCACATGCTCATATCCACTGGATTTTTCATAAAGGACACTGCCATTGTGACTCTCCTGTCCTCGACCCATTTAGTATGTTCATGAGTTATTTATTGACAATGTCAACCCCTTTGTAGCTTACTTTCCCTCCCGAGGCACGCACCCGTGAGTGCACAACTGCACGCACACGCACACACACACACACACACACACACACACACACACACACAGACACAGACAGAATACCCTGATGCACATATGCCTTCTTTTTACAGCCACACAAAATTCTGTATTTACTTATTGATGAATAAAAACATATTTGAGTCTCTGGAAACCTGGTGTCAGAGACCAGAATTTTGATATTCCAGTTGCAGGACGCTACAATAGTCAATCTTGTTATAGGCAGTCAGATAACAGTATAGACAGTCAGAATTGATTCCTGGAAGTTTTATACAAACTTAAGAAATGCAACCCCTATTGCTAGGTGTTAAGGAAAGTTTCAAGGTATACTCAATGTACAAAATTTAAATCATACATCATGCAGCCTCTTTTGCCAAAAAAATACCACAATAGCACAATACATACCACAATTCTTTAAAAAAAAGTTAAACATACATAAAATCCACTGTTTCCATCGAATATCAAGAAACCACAAACGCACAGTTGACATTAAACTTTAAATTAACTTCATATATCTGGCTTATTATAATACTCACATGCCAGATACAGTAAATGGGCACTGAAAACACTCCATTAAGTCCACACAGTCGGGATCTCCTCTTCTTGACATGATAATAACACTGTAAAAAAAGGGTTGAATAAAGGCCTGCCTAAGCCTAATCATTAGTTTTATCTTAACTTTAAAATGCACTTTATCAAAGGAATATTTCATGGCCATCCAGTGTGGAGATGAGGTATGATTGCCAGGGCCAAATGCTCTTTGATTCCGTCCAACTTGCAATTTAATTTTTAAATAAAATAGGGACACCCTGTCATGCATTGTCACTGCCTTCTTCTTATTCTGCTCCTTTGAAAAGCTGGAGGGAAAGTAAGGGAGCAGAAGCTTTTAACTTGGATTCACCTCACCGCTGAAAAGAGTGAATATCTAGGCAGCTGGTCAGGCATCATTACTTGCATACCTTCACCTCAGTGTAAAACATCCACATGTCGGGTATTCTTGTAAGTTGGCACTCCACATGTAGCTCCAGGCAGAAGTGTTTGTTTATTCAAAGCTCTGTCAGGGTTCCCACTGGCATCCTCAAAGTGTCACTGTCTCTTTGCATCAAGCTCAAAAGGGACTGGAAGCACTCTGGGAATTGCAGCAGAATGTTCATGTCAGGGCCTTAAAGTAATCCATGCAGCTTAGTTAGCCTGCTAGCGGAGTTCACTGCACTGAAAATCCTGCAGGCCACACAGTTAATCAATGAACTTGTTCAAGTTAATGTTCAAGTGTTCAAGTGTTCAAGTTATTGCATGAACGTGCAATAACTTGAAACTTGTATGCCTTCCCTTTCATTATATCTCCATCTTCTCTATTCAATGTATCTGTTCTAACCCACTCACAAAGATGCATTGTATTAGATTATATCTTAAATATTTTTCTAAATTGAAACTAGCTTGGTTTTTTTCAATTTTTGAAAACCTACACTCACCTAAAGGATTATTAGGAACACCTGTTCAATTTCTCATTAATGCAATTATCTAATCAACCTATCACTTGGCAGTTGCTTCAATGCATTTAGGGGTGTGGTCCTGGTCAGGACAATCTCCTGACCTCCAAACTGAATGTCAGAATGGGAAAGAAAGGCGATTTAAGCAATTTTGAGCGTGGCATGCTTGTTGGTAACAGACGGTAGTGATGGCCAAATGAAGCTTCGTGAGCCAGTGTCTTTATTCTCTGAGCCCACTAGATGGCGCTCTCTGTTCAACAATTGGTTAAGAATATAGTGAACTGCAATGCCTTAGGCCTTTCTCTTAAAACCAAGAGCGCCATCTAGTGGGCTCGGAAATAAAGACACTGGTTCATGAAGCTTCATTTGGCCATCACTAACAGACGGGCCGGTCTGAGTATTTCACAATCTGCTCAGTTACTGGGATTTTTCCGCACAACCATTTCTAGGGTTTACAAAGAATGGTGTGAAAAGGGAAAAACATCCAGTATGCGGCAGTCCTGTGGGCGAAAATGCCTTGTTGATGCTAGAGGTCAGAGGAGAATGGACCAACTGATTCGAGCTGATAGAAGAACAACTTTGACTGAAATAACCACTCGTTACAACCGAGGTATGCAGCAAAGCATTTGTGAAGCCACAACACGCACAACCTTGAGGCAGATGGGCTACAACAGCAGAATACCCCATTGGGTACAACTCATCTCCACTACAAATAGGAAAAAGAGGCTACAATTTGCAAGAGCTCACCAAAATTGTACTGTTGAAGACTGGAAAAATGTTGCCTGGTCTGATGAGTCTCGATTTCTGTTGAGACATTCAGATGGTAGAGTCAGAATTTGGCGTAAACAGAATGAGAATATGGAACCATCATGCCTTGTTACCACTGTGCAGGCTGGTGGTGGTTGTGGTGTAATGGTGTGGAGGATGTTTTCTTGGCACACTTTAGGCCCCTTAGTGCCAATTGTGCACCGTTTAAATGCCACGGCCTACCTGATCATTGTTTCTGACCATGTCCATCCCTTTGTGACCACCATGTACCCGTCCTCTGATGGCTACTTCCAGCAGGATAATACACCATGTCACAAAGCTCCAATCATTTCAAATTGGTTTCTTGAACATGACAATGAGTTCATTGTACTAAAATGGCCCCCACAGTCATCAGATCTCCACCCAGTTGAGCATCTTTGGGAAGTGGTGGAAAGGGAGCTTCGTGCCCTGGATGTGCATCCCCAAATCTCCATCAACTGCAAGATGCTATCCTATCAACATGGGCCAACATGTCTAAAGAATGCTTTCAGCACCTTGTTGAATCAATGCCACATAGAATTAAGGCAGTTCTGAAGGCAAAAGGGGGTCAAACACAGTATTAGTTTGGTTTTCCCGATGATCCTATAGGTGAGTGTATAACGTGCAGAAAAACAAGGAAAACAAAAAGCCAAAAAGTATTATATGAGTACTTTATTAGTTGGCCAGGACATTTTTTAATTGTGCAGTAATGAATGGAAACCAATAGCTGTTTTTACTTTAGACAATTGTATATTGTAAACATGAGTCTATTTAAACATCTCAGGGGTATTGTGACCCCTTGTGGCCAATTTAAAAAGGGTACTTCTGGTGGCCAAAAGGTATAAATGCTCATTTCAGTTTTGAGTAATTATTATTTTTTACTAGTAGGGGAAAGTTTAGATACAGATGTATAAAACTGTTTAGCATTTCTTCTATGGTAAAAATCAAGAAAAAAAGATTTGTCATTAAAGAGTTAAAGTTTGACTTAAAGCTGTATTAAAAAATGTAGTTCTTAGTGATTTTGTCAGTACGAGTGACACCTTTCACATTTCATAAAGTCCTTTCATTCATTGGTAATATAAAGCAAAGAACTCCTAATCTGAAAGAAAGACGGAGAAGGTACCCCCTACTACATTGGCTATATTGTATAAAATCGGCCCAAAGCCTTCAACCTTATTTAATACATTATGTTTGAATCATGAAGTAAATGCTCATGCTTAGCTGTGTCTGTGTGTGGCTACCTTAGTGGCCTCCTTACCTATTGGGCAAGCAAGCCTATCATCAATATTTTTCTCACAATAAACAAACAAACAAAAAAATTCCTAATGATATCTTGGATTCATGTTAATTTTTAAATTTTTAGATATTTATTTTTTTGAGGAAAAAAAGAACACCTAAAAGAGACTATCAAACAATTATGTTGTGGATTGCTAAGGGAGGGAACAGAATGCAACGTTGAAGTAGTGGCTTCCCCCTTTTCAATTTGGTTCAAACAATAATGCTTTTGTCTAAAATTAAATCACAGTCTATGATCTTTGCCATAACCACCTTGCAGAAAAGAATATTCCATCAGTCTTACTGCCAGACTTAATCCTGGAAGGACTTTGGACAATCTTACATTCCAAACATGAGTCTATTTAGTTGTCTCAAGGGTGTTGTGACCTCTCATGACCAATTTAAAAAATGGCATTTTCTGTTGCAAGAATGGTGGCCAAAAGGTCCATGCTAATTTCAGTTTTGAGTGAGCACACGCTGATGACACACTGTATTTATTCCAAACCTCTCTGCCCTATTAGCTTCCTTATCAAAATGCAAATGAAGGATGGAGGATTGCGGATGTTGACGGGGAGCACGATAAATATTTAAATTACGGAAGCATGAAGCCATAATCAGCGCTAAATTATGATGGGTGTGTGGGTATGCTGGGTAGGCAACGCCAGTTCACACAACAGTCTACATACCTATTTGTAATCAACAAAATCAATATGCATCCTGCTGCCCACATACATTGTGCTGAATTTAAAATAAGGGCAGCTTTGACACTGACAAATTAAGGCAATTAAGTGTTTCCCTTGGTGGTTGATTTTTGTAGAGATTTTTACTGCGACAAGGAGTAGGAAACAAGTTGAAATATGCTGACATCTTTCACGTCAAGCAGATTTAGCATTTCAATACAATTACACTTTTTCAAATATAGACTAGGTGTCACGTCACGTGCCTATATCAATTTTTTGTGTTTGGTTGGTTTTCCATTTCCTGTTTTATTTTGTAGACTCTTTGTTCCCTACTCTTTTTATGATGTTATTGCCTTGTGTGATTGTCTGCCTCACCCTGATTTGTTTCACCTGTTCCCCAGGCCTAATGTCACCTGTCTTTTGTTTCTTTGTTTCCTTGTTGCCTCTTCTATTTAGTCTCTGTGCTTTCTGTGTCTGTTGTTGGTTGATTGGCATTTGTCAGTTCGTCGTCAGTCTTTGTGGATAGTTCCGTCCTGTGTATTGCTGTGGTTCTGTGTTCCTGGGGCCTGTTGCACGAAACTAGGATAAGGGATTAAGCCGGGATATTCAAATTATCCTGGATGAATTTAGCTTGGACTCGGTTGCACGAAACCAGATTGAATTAAGCCCAGCCAAGTAACCATGGAGATTTATTGTTTGCGGCTAGCCTGGTCCAGAGCAGGCTAACAGCCGGGCTAAGATTAATCCAGGAGTCTCATGTGTCAAATCAGCTGAAGTCTGATCCGAAATAAACGTGTTTGACAGTTATTCCGTAGTCTTCTGCATGTGTTCTGCTTTAATTTTATGCATTATAACATGCATTAGCCTACTTGTCACTATTGTTGTCGCGAGTTTGATTTAAACCCTACTACAGCTGTTAAATGTGTAGGAATGGCACTGGCACCCTGATGCAGAGTGGGACTTTTCCCGGTGGGACGGTAGTGTGTAGAGGCTGCCTGCCGTGTGGCCGCTGCCCGGTGGCCGCTGCCCGGTGGCCGCTGCCCGGTGGCCGGTGACCGGTGGCCGCTGCCCGGTGGCCGGTGGCCGGTGACCGGTGGCCGTAGCCCGGTGGCCGGTGACCGGTGACCGGTGGCCGGTGACCGGTGGCCGCTGCCCGGTGGCCGCTGCCCGGTGGCCGGTGACCGGTGGCCGGTGACCGGTGGCCGGTGGCCGGTGGCCGGTGACCGGTGGCCGGTGACCGGTGGCCGCTGCCCGGTGGCCGGTGACCGGTGACCGGTGACCGGTGGCCGGTGGCAGACCTGCGAGTCGCGTCAGTGTCCACTCTCTCTGTAAAAGTAGAGATGAGCAGCGCAGCGTCCGTGGTCTCAGCTTCAGGTTTATACAGGACGCGCTCAGAAGATTAAGTGTGACAATATTAATGTGGTGATATTCCCAGATGATATTAATGTAGCGATATTCCCAAATGATAATAATGGCAGACTGCTCAGAGAATACATTCATAATTCATTTTCTTGTTGCTTATCCTTCTCTAATAAAGGACAGTTTGCGTTACTCCTTAATATGTAGGCACAATGTTTTTTATTATAGCTTACATTGGTTTCATAACCTTCTCAATTAGTCTCACATCCCTGGACCAATAACGTGGCCCATATACAGTACGTATGTAGTGTAGTTTACGTTCATCACACAGGGAACAATGCAATGGTTCTAATCTTTTTATTTTGGTGCTGTCACTTGTCAGAAGAATAAACCATGAACATTGTTTTTCATATGCTCACAGCTTGTTTTGAAGTCACTTACTTATTTTTCTAGTTGTTGTCCCTTTCTGATTGTTCTGTATGAATATTAATTGTAGCCTACAAAGAATTAGATATAGCTTATAGAGATTGGTTCATATGGTTGTAAAACATGTTCTTGCATTGTGAATAAGGATTTGAAATTAAGTCTACAGTCATTAGGGTCCATTACCCGAGGAACATTATTCCCTCTGCTCACTTTTAAGGCAAAGGCTAAATACTAATACATTTTATTTATATAGTGCTTTACATGGTAGGCTAGTCAAAGACCCTTTACAGTAAAACCAGCACATTTATAACATAAAAACAGAAACATGAAACTAGCATATTTAAAGCAATTAAAACACAGTGTAGCTTACAACTTTGTAAAATGTGGAGTGACTATAGCCTAAGGAGATATTTTTACACCCTACACATTCAGTCGGGTCCGCTATGGTGTGTTTGGCTTTTTCTCTCCGTTTGATAAGAGTCGTATTTCCCTTTCTGCATATTACTGTATATTCTTCACCTCCTCGTTACTTTCCATTTAAGCTGCTGCTTATTGGGTGAAACATATGCCGCATGCTCCTCAATTCTGCATCAATAAATGTGTGATTGATACCGTGGTCTATGTGAGAAAGCCGTGAACGTGCACTTATCCCAGCTATCTACACCTGGCTTGACATAGCTTCACCTGTTCATCCTGGCTCGGCAATTGTGCAACCGATTAAGCCGCAATGAGCGGATCACACTAAGTCAAGCTGCACTTTTTCATTTATCCTGGATATCTTTATTCTACTTTCTCGCAACAGGCCCCTGGAGTCTCATGTGTCAAATCAGCTGCCGTCTGATCCTAAATAAACGTGTTTTACAGTTATTCCGTTGTCTTCTGCATGTGTTCTGCTTTATTTTTATTAACATGCATTAGCCTACTTGTCACTATTGTTGTCGCGAGTTGGATTTAAACCCTACTACAGTTGTTTAGATGGTTAGAAATAGTTGCACTGGCACCCTGATGCAGAGTGGGACTTTTACCGGTGGGACAGTAGTGTGTAGAGGCTGCTTGCCGTGCGGCAGCTACCCGGTGGCTGGTTCCCAGTGGCTGGTGACCGGTGGCCGGTGGCCGGTGACCGGTGGCCGGTGGCAGACCTGTGCATTGCGTCTGTGTCCACTCTTTCTTTAAATGTAGAGATGAGCAGCGCAGCGTCCATGGTCTAATGTTCAGGTTACAGGTAGCACTCCGAAGATTAAGTGCGACGATATTCCCAGATGATATCAATGGCAGACTTGTCAGAGACCGATACATTCATGATTTAATTTTCTTGTTGCTTGTCCTTCTCTAATAAAGGGTAGTTTGTGTTACTCCTTAATATGTGGGCCTAACGTTTTTTTTATTACAGCTTACATTGGTTTCATTACCCTCTAAATAAGTCTCACATCACCGGAGTAATAACGTGGCCTATATACAGTACGTATATAGTTTACATTCATCACACCGGGAACACCACAATGCTTCTTAATCTTTTTATTTTGGTGCTGTCACTTGTCAGAAGAATAAACCACGAACATTGTTTTACATATTTTGTATTGAAGTCACTTACTTCTTTTTCTAGTTGTTGTCCCTTTCTGATTGTTCTGTATGAACATTAATTGTACAAAGAATTAGGAATATTTTATAGAGATTAGTACATGGTTGTAAAACATGTTCTCACGTTGTGAATAAGGGTTTGAAATTAAGCCTAGAGTCCCTAAAGGGTCCATTTCCACGAGGAACATTAGTTCCCTCTGCTCTCTTTTGAGGCAAAGGCTATATTTTTAAACCCCACACATTCAGTCGGTCCGCTATGTTGGGCTTTTTCTCTCCGTTTGATAAGAGGCGTATTTCCTTTTTTTGCATATCCTTCCCCTCCTCGTTACTTTCCATAAGAAGCTGCTCATTGGGTGAAACATATGGCGCATGCGTCTTCTCAATTCTGCATCAGTAAATCTGTGATCGACACTGTGGTCTATTTAAGAAAGCCGTGAACGTGCACTTATCCCAGCTATCTACACCTGGCTTGACATAGCTTCACCTGTTCATCCTGGCTCTGCAATCGTGCAACCGATTATGCCGCGATGAGCGGATCACACTAACTCAAGCTGCGCTTTTTCATTTATCCTGGATATCTTTATTCTACTTTCGTGCAACAGGCCCCCGGAGTTCCGCGTTTCCTTCCATGTCCCTGTTTTTCTCCATTTACTCACTTTCTTAGCTTACTTGTTTGTAAGTCTCTTTGCGTTCACATTAAATTATTATTATTTTAAACTGCTGCACGTTCCTCGCCTTCCTGCACTTGGATCCAAGCCTGCACCCCCCCCCACACTAGGGGGACTGGCTCTGACATATGACCTGTAGATAAACTACCTCTGAGCATTGTTGAACTCTCTCCCTCCAACTCTCTTGGTATCTTGCCAAACCCAATTGGCATATTCTATAAAAATAAGAAATACTATTTAACTGAGTAAGCTTGTGTACTTGAAATGACTATTGAACTTTTAGAAAATTGTACAAAACTGTATCAATGCATCTCCAGTAACACTTTGTAGATACAATTATGGTACAGAAGACAGCTCCTCAATACATTCCTTGGGTAAAATTGCAACAACAACAAAAAAACACTAATTGGGCTGAATAAACTCAAAACAGCAAATTCCCAAAGGCAACCACATTACACAGCACTAATTACAGTCCCACAATACAATGATTGCAGTGTGAAAGCACTATGACAACTTCTCAAAGATGTGCATAATATAATAATAAAACATCCACTGGATCTTAACCTCTTTCTGTGGGTGGATCACAGGGTGACTTTGTTAGCATGGTAGCAGGTAGATGACGTAATAAGAAAACATTTAGAGTCAAATTTACGTGTATGTATGGTGCACGTGAATTAAATATATACAAACATACAAGGTCAGGATATTACTGTTAATCAAATAACAACTTTACATTAAATCCCAGCCCAGGACAGTCTTAGTGCAATTTAAAACCCAGACCAGGACAGTATTAGTGCAGTTTAAAACCCAGACCAGCATAGTATTAGTGCAGTTTAAAACCCAGAACAGGACAGTATTTGTGCAGACCAGGACTTTATTAGTGCAGTTTAAAATCCAGACCAGGACAGTATTGGTGCAGACCAGGACTTTATTAGTGCAGTTTAAATCCCAGACCAGGACAGTATTAGTGCAGTTTGCGTTCAAGTAAACAAGTTGTCATTCACAGGACAGACAGAAATACACTGTTCTATCTTTAAACTCCTGCCTTTCTGGCGCACAGTGTAATTGTGACAAATGGCACCCACTTTGGAGTTAAGGAGACTTGTAAAGGACAACAAGAGAACCAAGTCTGTCACATACTGTACCTAGAAAAAAAACTTTAACTAAAGAAAACCTTTAAAACACCTGTTCCATATGTAATTTCTCAAAATCCATATGTCATTTCTCAAGATACTTTGCTGAATTAAAAATGTTTAATAAAGGTGTGCGTGCGTGCGTGCGTGCCTGCGTGCCTGCGTGCCTGCGTGCCTGCGTGCCTGCGTGCGTGAGTCATGGTCCCCTTCATCACATTTCTGTGTCTGTATACTGGCCCTCTTGCTGAATCTATTCAGAGCACAAAGCAAAATGACTCTAGTCGACATCGATTCTTTGAAGATACCTGGACCCATAAGAATGAAATGTCAGTAATAAGAGAGAAACTAAGTATGTTGAGTCTCTAACCGTGAACATGAGCTGTCAATCGTTTGTCATTTAATGGATGAATCCAAATGGAACCAATGGTCATAACACCCTGATAGCTCCTGCATGAGTCCGGTCATTGTTAAAGTGCTCAATCAGAACAGTCTCTCGGTGAGCGTCTGAAGAGAACGGCAGGCTGTGAAGCTGAAAAGCACAGAGGAGGATTTCTGTGCTGAATCAGTTATATGAGAAATAAATAAGAACGTCTGACAATCCTCTCTGCAAATGCAATGTTTGTGTATTGACTTAGTGAGAGACGCGGGCAGACAAGAGCAGCATCAGTCCTTATTACCCAAACTTTCATAGCCAGACACATAGACTCTCTCAGGTCTGTCAACCTCAATCACATCTCTCTAAATTAGTCCACTCAGACACATCCATTCAGTCTGAATCAGGTCATCAACCACCCAGGATGAGTCCTACTCTTTTCCTTTTTTTCACCCGCTCATCTTGCCATGTGATGTGACTGTGGACAGGTGGGTGTGCAGGTGTGTCCATTGATCCAAAATGACAGGTGGCCTCTGAGCCTGTTGCCTGGAGACAGTGGCTTGGCAGGCTTGGTAGGGAGGGCCAGCTGTACCTCAGGCAGACAAGGGACAGGCCAAACCTGGCGCCCAGGAGGTGGGACTGAGGCGGTGTCAGCGCTCGCAATGTATTGTGAAATTATTTGTTTATGAGAGAAGGATTCCTGCCACGCTTCACATTTATCATGTGTGTCTCAATGGGTAAACAATCAGCAGACAGGGGGAAAAAAGGAGTGAGAGAAAGGGTGGACATTAAACAAAGGTCTCCGGCTGAAATGAAATCCAGCACACTGCTGACATAAACACTGCTGCTAAAACAACTAATACTGCAGAAAGCTGAGGTTCCTTTATCTAAATCCACATACAGAAGACCTTTACTCTGTCAAAAGCAAAACAATAAGGTCTATTAAACCCAATTTCAGGGATGTACGCTGCATTTTCTTCTTCTCATAGGGTTGCTTTCATTATTTTCTCAGTGTAGTCATCACAGGGTACCACCACTATGGCATTTTAATGCATTTTTCAAAAAATATCTAAAGTTGTTTTTTTACTACAATTCATTTTTTCAGTACTGAAAGTACTTGGAACATGTCCTATAATACATAATGTAGAGCATGCCAGTCATTACTGCAAATCGAACCCAAATTGTCCTGCATCACCCTGTCGGTGTTGTAATTCCTAATGATGCCAGGCTCGCTTCACATTTTCCTGCTTATTACACAGCTTATTAAACTGCTTATTAGAAGGCTACTCGTACCAAGGTTACCCGCTGGTAAGACCTGCGTCTTGGTCGGGATGGTTACCGCTAATGAACACTGCTCTTTTGCGGATCCCAGGTTCCCTCGGTGAGTGAGCTAAATATGAAGTTACCCAATCCTCTGTTTGCACTGTTGCCATTTATGCTGTTAGCAATCCCCATTTTTTCCACCCTTTCTGCAGTATGAGCTCCGTATGAGAACAAATATTGTGAACAAATATTTTAAGCAATACAAATATTGTTTAAAAACAATTTTATTGATTTACAAATGGTCTTCCAGTCTATGGTCAGAACTCCTTCCATGACACCCACCTGTTATAAGGCAAAAACAGGCTGTAGAACGCTGTGATTGACCAATCAGAATTGAGTGTTCAACCAAGTCGTGCAATAACACTTACACGACAGCCTGAATGGACAGCCTGCAACAGTCAGAATGGAGTATTCACTCAGACAATGGTAGAAATACATACATTGAACCAGGCTATTGTGTGCAAAATGATGATATTGTATATCAAATCTGCTGTCATGTATCTTTAAATTTACTGACCCAGTATATCAGCTTCAACCACTCCAGTGTTTTTGTTTTTTTCTTGAAGCCTTTGCAGTGTTACACATGTATACAGCTATACGGGTGTGTGGATGATCATGCTTGTACACTCTGACTAATAGACCCAGGTTCCATCTGGTGTGCTATGTGAATGGCCAGAGTCCAGACGTAGTTCAGGTTTGCCAGCTGTGAGCACCTTTAAGTGGCCCAAGGAGCGCCATCTGTACCTACTAATAGGGATGGGGTGGGAGGTAATGTAGTGCTAAATAATGGTGCTGAGCCACTTGGCACCACCCTTCCCCCTAACCTCCCCGGGCATCAACTTGCAATCACTTTGTCAAAGCAAGCAATAATGTGGCCTCATCATTTCACAGGTCCCGCTGTGTTTACTGGGCTGTGACAAGAGTCAGGGCATATCAATGTTTTTGTCAGGGTCTACACTTGTAGATTCATGCTCTCAAACCTATTAAGGGTTCTAATACTGCATTGTGTGGTGGTTTACTAAGGGTAGGCTCTCATACCTGGGTGCCTGCTAGGATAGGTTTTAGCCCCCTGGTACTCTAAACAAGGTAAGGAGTATATGAATGGTTGGATATATGTTGTCATACAGAGTACAATACAAATCAAAACCAGGCAATTCAAATTGTGTTTCCAGTCATTTCATAATTGAGAAGTTGGTAGGCAAAGCCTGCAAACTACCAGTAAAACTAATTTTAACAAACTTGGATTTAATATCCTCACTGACCCAGACACTGTTATGTTTAGTTCTTTAAGTAGTCTTACGCTTGTAGTGAAGCATACTTTAAAATATGCATTTCCAAAAGAATAAAGAGAACATTTGAGAGAAAATGTAAATGAGCTCCCTTGAAGTAAGGTTAAATAACAACTCAATGTTATACCAGAGTGTTTTAATTTTAATATATTTTCCTAGTCCAATTTTACCTCCACTCCAACTGTTTTCAACATTTAACATAAACACACACAATTGCAATGTGGAAACGTCATATCCTGGTTTCAGAGAGTCCTGGCTGGAGCCAAAGAAAGGCGGGGTTGGACTTCAAGGTCTGTCCTGAACGCCCAGCCCCACACATTATACCCATAGACAGTTAAAGAAAGGGACCACCAGATCCCATTACTTTGGACAGAGACCAGTGAAGGATGTTACAAGCTCTTTTCCAGTGAAGGCTGAGCGTTACTGCGCAGCCTCCAACTGAACTTGAAGACGTAGATGTGACATGGGCAACCTGTCAGAAAGTTGTAAGTCTTCTGGTAACTATGCAAGAGAAATCTCAATCATTCCCAATCAGCAGAGACGGAGAGCATAGGTAAATGTTAGGAGATAAGATAGGCACAGGCTAATTACTGTTAACTAAATGCTAGTTAACATTAGTAATTAAACCTAAACAGCTGATGGAAGTCAAAACTATCTGCGAGCTCTCCTGACAATACGGTGATTTGTTGACTATGCGACAGGAAATCGCTTGGTTATGACACAATCGTTAGCCTATTTTTACAAAACGTCCGCTACGGAACCACAACGTGAGATACACGGTAATGGAGCCTTTTGTACATTGTCGTGTTTCTTTAGAAATAAACAACGGACAAAAAGAGTCTTTAAACGCTTCAGATGTAAAGTTATTCTCTGTCTAAGTGACGTCAAAATGAATGGCAGTCAATGGGATGCTAACGGCAGGTGATGGCTTCATAGATTTAATGCCATAGGAGCTACGCTTAGAGAGGAGACGCTTGCCCCTTGGTTTTACCATGTCAAGATTCCATGTCATCTTTTAAGGATTAGGAAAAGGTTTTGCTCATGGAAGGCATGAATGGTGGTCGGCATGTTGGTAAGTGTCAGTTACTCGCAACACAGGTGTTACAGTTATAAAGCAATCCATCTTTGTAGAAAAAAATATTTTAATTGTGTTGATTAATAAGAGAAATCAGCTACAGCTGCTTTCTTCAGACAGACTGGTGGCACTCCACACAACTATATAAAGAGAAGGGGGCATTCTCTAACAAGGAGAATGTTTTTATTTATCCACAGGTGATGCAGGAAGAGGGGAGCTAGAGGGGAATGTACTTAGATAACTGGCTTCCGCAGTTCTGCCAGTTTTGGGAATTAATTGATTAAACTAGTGCAGTGGCCATTTAGAGTGTGTGCATGTTCGGAACAGGCCGATTGCTTGGTTGCCAGTATTTATTGTGTATAAAATGCTTCCTAAACGGTTCCCAGTATTGCTGCTTGCAGCGTTGTAGGGTGACGTGCCCATTCAAAACATTCTCAAGAACCACTCGTCCTCCTTTATGGCTAATGTACTTAATTTGAATAGCACTTTTCACCCTTACCAGACAAACCCCTTCACTTTTAGCCTCTCATTAACCCATTCACATACACCGCTAAATTGGCAACACTGCCCCGCCCCTGTTCCTGTACAGAGGCTCAAACCACAGCAGGCTGCGTGTGTTGTCTTTTGCGCATGTCAGATAGTTTAAAAGACACACACACACACACACACACACACAAAGCCCTTGTTTAAAGTAGTTGTTGGTCTTGGCTTCTTAACCTTAATGCTGACTAAAAATATGATGTAGTCAAATATAGTCGTAATTACTATGGCTGCTCAATGACTTTACAAACAGATTGACGCACACAGAGATAGATAGATCAGTAATGACAAAACTGCTAAAATAGTAAGCTTAAAGTAATAGTTAAAGGGTAGCTTAAAGTATTGCATATGCAGCAAGAATATGTCAATGTCAATTCATTTATATAGCACTTTTAAAAACAACTGGGTTGAACAAAGTTCTTTACAAGGTAAAAACAACAATAATATAAGAATTGAATACAGAATGCACCACAAAGAAAATTTGAATAGTTAGCTAAAATGTCTGACAAAACAGTTGAAATAGTTAGCTTAAAGTAATAAAGTGATGTATGAAAGGTTGAAACATTAAAACCCAAACCCACGTAAATAATGTCAGTTCAAAAAGTATGAAAAAATGTACAATATCCGCTTATGTATGATGAATACTATTATCATATTACTTATCAATGGAACATTTTGGGAATAGGCCAGATGAAAGGGTGGGTGGGATCATCTGACAGAACTGTGGGGGGTGCCTCGGACCAAAAAGGTTGGGCACCACTAACGACGAAGCATAGTGTCAAGTCTCCTGTCTGAAATCTTGTCACCCAACAAGTGTCAACTTTGTGGTAGTAGAGAATGAGACTGAGGGCTGGGTGGCTTTACGGTGTTCATCAGTCTGACTTCATGTGGAGAAAAGCTGTGGTGGTATCTCCTGCCAGATGGAAGGTCAAAACAGTCCCGAGAAAGGTGGGAAGAGTACTTTGCAATGCTGGAGGCTCTTTGAAAAATGTCTGTCAGTAGACGTCCTGAATGGAGCAAAGACATCCTGATGACCCCCTTAGCTGTTACAGGTTTCATACCAAGTAAAGCTGGCGTGATCACTAGAATCCATCTGCAAAGGAGGGTGTTGAGACAGAGCATAGAGAGCTTCCCTGTCAGATTCTGTGGGATGATTGTGTTGAAAGCTTAACTGGCGTCAGTGAACAGTATTCTGGCATGCATGCTCCTATTGTCCAGGTGGTATAGAATACTATAAAGGGCCAAATGATGCAGCGTCACCTGTGGATCATTTGGAACGATATAAACAGTGGAAGGAACCAACAAGGTGGAGAGGCTGGCTATGATGTGGCCCATGACTTTAAACAAAGCTGTTCAGCTTCAACCTCGTTGTGCGTAGAACGGATGCTATATCAAAACTGCCCAGACAACAGTATTTAAATTAAGCTCAATGTAGCCTACCCACAGAGCTACAGATTCATGTGAGGCTAGAGACTTGGTATATGTACTGAATGAGTGAACACAGCATTAGGCACCAGGGGTGATGGTGGTAGCTTTGAAGCCTGCTGGGACAAAAGCCAGCTTCAGGGTTATATTGAAGTTGTCTGTGACAACACTAAAAGTGTTGAGATCTAGTAGTGATGGCCAAATGAAGCTTCGTGAACCAGTGTCTTTATTTTCTGAGCCCACTACATGGTGCTCATGGTTTTAAGAGAAAGGCCTTAGGCATTGCAATTTACTGTATTGTCTACCAATTGTTGAACAGAGTGCGCCATCTAGCGGGCTCAGAGAATAAAGACACTGGTTCACGAATCTTCATTTGGCCACAATTCAGGGCATTGAAAAGTGTCTATAGAGCCTGTCAAGGTATCGGCACGGTCATGAGAAAATGCCTGCCATGGTTTTAATAAACTGCTCCTGAAAGCCGCCATACAAGTCTGATCCAGAATACTGATCTGAAGTCTTATAGGAGACATATTTATTCAATCCAAATTGTAACATAAAAACCCTCATTGAGTTTAGAAAGCTACTAATGTCATTGGGCATACATATTCACTTGCACAGCATGTTGTCCATCTGTCTGTGACCCTGATGAGTTTCTTTCACAGGCCCTACACACACACACACACAGACACACACACATATACACACACACACACACACACACACACACACACACACACACACACACACACACACACGTTAATCTCCATTAAAGCCAGTGAAGGGTCTGCCAAGCCCTTCACACCTCTGTCAGTCCCTACACTTTGGATGACATTGAGCCCAGCAGCAGTCAAAGAGCTACAGGGGAGGTGAGGGTGACACAATGGGAGTCCACGCATTGCTGCTCTGCTACGACTACTGATCATACCACTACCAGTATGACTTCAACTACAGCCACTACTACAGTCATTTATTAGCACCATTACTACTACAACTAGTTCTTCTATAGTTATCACTAACTGTCCTTCTCTGCTTGTGTTCTACTACTTCTGATGCCGTTGATCGTGACAATGATACTACTACTGAAACTTGATTACTGATACTACTAGTTCTGCTGCTAATACTAATGTGGCTGCCTAACGTTACAATGGGCCCTGGGTTCAAATGAAATGCCTAAAATCAAATAAGATGAGCTTCCTAAAAATTGTCTCAAAACCAAAGGTCTAATACAGTGTAAACATATTTTCTGTTAACTAATGTTGTGGAACAAGCCCGGGCATTGTACGGCCCGCTGGCCACATCCGGCCCTGCATGAGGTCAAGGGGATGTTAGTAATCAAACGTAAATAAGTGAACATCATGCATGTTCTATAAGTGCATTGCTTTTATTTTGAAGGACACTGTTTTTTTTTGCAAATGCATGCAGCTTTTTCTTCTCTGGTTGCAAGTCACAATAAAAAATAAGTAGAGGGCCTTGAGTGGCCTTGACCAACTGCCACTTTTCTCGTTTGAAAGCCATGACGTCTCTCTCATAGCTCAGCCAAATTCTCTGGGCGGGAAAAAAGCAGAGAAAGGGGAGGTAAGCTTCCTCCTTATGACCTCATAAGAAGCAATTCCTTGCCACAGGGGGACAATAGGCAAGTTGGGGGAATGCATATTAATGTAAAAAAAAAAATCATAAAGTAAAACTTTCAAACCACGGGACCTTTTAAAGGATAATCATTTGAATCGCCGCTACCAACTTGACTGTTGCAGAGCGGGCACGGACATCTAAAGCTTCGCTAGTTTAACTGCAAAAGCAACAAGGTTTTTTTTACCAAGAGTTGCACATCGAGGGATGCAGCAGTCAAGACCGTAAGCCATATTCTGAAGGGGAATTTATTAAAGAGTGTTTGGTGGACTCAGCTGCGCTGATAGGCCCAGAGAAAAAAAAAAGAGTTTGAGAACTTGCCGCTTTCCAGGCAAACAGTAACGAGAAGGATTGAGGACATCGCGGGAATCCTGGAGATTTAGCTGCGAAGCAAAGCAAACCATTTCAAACTTTTCTTCTTGGCACTGGACGCTGTGACGTCCACTGCACAGCCCACTTACTAATTTTTGTATGTGGAATAACAAAAGACTTTGAGATAATGGAAGATCTGGCAGCAATGCGGTCAATGAAAGGGACGGGGGACAGGGAGTGATTTGTTCACTAAGGTAAATGACTTTTTTGACAAAATGGGACGTAAATGGAACAAACTGGCATGTGTTAAAACCAATGGTTGTTTGAATCTGACAGGAAGAAATGTCTGACTTTTGAAGCGGATGCAAGATAAAGTGACTGATGTGAACTCATAACTGAAATTGGAATTTTTGCATTGTATTATATATCAGAAGGTGTTGTGTAAGTCAGTGCTAAAGCTGAACCATGTTGTTGATGTTGTAACTAAAACAGTTAACTTCATCCCAGGCAGTTTTTGTTACTTTTGGAGGAGCATGAACCTGAACATGGGGACATAGGCTACCACTCAGCTGTCGGGTGGCTCAGCCGGGGCAAGGGGCTTAAAGAGAATGGGAGCAGAGATTTGAGAGTTTTGTGAAACGATAGGCATAGACATCCCAGAGCTCTCAGTTGTAAACTGGATGCCTGATCTTGCATTTGCTGTTGATGTGACTGCACTAATGAAAGAACTTGCTAAACCCCAAACTACAAGGCAATTTGCACATAGTGACATAAAATTGGCATTTTGTACTATATCTGCTTCAATTTTGCATGTTCTAAGAAAAAAGTAAAAAAATAGAGCTAAGTATATAGTTAGAAACAAAACTAGAAATAAAATAGCAATAGCACTTTAATGTAGTCATTTGAATGCTGTTCTTTGAAAAATTGTGAAAAACATTCACACTTTGTTAAATAGTGACATAACTGCATTTTGTTCAATGTCTGCTTCACTTTTTTCATGTCCTAATCATAACATTGGTGCCCTTACCAGTCGCAGCTTATCAACGACCTTAAAATGTACTGCTTTTTATAAAGAGATCAAATGAATAGCCCAGCCCTCCACCACAGTCCTTGTTTATCATGTGACCCTTTGGGAAAATTAATCGCCCGCCCTGTTTTGGAATGACGGGGAGATATTGGAGTGCTGAATAAGAGGTTGTTCTCCGGCTAACAGAAGTTCAACAACTCTGACCCAAAGTCATCTGGGGGTGGAGAGGGCACACTTTTATTGGCAGTTATGACCAACAGCAGACCTGCAGCGATCAAGGAGGGGATGGACACCCCAACATGGCATAGCAAAGGGGGCCAGTGGACCATAGCATCCTCATTAACAGCGGTACATTAACTTTAAATCTAGGCAAAGATCCTCCCCAGGCCCCCATCCATAACATCAGGTAAGAGGCCTGCAGCTACAGCTTGTGAGGGTCAATCTGCAGTAAAAGGCGACCATTTTCATGGCCTGCGGCGGAGAGACTGGAGACCTCCCACTCATCTCCGAGCCATTAACTTCACCCTTTCATGGCAGGCAGAGGGACCAGTCACTGAGCTCCCATAATCCCTTGCATTACCTTCGCCTGACCTTCATGTGCCCAAGGAAAGAGCAAGGATGTATGAAAAGATGAGATTTTGAGTGTGTGTGTGTGTGTGTGTGTGTGTGTGTGTGAGTGTGTTTTCTCTCAAGTTGCATTGGTATTTCTCAATTTAAAAGATATTTCCCGGAGGTCGTGGCTTAATACGGAGAGACTGAAGCCTTAGAAAGTCTTTGGCAAGACTCTAGAAATTTGGTTCATATTGGACAGTTTTGCAGAATAGCATTTTACATCTGATTTCAATGGTTAGTATCACTGCAGACAGATTTGCATCATTTATATATCAAGGTTGAATATAAGAGTGTGGAGGTTGGGATAGCAGATGGGACACTTTTTCATTATGATACATTTAAATTTATCAAACTTTTTAGATACTTATCCTAATCAAAAAGTGGGTCAATGTAAAGACATGCGGAAGTGCGTAATTTCTGTCACCCCTATGAGTAACTCAAAGTAATGACAACAGCACCGTCCACATGATGCAAGCCTGTGGACGGTGTTGTTGTCATAACTTTGAATTACTCATAAGGGGTAAGAGACCCTGCAACACACCACCCCCACCAAGTGACTACCTCAAGATGGACATAGTGGATTAAACAACGGACTGGACGGAATGAACTGCAGAAAAGTGACCTTTTCTTGTGGTCTCTATGTTTTTCCTCAGCGGTGACATAAAACGTATTACTTGAGCTCCTGAGAGTGAAAGTCGCAGGGCGACACCATTTTGCTATAATAGGAAATACAGAGAGAGTTTTGTGGAGGCTTTATCAGATTTGCCGCAACTCATTTCGCAGTGGCTTGAATTTTACTAATGGTCGTTAATTGGAAAAATGTTGCTGGGAATCGGATTTAAGAATGGAATATAGGGCGCGGCAGACTTCCGGGCTGCAGGTTTCATGGCCTTTTGAATGGCAGTGCTAGGGGCACTACTATGATAGCATCCAAAAACACTATTTTAAAACATTAAGAAGGCTCAACACAACATGAGACTTTGCTCCAAGTATCACTGGGGAGCGCCCGGAAAATTCAACTGATAAAGTGAGATTTAAAACGTTTCTTTTCAGTAAACTCTGTATACACAATGTTCTCAATGCTGAGTTGCGTAGAGCCCCTGGTGATACTTGGAGCAAAGTCTCATGTTGTGTTGAGCCTTTTAATGTTTTAAAATAGGGATTTTGATCCCATCATAGTAGTGCCCCTATTACTCCCATTCAAAAGGCCATTTGACCGAAAAATGTAAATACGGTCAATCTTAAAAGAGATGCTTACGTCCTAATTAAGCTTTTAAATGAAGGTTTGACTGAGAAACGTTCAAACAAAGACCCTAAGTTGCATGTTGGCGAGAGTTAAGCTTTAAAGAGGTATATTTGGAAATGGAATTAATTATTTTTTTGCAGTTTTCCCACTTTGCCAAGTCATCCAGGGGGCCTGATTGGACCCTTTGGCGGGCCGGTTCTGGCCTATGGGCCATACGTTTGACACACCTGCTGTAATACCTGGCTGACTATGTGATCAATGCAGTGCCACCTGCACTGCCTCTGGAACACTGCCACTGAACACACTTAAAATCACTAACTCAGAACAGAGCCATGTGACTCAGGTGGGGGATTGTGTTGCAATGTTGCACGTTGGCCTTTGTATGGTCCTGACACAGAGACACAGCTGCAAAGCCACAGAGCACTTTGTTTTTGAATCCCCCAAGGATAAAAAAAGGGGGCGTGCTGAAAAAAGGCATAGAAATAGAGTGAAAGTAAGTCAGTTGGGAATCTTAAGGGGAAATATGGATGTGCTGCGGAGTACGGTAGTTCCAATTGCACAGCTGACTTTGCTTTTACATAGACAAAAGGATATGCATAAGTGAAAAGGTGTTTTTATGTGTGTATGTGTGTGTTTTGTTGCAGATGTGAGGCCCCAGGTTGAAATTTCGACCATGTTCGTTTCCACAATATCAATATCCATCAACCTGGTCATTTTTCACTGAAAATTGAACTGAAGAAGTTTTAGAATTTGAGTAATGTCAATGTCTTCTCTAAAAGATTTCTTTTATGCTCTTCGATCCATGAAAGAGTCGTGATCCCTTCAATAACCATAGGTCTCTGAGGACGCATGTTCTATGTACAGTATGGTCTGTGGGTAGTTCAGCTTGCAAGAACTGACTCCAGGATCTATACAGTTCATATAAAACCCTCTGGGTTCAACATAATTTCATCATATCATACAGTCCTTGTTCACCCACCAGTCCAGGAGTTATCTCGCTCTCGGCTTGTTCATTTCGTGATTGAGCACTTTCTGACACTGAGGTGAGATTTGAGTTGTCCTCTATGGTGACCTCGGGTTGTGTCACATTATGTTGTATTGATGGCTAAATAAAACACATCCAATCAGGCATTCTGTTCTTCATTACATTAACGATATCAGAGGTAACCTTTGACTTCACAATCAAATGTCTTTGTGAGACGTACACAGGGAGGAATATCTAAAAAGGTATCACAATGTTTCATTACCTTTTGTGAACAGCACATAATAGAAGCCATGATAAATGCCCCCACCTACGTCTGTCCTTATCTATCCATCATTTGTACTGTGGGGGCTACAGCAGCGTTTTTAATTTCCAGACTAAGTCGGAACGCTGCAAAATAATAATGCAATGCTCATCCCTCACTTCTGACTCATTATGATATCATTCATTGTGCCTCCTGGTTGGCTACTTTAAGCACACAATTTGCCAAATATTTCCTCTCTGGAAAAAAAACCTCTATAGCAGAACTGCAGTCATGGAAATAAATTGGATGGAAAGGCCATTCCCATTCAAATAAGGCATATTTATTTGTATTTATAGTGTACTGTGACTTACTTCAGTGTGAACCTAGAGAGAGAGAGAGAGAGAGAGAGAGAGAGAGAGAGAGAAGCAATGGTCAAGTGGGCTAGAGTATGAATGAAAAAAAACTGTGACTCAGGGAATAAAACGCTCTTTTCAGATTGTTTCACAGGGATGCCATTCTGAAATCTAGAAAACAAACTCACATACAGTACTTCCACTGAAAAGGCCCATCAATGCCGGATTCTAACTGCATGCAGAGCAATATCCTGTCTGTTCCTGTGGGTCTGTGTCTGTTAAACGTGTGTGTCGACTCTGAGAGGCAAAGTGCCGCTAACAGCGATGAGACGCCTGCATAACCTGTGCACCATTTTTGTTGTTTGCTGATGATCACACACCCCACTCGTGGCCCAAATGCTCTTTGTATACACCCCAAAATGTCCCTAAAGAATCCATCCAAGTTAGTTAAAAATAAAATGAATCTATGAAACGGGTGGGGACTTTGGTTTTGGCAATTTTCTTTTCATTTTGTCAAGATAATTGTGTTTGTTGTTGTAATACTCAATTTGGCCACAAGAAGCTAAAGTGCCAATACAAATACATTTCTAGCCAAAAAGACATTATAGCTGTGTTACAACTACAGATATTGTGCTGACACCAAATATCTGTACCTTGCGATTAGAGTGCATCGAAAAATTTAAACTCACCTGGAGAAAAAAACGTGAATGTTTTAGTCTTATTTTATACATTCACCTGAAAAAAAACTATTCACCTGACAGCAGTTTTTGCCACCTGTTTTTTTAGGAACTTAGAAATATTATCCTGGAAAAAGCCTTTTTTCACCTGTATTTCAGTGAGAATCTCAGAAGAGAAAACAATTCAGATTCGACTTAAATCAGAAAATGGATTAACAGAATATTTTATTTTCCTCACTTGCCTATTAGGGCTTCTGTCTGTTTGCCACCTCATTTTGACAGTAGCACATTATATAAAAAAAATGATTTAATGTTTTTTTGTTTTGTGTTATAAAACATTAGCTTTAAGGTGTTGAGTACTTTGTGCCAAAAAACCTGCTTACTACCATACTATATGATTTTACAAATGCATGATTGTTTTTTAAGTCTAAAACCTAATCAGTCTAATACCTTTATGTAACCAGAGTGCATGGCATCATTGAAGTTGCAGCAGTACATCGTACTTCACTGAGCAGAAATATCTGTGCAACTGACAGAAGCAATGACATCAAAATGAACAGAGCTACGGCACCCTCTGCAGGAGAGGAGAGAGACATTTTTCATCCTCCCTACGTTATGTCTGCAGAAACACAATTCAAAATGTAAAATAGTACCACTAATCATCCTACTTCTGACAATATAACAGAGGAAGTTTGGCATCAGTGGGTTGGTGATATGCTCGTTTCAAACTTGGATGGTTGATGTGTATTTATATTATACAAGTTTTTTATTACTGAATGCGTGCGCACATCATGACTTTCTTAGCATATTTTTTTTAAATGCATTGTGTACATGCATACTCCAGAGGATGTATGAACTAATGATGTGAAATGCTGCAATGAAATTTAGATATATTCCTTCAGTATTGCACATGCTTACATATGTCTCTTGGCATATAGCAATGTCTGCAGTAGTTGACAGAATCTTTATGGTGATATTGCACACTGTCAAGGTGCAGGTGTCACAAACCTGCGGATCGTTAACAGCAATTACTGTTGTTGCCGTGATATGTAGTTGTGGCTTGAGTGGCTGTGTTGCAGTGTGTCTACACTGATCTCACAGCTGGACGTCAGGAATGTTTTGCAACCTGGAGGGCCATAAAGACAAATAGAGCACATGTACAAAACACACACAATGCTAACTGTGTGTGTGTGTGTTTGTGTTAGTTCTGGCTGTTAGCAACATCAAAACTTGCACGCTGACGGCTAAAGACCTGCAGGGTAACAATGTATGCTGACAGACACACAGACAAATCACTTTAATTGCTCAGAGACATATGTACGCAGCGACATCTTCGTTTTTGCGATCCGTTTGGAAAGCCAGAGACTGAAAATTCGGAGCACTTGACTTGCAAAAAGAATTTCGCTGTGGATACAAAGACGTTCTCGCCGTCAGTCTGTGCCTTTGTCTGTCATTCAGATGTTCTCTGTTTCTCTGTGTGTCTCTCTCTCTTATCATGCATTCCCTCTCTCATTGGCACAGCAAAAGGCAAACATGCCTGTGAACTCCAGGAGGCACATAGGATTAACTTCCAACTTGAAGAAGATCAAAACCACAGAGGGTGGCATTGCACACTGTAACTCATGCAATCAATCATATTTCTTTCCTTCTCGCTCTTGCTCTCTTTGTTTGTTTCTCTCTCTCTCTCTTTTACACACACCCATCATTTGTAATCCAGCTACAGCTTTGCATTATCCTCTCCTTCTGTGGCTTCTACCACAAAAAAGTTGGTGTATTGTTTGATCTAGGCATGATAAATAACACATTGAATTCACAGTAGGCGGCATTTGTTCATGGTCTTTTTGTTCTTTTACATACAATATATATATACTGTGTATACAAGCATACCGTATGGCTGTAGTATGTGCAGCAGAAAGAGTGTGAGTGCAAGCATCGAAGTGCGAGGTAATGATTTTCTCTCTTAGTGGGACGCTGCTGGAGATGACAAATAGAAAAGAAAGGAAGAGAAAACCAACTAGGTTTTTTGTTCTTATCAGTCCAACATTCAACTGATTTCAAAATGTATTCGAACAATAAGGGCTATTGTACTTAATTAGTCTAGTGACGTCATACTGCACAGCACTCAGTCTCATGGCTTCTTTCAAATGGTTCAAAAAGCAGTGAGCAAACACTAAAGGAAGGAGATGAAACAGGATGCAACCAATGTTGCCTTGGATAAAAAAGCAGATAAAAAACAAAAAGATGAAAGCACCTACAGCACGTATAAAAGGCAATGTGAAGAGAAATATCTTTTTAGAGAAAACAGGAACCAGTGCCTGTCGTTCAACCACAAACCAAGATTGCATTGATATTGTGAAAGGATGAAAGTCCTGTTTTTGAAAATATCCGACTGTGGCTGAGAACAACACAACTGCAGATGGGAAGGGGTTTTCATCGACACCGTGCTGCAGTTTCAGTGTTATTAGCTACAGTGCGTAGTTCCTGTCGCCCCAATGAGGAATTTTAAGTAATGTCCACATAGTACAAGCCTTCTGTAATCGTGCACGTGGCCCCACCCCTCCTCCACGCAGTTACTAGTAGCCAAGTAGGTCACGGAGGATTAAAAAAAAAAAATGGATTCTTAAGGAGTGGCAGACTGGGGTGGTGGTGAGGGTGTGTGCCAATTACAGGGGTATCACACTTCTCAGCCATCATGGTAAAGTCTACTTCAAGGTGCTGGAAAGTAGGGTTTGGCCGATAGTTGAACCTTGGGTTGATGAGGAACAATGTGGATTCCGTCCTGGTCGTGGAACAACGGATCAGGTCTTCCCTTTCGCAGGGATCCTGGAGGGAGCCTGGGAGTATACCCAACGGGTGGATCTGGGGAAAACGTATGACCGGGGCCCCCGGGAGACAATGCAGGAGGTGCTGCGGGAGTATGGGGTGAGGGGATCCATTCTCAGGGCCATACGGTCTCAGTATGACCAACACGGGAGCTGTGTCTGGGTTCTCAGCAGTAAGTTGGACTCATTCCAGGTGAAGGGGTTGGCCTCCGCCAGGGATGCGCTTTGTCACCACTCCTTTATCAAATTATGGACAGGACATCAAGGTGTAGTTGGGCTTGAGAGGGGTTGCAGTTCGGTGGGCTCAGGATCTCATCGCTTTTGTTTTTTGCAGATGATTGGGTCCTGATGGCATCATCGGCCTGTGACCTTCAGCGCTCACTGGATCGGTTCGCAGCCGAGTGGGAAGCAGCCGGGATGAGGATCAGCTCCTCTAAATCTGAGGCCAGGGTTCTCAGCAAGAAACCGATGGAGTACTTTCTTCATGTAGGGAGTAAGTCCTTACCCCAAGTGAAGGAGTTAAATCCCTTGGGGTCTTGTTCGCGAGTAAAGGGACCATGGAGCGTGAAATTGATCGGAGAATCGGAGCAGCCAGTGCGGTATTATATTCCATTTATCGCACTGTTGTGACGAAAAGAGAGCTGAGCCAGAAGGCAAAGCTCTCCATCGGACCATCATCCGTCAGTGTTCGTTTCTACCCTCACCTATGGTCCTGAAGGCTGGGTCATGATCCAAAGAACGAGATCCAGGGTACAAGCGGCCAAAATGGGTTTCCTCAGGAGGGTGGCTGGCGTCTCCCTTATAGATAGGGTGAGAAGCTCAGTCATCCGAGAGGAGCTCGGAGTAGAGCCGCTGCTCTTTCGCGTTGAAAGGAGCCAGTTGAGGTGGTTCAGGCATCTGGTAAGGATGCCTCCAGGGCGCCTCCCTAGAGAGGTTTTCCAGGCACGTCCAGCTGGGAGGAGGCCTCGGGGAAGACCCAGGACTAGGTGGAGAGATTACATCTCTCACCTGGCCTGTGAACGCCTCGGGATCCCCCAGTCGGCGCTGGTTAGTGTGGCTCAGGAAAGGGAAGTTTGGGGTCCCCTGCTGGAGCTGCTGCCCCCGGGACCTGATACCGGATAAACGGATGAAGATGGATGGATGGATGGATGGATGGATGATGGACTCTTCAGAAGAGGTCATTTATTTTTCGGAGCAACACAATCTTCTGAATGTTGTCATACTGAACAATCCAGAGAGAGTTGTGTGGAGCCAATGGTCCTACTTTGCTTTGTAGCAACTCATTTGCCAATGGCTTAAACTGACGATCATCCAGTTTAGCTGGAAGTGAATGTAGCCGCGGTGTGTTTTTATATGGAATGACTGTGTCCGGCTCTGTTTAAAAATAGCCTTTAAAATGTGGTTACTTAGGAGGCAATTGTACCTTGTGTGCTCTGATTAATTTGGATTGCAGTTAATACACCAGTCATACTTTGGTTTTAATGAAAACTCAACTCCTGGATTTTTTGGAAGAAGGAAATAACGAGAGTAACAGGTGAACTTAATCAAGTTTTTTTATTTTTTATTGAAAATACAGGTATACAAACAAACAAAAGCACACAACAAATTAAAAAATTAAAAGCATAGAAACAACAAACCCTAGGAGCATATACAGTATGTAAAAATTCAAATAAAGGGCTAAAGAGTAGTTCAACTTAACTTAAGTGTCTCGAGTATATAATTACTTTAAGGGCTTTCTTGCCAGTTTCAATTACTTAGCTCATTGTTCCAATTTTGGAATGTGAAATATGATTTTAATCAGATTTGTTTTATCAGTGACCAGCCAAGTTCAAGTGATTATGAATGGATTGCAGAGCATATATTAATGAATCAACTGTTATGAGCACAAATCCGGTGCTATGTCTTAACTTCAAAAAAGAAAAATTGAAATCTTAAACTTAAAACTGAACTCGGACAAGAGCTCAAGTTCCTTCAGGGGAAGAAATGGCCGCACAGGCACAGAATCAAGTCCATCACCAACTGTGGCGAAATGTACCTAAGTACATTTACTCAAGTACTAATCTTAAGTACTTGTACTTTACTTGAGTCTTTTCTTTTCATGCCACTTTCTACTTCTACTCCACTACATTCCAGAGAGAAATATTGTAATTTTTACTCCACTATTAATCTGAGAGTTTAAGTTACTCGTTAGTTTACACGTGCAGTTTATAAAATATGATATTTAATTAAGTTTAACTACTCGACAATGTACAGGCCTATAAGTACAGCTAACGTTATTAGCAGGTCACACTTAGCTGACTGAATGAACTGTTTGGATTGGTTCCAGTTGCTGAGCACTTTTACTTTGACTACATTAGGTACATTTTCCTGATGATACTTACATACTTTTACTTAGGTAACATTTTCAGTGCAGGACCTTTACTTGTAACAGAGTAGTTAAACAGTGTGGTATTAATACTTTTACTTGAGTAATGATCTTAATACTTCTTCCTTTACTGGTCACCGTTAACAATGTTGTTTCTATTGCAGCAGCCCACCTCTGTGGCTAAATACGACCTCTTGCCCACTAGGGAGATGATCCAGGTGCCTGTCATCTCCTGCTTGTGGGCCACTGCAACTCCCTTCCCCCAGGCGCCCCTGCCTCTGCCACCAGGCCTCTGCAGTTAGTCCACAACACTGCCCCTCTGCCTCTAGATGAATGGTCACCCTGTCACCCTAAGGACCCTGTGATCACTCGCCTCAGTGAAGGCTCTTTTCCATTCTGACCCCAAAGTAGTCACAACAGCCGAGTCACTGCTTAACCCCCACGCCCAATATTCAGATTTAGACACACGCATTCTCTAGCACTCACTAATGTCTCCTTTCCTGCCGCACAGAATGCACACTTGAGATGTCCTTACAATTTTAGATGACATCTCTCTCTCTCTTTGCTTCCTGCCTAACTCTTGAAATGTTGTACCAAAGCACTGCATACAAACTACTACAGTATTTGTTTCATGCATGTATTTGTAGCATTTTAGGGCAATGTGGCTTAAAGGCAGCTTTATACTGAAAACAAAAGCTAAATGTGTGTGCAAAAACAGAAACTTAATAGTATGCACTGAATGCTATGGTTTCTATTGTTTGTATTTTTTACACAGCTTACCAGTAGGGGTAGCCTAGAAATCTAGACGCACCCTAGCGGCAGCAAATAATTCAAAAGGCGGTGGTAACCTTTGGGGAGCCCGAAATGTCAGTGACAAAAAAGTCAAAGAACCTTAAACAAAGGTTTCAGTGAAAGAGTGACTCAGGCAGCTGAGGGAATGGGAGGCGTTAGAAGCTGTTTGATCGATCACAAAGGGGCAAATATCTAACAAGCTCAGCAAGCCATATCTTAAAATGACTCACTCTGACTGAAATTTTGAGAGTTGGGAACATACCACATGATGATACTCTACGAACACACTTAACAGCAATCTTCATAGCGCTTTGAGAGTTTCTATACAATTTGTGAAAGCCATTATGTTTAACAAGATGTGTCACCACTTTCCACAACTTTGCATGCATTATGGAATGGGACTGTCCTCAACTGAAAAACACTCCCATAGTAAGTTTAACCAGAAACTGTGACTTTTATTAAAGTTTATGGTGACAGCGCCCTCTTGTGGTTCACTTATCGGTTGTTGTAAAGTGCTATATAAATAAAATACATTTACATTTGTGGCCTCATGTAGCTATTACGGGAGCAAAGCAGTAGGTCAGGTAACCAATTTTAACGAATTCCACACAGGACATGTCACCCAGGAGACTGGGTTTGTGTCCCATTTGATAATAATAATCTTTCAATAATCTTTAAGTTTTTCTTAACTTTATGGAACAAACGGATCGTCAATATGTCACGTTCTGCGTCACACATGCGTAACCAAAGTAATTAATATAACAGAGGATTTTGGGCAGATTTGTTCTTAAGATATCAGTACGAAAAACGCTCCTGTGGGTTTTATTTCCTGCCACCTCTAGGGGTATAAAACTCTTTTATGGGTCTTATTGGAAGACAGGAATACATATATCTTCATATAATTTGGAGGACTTGTTATCTCAAAAATCAAGCATATTTTGTATGAACTCTTACATTTTTATTATACTTAATGTATTAATATTATAATCGAGATAGCAACAAAGGTACCCTTCCTGGATGGGTGACCTTTTTTTTTATAAACTGTTATTGCCCTTTACTGTGCTTTCTTTTTAAAGTGAGTATAAAATGATTGTGTGTTAACCCTTGCACGTATAATGAAAATAATAGCCTGTCATTCTAATTGTGATTTGCCAAAACAATGACATGCACACTGCTGCAGTCTTGCAGTTAGTTTTGTTGTCAACTGACTTTTTTCACAAAAGACATTTTGACATGTGACACAAGGAAAATTAATGATGGCTAAATTTCATTTCACTGCTTCATTTTCAGGGCCCTGGTATTGTGCATGCCGGATCACTGTCACACTGTCATGGCTTAATTTTAATGTACAGAGCCAAAGTTTATGTTTTTAAACTGTGTCTAGGGCAGTTGGATCAAAAGTGGACGGCGCTATGTACAAGTGTTTTACATTTTGTCCTCGGGAGACAGCTTACTAATTGTAACACAACATACTGTATGTTTACAGACTTGAATGTGAGTGTGCCTGCTTACATATTGGCCACACAAAACACAAGCTGTGGGAGGGATTGGCTGAACACAAAAACGCCATCAGGACTCACAACCCCAATTACCCCATGGCACTGCACTACAAGACTGTTGGCCACACTAACCCAGTTATTGGAAAGCCACGGCCATTGAGACTATTCCAAAAAGTCCAAGACGTGGTGATAGACTCAAACATCTCCTCCAACGGGAGACCTTTTACATTAATACCCTCAGGCCCACTTCTTTTCCGGACCTTAACGAGGAAGTTGACCTTTCCCCCTTCCTATAACTTTTTTAATATTTTATAAAGCATTTATGGGATTTTTCAGTTTCGACAGGAATGCTATGCTGCTGTACTATATTGTAATAGTATCGCACACATTTTTTAACATAGTGATTTCATTTGAATGCAGTTTACTTTTCTGTCTCTGCATACCATTATTATTCTACCTTCCTTTTACTATTGGATATTATTGGTGTCATTATGTCTTTGAATAAGTACCATTGGGGAGATCCATCCAGTATTTTCACATAGTATGAGGTTGGCTTTCTACTCCCACTATTGTATATTACTGTCAGATTGTCCTTAATGTATTTACTTGTGATTAAGTATCTCTTTCTGTTCTGCCATTATATTTCAATTTCAATTTTATTTATAGTATCAATTCATAACAAGAGTTATCTCAAGACACTTTACAGATAGAGTAGGTCTAGACCATACTCCAGAATTTACAAGGACCAAACAGTTCTAGTAGTTTCCTCAAGAGCAAGAAACAGTGCAACAGTGGTAGGCGGTGTCTGACAGCTCGGTTGGGGTTAGAATGAAGAGTGGCAATAACAGTCACAAAAAAAAGTAGTTTGTAGTAGTTCTTTGTAGTAGTTTGTAGTATAGCAGGGCACTGTGGATCAGAAGGACGTGGCTGGGCACCACAGATCGTGGCAGAATGTAACATGGAATCGTAGAACGTGTAGCGGGACCATGGCGACAGCTGCTACCATGATTTTGGAGCCTCCCTGATCCAAGGAAACATGCTGGACGAAAAAGAACATGAGGACTCCGGGGAATGACTCCCCAGAGCTAGGTTGGTAGCAAGCATTTCTGGGACATTTTATTTTATTATATTATTGATTATATTATAAATAAATTTAACAACTATGACGAGAAGCAGGTGGGCCGGATAGGCGGACCCTGCGACTCCTCACTCCCTAACTATATTCAATTAAATTTTGGAGGTGCATCATGGGAAGTCCCCCCAGCAGTCCAGGCCTATAGTGGTGTAACTAAGGGATGGTTCAGGATTTTCCTGAGCCTGCCCTAACTATAAGCTTTATAAAAGAGGAAAGTCTTAAGCCTACTCTTCAATGTGGGGACCGAGTCTGCCTCCTGAACCCAAACTGGAACCTGGTTCCACAGGAGAGGAGCCTGATAGCTGAACGCTCTGGCTCCCGTTCTACTTTAGAGACTCTAGGAACCACAAGTAACCCTGCATTCTGGGAGCGTAGTGCTCTGGTGGGGTATTCAGGTACTACGAGCTCTTTAAGATAAGATGCTGCCTGACCATGAAGGGCTTTGTAGGTGAGAAGAAGGATTTTAATTTTATTCTGGATTTTACAGGAAGCCAATGCAGAGAAGCTAAAACAGGAGAGACGTGATCTCTTTTCCTGGTTCCTTTCAGAACACTTGCTGCAGTATTCTGGATCAGCTGAAAAGTCTTTATGGACTTTTTCGAGCAGCCTGATAATAAAGAATTGTAGTAATCCAGCTTAAAAGTAACAAATGCATGGACTAGTTTTTCTGCATCATTTTTAGACAGGATATTCCTGATGTTTGCAATATTACGTAGGTGAAAAAAGGCGATCCTTGAAATTTGCTTTATGTGAGAATTAAAGGACATGTCCTGATCAATGATTCCTCACAGTGGATAATGCGTCACAGAGGTGCTTGGGCCCCAGAGCAATAATTTCAGTTTTATCTGAGTTTAACATTAGAAAATTACAGCTCATCCAGATTTTAACATCCTGAAGGCACACTTGAAGTTTAGCTAACTGATTATTTTCATCTGGCTTGATCGATAGATATAATTGAGTATCATCTGCATAACAATGAAAGTTTATGGCGTGTTTCCTGATAATATTTGCCTAAAGGAAGCATATATAAAGTGAACAGGATTGGACCGAGCACAGTGCATGGAAGATTCATCGTTAACATGTACAAACTAAGATCGATCTGACATATACGTGTGTGAGTTAGTTACAGTACAGAATTTTTTTTACCTTTTCAACATTATTATTCAGGTAATGTTCTACTGTTAGCTTTAAATTGACTGATGGTTTAAATTGCCAGTCTAATTCCTCCATTGACCCCAAACAAAAATTACATTGGGTTAATATTAGTCAGCACCAGGTGCAAGGAGTCAGAATCAACAACAAGGTGTATTTCTCTCTCAAAATAATTCAAATTGATAATGATTTGAAAAGGCCTTTTGCTACGCTGCTACTGCTGGATTTCCGGGATTCAGACAACAAACCAAAGGGTCAAAATTACTTGTTTTGGGTGAAAATCAAACCCCTGTGGCTCACCAGCACATTCCAACACATATTTAGTTTGTGACACACACTACTTCATCCAGTGAGCTATTGTTTAATAGCATGCATCGCATCACTGCTCATGATCACATTATCATCATTTAGGAGAAGAAGCAGCTGACAACCTAAATGTACCCCATTGTTTCATCATGCAAATGCACGATACAGTCTGTTCTCACAAGATGAAGATGGATTATTAAACAAGGCAATAAACATGACAGCATGCAATGCCGCATATTGACCCATCTTTCACCACACAGCTGTGACAATCAATGCCATATACTCCATCTAATGAATCTGCATTGCGACCAGTTATACAAAGTATCTTCTAAAAGAACTGAGGGTGCTAACATTTATGTTTTTAAACCTTTCTTTAGACAAAGTGGTTGCAATGCTCTGTTTATCAAAAACACCCTGCTTTACAGTAACACAACTGCTCCATTGGGAACCTCAGTTGTTGTATTAAGGGATGGGGAAGCACAAAAATACATATTATATTTTCCCCAATTTCCTCCCAATTCTCTAAACACAGTCTAGACACTAGTCCTTGTTCCCAAACTGAGATATATATATATATTTTGCTTGAAAAAGGTTACACACCCAGGCTAAAGTAAATTAAAAAGAGGAATAAAAAAAACTTCTTTTGAATTGGATCTTAATGCATTGATTCAAAATAATTTGGAAAATCCAACATTTTAAGGACACCAATTTTCTTTGTAAATGAATAAATGTTCTTCCAATAAATATACACACCTCTTTGTTAAATTCCCATAGAGCCCGGTAAATCTTTATTTTTAAATGCCAGTTATTTCATTAAGCCAGGATACTAAGCCTCCTGATAAAGTTCCCTTGGCTAAATTCAACTAACCCCACATCATCACATCCCTTCTCCATACCTAGAGATAGGCATGGGGAACTTTCCATAAGATTATCTCTCAATGCAAATCAAACCAGCTATTAAGCTAACTGTAATAAAACCATGCCAATCTCTAGGTATGGTGAAGGGTATGTGATGATGTGGGCTTAGTTTAATTCCCAAGGCCAAGGGAACTTTATCAGGATGCATAGTATCCTGGATCCATGAAATAACTGGCCTTTAAAAAAAAATATATATATATATATATATATATATATATATATATATATATATGTTTACAGAAGAAAGCAGGCGGACAGACTTCTTTCAAAGACAAATCCATCTGGGCTGGGTAGATGAATGTTCAAGAAGTTGCTTGACAAAAACTAGGGGGGCTTGAACAGTCATCATACAAGTTTACAACAAATTGATAGCTGGAGAATGGGGGGATTTGAACAGCTGCCTACAGAGATAAAACTTTACCAAGCATGCAGTGAGGATTGTTACATTTGATTAAAACAGAAGTGCATCTGTTCCGTGAGACGGATGAGTGATGGACCAAAAAATACTACCACCCCACCTAGTTTAAAGCCACTGTGTGTATCTTAGTTGGCATCTTCAGTTGGTAGCATCATAAAGAAATTGAAGCAAACAATAATCCATGCCACTTATGGTGATCAGTCCAGTCACAATACAGTAGGCTTGGTTTTTTTCCATCTGGGTGCTTGACATATGATTAACTTATATCATGGACGTCCACATCTAGCAGTTATGAAACAACAGTATCATTCATTTGGTGTCGTGTTTCTGACCACCTGGTGAATGTAAGTCCAATATTCACTCTGCTTTAAGCTCTGTTTTTGGTCTCTATCAACTCCAAATGGAAATGTTAGGAATTTTAGCAGCTAACTGTTCAATACAGCTTTACAATGATCTCAAACTACATCTCAGTGAAGAAAAGGGCAGCTGTAGAATTAGATGATCATTTTCTTTAGGTTCATCTGCTATCCCATTTGCATTTCCACATTGTTTTCACATCGTCATTTTACACATTGTCATTATATAGAGCTAATAAGGAGTGACTCAAAGTATATTTTCAGACACTTATATGCATCTTTGTAAGTTTGTAAAACAAAAAAAATTGAATGAATAACAAATTTAATATTATTCATGGAGAATAAGTTGTCCACTTACAAACAATTGTTTTCTACAGTGTAGGGGTTTGAACTGACTGAGTAACTTAACAACACAGCCTTCTCCAGATGCCACTTTGGCTTTGGCCCCCTCACTTTTGCATGCACCAACTCATCCAAAGTTCTGTGCACCGACCCAGAGAGTCAGCAAGATCACCTTTGTGTTATCTGCCGGTACAGTCGCCACAGCACTCTTGTTAACCATCCACTGAAACCACAAATAGGCACCTCGTCAGACATGGAGGCACATCAGCTTGTCCTTTTGTTCTTTTTCAGCTAACCAAGGAGACCTGGGCATCAAAGTCGGTCTCTCTGCAAAGTTCACATTTGCATTTTGCATAACAGGGGATGCTGCTTTCCTTCCACCATCTCTGATCGTAGAGGGGAGGCAGAGAAATGAGTGTGCACAACAGGGGCTTTCTGGTAATTAGTCTTCCGAGTAAAAATGTAAAACTTGTTAAACCTATACACTAAAAATGCATCGTCTTTAAGCATGGTAATCTGCAACCATAGTACACATATTTTAAGATTGTAATAATTCTGCTTGTATCTATACATTTAAAATATCAGTGCCTTTGCAAACGATGATGTTGTAATCCCAAGAGAAACTATTTTCTGCCAGTGGTATAGATTAGTAAATGGTAACTATTTTCTGCTAGTGTTATAGATCTATAGGGATGGCAATGCCAGTCTCTCAATCCATCAGTCGATAAGCCACTTCGTTCAACAATTATTAGAGGGATTGCCTTGAAAGTTTGTACAAGCACCCATGATCTCCAGAGGATTAGTCCTAATGAATTTAGTAATCTGCTGACCTTTCCTCTCATGAGGGTGACATTTGTGGTTAAGAGTGAAATCTATCTATGGATATGTGGATATGGATATATCTATTGAGAGGATTTAAACAACTTTTGATGATTATTTTGAATTTGAATTTTCCTCTGGCGCCATCATCAGGCCAAAAAAGTATCTTTGTTCAAAACATTGATTAACATGTACCTTTAAAACTAACAATTTTCCCATTAGTCTTAACCGTAGTTGGTGCTGTTCTGCCTTCAGATTTGGTGAATGAATGCCCCCTTTCATTTTTGCTCTTTTTGTACATTCACTTTGATATCGGGATGGGAGGTCAGCCATTTTAGTTTTTAGTATCCAGCCACATTTTTGCTGAATAAACTCAATTAACATCTGCTGGAATCCTTCCTTTTTGCTAACGCCTTCCACAGCATCGCCTGTAAGTTTTAGTTGAACACAGACCATAGAACAATGTCTGGATCTTATTTTAATGATGAATATTTTATAAAGCCAAGTTTCTGTTTGTGAGTTAATTTAGGGTGATCAGGTTTCATTTCATGATAGTCGAAGCTCGGATTGAAGAGGAACAATGCGGATTCCGTCCTGGTTGTGGAACAACGGATCAGATCTTTACTCTCGCAAGGATCCTGGAGGGAGCCTGGGAGTATGCCCAACCAGTCTACATGTGTTTTGTGGACCTGGAGAAGGCGTATGACCGGGTCCCCCGGGAGAAACTGTGGGAGGTGCTGCGGGAGTATGGGGTGAGGGGGTCCCTTCTCAGGGGCATCCAATCTCTGTATGACCAAAGCGAGAGCTGTGTCCGGGTTCTCGGCAGTAAGTCGGACTCGTTCCAGGTGAGGGTTGGCCTCCGCCAGGGCTGCGCTTTGTCACCAATCCTGTTTATAATATTTATGGACAGGATATCGAGGCGTAGTCGGGGCGGGGAGGGGTTGCAGTTTGGTGGGCTCAGGATCGCATCGCTGCTTTTTGCAGATGATGTGGTTCTGATGGCCTCATCGGTCTGTGACCTTCAGCACTCACTGGATTGGTTCGCAGCCGAGTGTGAAGCGGCTGGGATGAGGATCAGCACCTCAAAATCTGAGGCCATGGTTCTCAGCAGGAAACCAATCGAGTGCTTTCTTCGGGTAGGGGGTGAGTCCTTACCCCAAGTGAAGGAGTTTAAGTACCTTGGGGTCTTGTTCGCGAGTGAGGGGACAATGGAGCGTGAGGTTGGTCGGAGAATCGGAGCAGCTGGTGCGGTATTACATTCCGTTTATCGCACCGTTGTGACGAAAAGGGAGCTGAGCCAGAAGGCAAAGCTCTCGATCTACCGGGCAATTTTCGTTCCTACCCTCACCTATGGTCATGAAGGCTGGGTCATGACCGAAAGAACGAGATCCAGGGTACAAGCGGCCGAAATGGGTTTCCTCAGGAGGGTGGCTGGCGTCTCCCTTAGAGATAGGGTGAGAAGCTCAGTCATCCGAGAGGAGCTCGGAGTAGAGCCACTGCTCCTTCGCGTCGAAAGGAGCCAGTTGAGGTGGTTCAGGCATCTGGTAAGGATGCCTCCTGGGCGCCTCCCTAGAGAGGTGTTCCAGGCATGTCCAGCTGGGAGGAGGCCTCGGGAAAGACCCAGGACTAGGTGGCGAGATTATATCTCCAACCTGGCCTGGGAACGCCTCGGGATCCCCCAGTCGGAGCTGGTTGATGTGGCTCGGGAAAGGGAAGTTTGGGGTCCCCTGCTGGAGCTGCTGCCCCCGCGACCCGATACCGGATAAGCGGTCGAAGATGGATGGAGATTTCATGGGACTAAAACCGGAACACTTTGCACTTGACCGTAGTGCTCATGCACGCACACGCTTTTTAACGTGACGTGTGCAAGCCCAGGTCGGACATAGACACAAACACATTAAACACAATTTGGCCAACAGCACATGTAGGCCCACTTCTCACAACATAATGGGGTATGTCTGTTCATTTTCATGAATTGTCTTGGTGTTTAGCCGACACATCTAAGAAATAATATTAAAAGTCATTGAGTGAGTTTCATGTAAGACCAATCAGAATTAAAGCATTATTTTGGAAAATGCACCCACTGTACTTGGTAAACAGGTTTTTTCCATGCATGGCACAAAAAAAATGATTTGGTACTGCTGCCACATCCTTGAACTAAAGTTATGGTAACACTTTAAGGTAAGGGTACATGATTTAGGATTTCCTGGCAGAATTAATTCATGATTTGTGCTTTACTTCATTCCTTTTTATCTTATGAATCATCAGCAATTGAGTACATAGCCTCTAATTCATGACCTCATGCACGAACAACACATCAACTAAAGCATTGGGTAAGGTGGGTACATCATTATGCACACGTTGTGTTCAAATCTGAATTTGCACAGTGATAAACACATTTTTTGCAGAAAAATAAATAATGCATAATAAGAATAAGAATTATAAATAATGCATGATAAATCGATAAATCAATAAAATGATTCATGGGATATTAAGGAATGCAGTAACACATGAATCATTACATAATGCTACATAGGGAAAATATATATATATATATATATATAACATATTTTAACATTATTTTCTGGGGCGTTTCCCTTTATTTGATAGTGACAGTGGATAGACAGGAAGGGGGGGGGGGGACCGCAACGGTTCTCATTGGCTTTATTTAAGTCCTAACGAAAAAGCTCAATGTGGTTTAATGTTCCTAAACAACCATCAATGAGCACCATATTTCTCTTTCATATTGCGCCTCATAACCAGAGCAATATCAGAGAAACATTTTGTAATCGTTGATTGTTGTTTAGGGACATAAACTAACATTGACTGGACTTGGAGGGACTGGTTGAAACAAGACAGATAAGTAAAGACATTGCAACAATGTTGAGAAATATATCCTACATTGTCACGCTGGATGCACAGATTATGCAGACCTCTATGATTGACTGACACACACACACATAGTTAAAACCATACGCTGGACACTTTTATTATTATTTCTACATGGGTTTAGTTAACGTTCAGCCTATAAGACCATGTCGGCTACGTAATCGCTGACAACCGAGACAATGACAAAATTGTTGGTGTAAACAAGGACATTTTAGCGTCCCGACAGGCTTTTGTTGAGACTTGGGACACACAATTCAAAATCAGGACTGTCCTGGTCAAACCATGACGTCTGGTCACCCTGATGTAAATTGTAAACTAAGCCACATGTAAGTTAGCAAATTGTTAGCTTAACTGCATGCCACTTAAAGCATTATACAACAGATGCATGGTAGCTATGTGGAGTTTATACTGTTGTGTATAATTTGATAATGCATCTTGCTTCTCACTCCCATTCATATTGTATGTGAGGGAGCTGCCAAATTAAGCACCAGGAGTTTGCATTCTATCCTCACTCCTGTTTTTATTTAAATGGGGTTTGGCTAAAGGAGAGCGTTATATACAGTCACAGTACTGTACTGTGTGATACACTAAACTATAAATTGTGACAATGGTCACCACTGTAGCCTGTAAACATCAAAATATTAAATGTAAATGTGCTGTATTTATATAGCGCTTTTCCAGTCTTAACCACTGCTCAAAGCACTTTTACATCTACAGGAAACATTCACCATTCACACACATTCATACACTGTGGCAGGGGCTGCCGTACAAGGTGCCACCTGCTCATCAGATAAACATTCACACACATTCACACTCCGACGCGCAGCACCGGGGGCAACTCGGGGTTCAGTGTCTTGCCCAAGGACACTTCGACAATGACTTCAGGGGCGGGGATCGAACCACCAACCTTCCGATTGGCAGGCAACCGCTCTACCACTGAGCCACAGCCGCCCACATATTAGCAATATCATTGTAACATTTAGCTCAAATCATCACTTTGTCTGCATACTGCTCACATGGCTGTGGACAAAACCGGAACCGCCGGAACGCTGCCAGACACGCCTGGTGGAATTTAGGGGTAACCGTGCACTGCTAACCCGTAAAAGCCTAGTAGTTACTTGTACCTAAATTGTGCATTTCAGCAACAGCCACAGATGATGGAGCATCCTCAGTCACATTTGCTCCATTTGTTTTACATTTTAGTTGTTGCCACGCTGTGAAATGTGTAATTAATCAACAATATGAACATATGAATGTCAGTTCAGTTGCTAACACACAGCCTGAAAACCTGATCAACGTTTCTCAATAGTAGCCTATGTTTTTATGGAGAAAGTAAATGCATGGATCACATCATCATTATGGGTAAAACTCTACCAAACAGTTAGGTGTGATAATGATAAATGATTATTAAAAAACATGACATTTCAATTTAAGTGCTAACCTCATAGTCTGCAGATAAGAAAAATAGGATGCTGGCAGTTTGCAAAAAAAAAAGATAAAAATGTTCACTGAGCAACTGAGCCAACAATCTGCCTTTTTGTTCTTTCAGACCACACTGAGAATTTCATTCCCGGTGCTCCAGAAGATGAGATACTGTGTGAAATATTGCAGGATTCCAGTAAGGCAGGTGGCTCATTATCCACATCATCAACAAAGAGGGAAAGAGAAAAATCACCACCAAGGTTTTCAACATGAACACCTCATCCTCCCCAGAGAGTTCCTACTGTATGTAATTAGCAGCAAGGGCAGCGTAAGGAAATCTTAATGATGCAACTCTCTTTTTCTTTCTTTGGCATTCTCTCCCTATTTTGAAACCCCATGTTTTAGCCGACCCTGACTCTCTACCTCCAAAAGAAAAAAGCTCAGTATTTAAAAATGTCATCATGCAAAATACTTCCTACTGGCAAACATCGTATCTTTATTAAGTGGGTGAAAACAAATGAGGATGGATTGCTTAAGAGAGATGGGAAACTTTTGGGAATATTTGTGTTTCATTATGATTAATGAGCGTTGATCCCTATGTAAATTGGAAGGAACATTAATAGAGGAGTAAGGGTTGTTAAAGGGAATGTGGGTTTGTATCTCTCTGATTGGAGTTAACCTAGATTCAGCCTGGTGCTTGACAAGCGCAGCATTGCTAGCAGAGTGTTTGATAATGAGGAGACTACAGAACAGAGGTTTGTGGTGAGAAAAAACACAGTTTAATGGGTGCACTGACATGAGGTTAATCAGCTAGAACGGTTCACATCATGAAATCTAAATCACTTTGAAGATTGTGTTTAGCAAAATGTACAGTAAGATTTTGTCAAAGTGATGTTTAATCACATTGCGGGATAATAAAATGAAATATAATATCATTCATGACTAAGCCTAGATGGCGTGAAGTTATTAGGCACCACTGCGTTTCTAGAAATAAGCAGAACCCCCAAATGTCTGATGATCTGCAGAGCAAACTCAAATACCCGTCATGCAGAATCAGGACTGTGCTTATGTCCACCTCCTAGGAATAATTAGGAAACATTTGGGGAAAACGGGGTTGTTTGCTTTCTTGCTGAGTTAGATGAAAAGATTGTTACCACTCATATCTATAAGGGAACAGAAGAAAGCAGCAAGAACGTCTCTGGCTAAAGGAGGGATCATATTTGCCTGCTAAGATAATTGTGGCCAAAAATATTACCGTAAGTGGAATTCAAATTGATTTAATGAAGCCTAAGTGTAGGTTGGTTGCTCAAATTTTAGGCCTGGTAATCATGAAAAGCAGCATCATCTCTCTCTTTTAGTCACCCATTCTTTGAGTTGTAGATGGATAAAATCATTTGGTAAAGGTAGAATGAAATACAGAGAACATGAAAGCAATGACACAATGTAACAAAATGGTAACAAAATGTTCTGGAATTACCTAAATAACACTATATTTTGGATGTTTGACCCGTCTAAAAACGTTAATATGTGGTTCTATGGCGCCCGCGTGCATGTAACGGTACATGGACAAGCGAGATAGGGACACTGAAGAGAGAGAGTGAGTGCCTGGCGGCATTAAAACAAAGCAGTAAATAAGAGAAACTGAATGTTTTTGCCAATTTCTCACTCGAAATGCAACTCTGACAAGCTTCTCACTGTCCCTAACTATTAGAAACTAGGTAGATCCAAAATGTTACCGTGCATGATATGCTGAAGGGTTAGTAACATAACTTGACCCAACAGAGTAAGAACAACTGTTACATATATTGTACATGTAGGCCATTACTAGTTCCCAGATGTCTGCAGGGTAAGTTACTGATTAACTCCTGGACGGTAACGGAAAGTACAGTCGTCAGGATCAAACCTCTGACTGTTTATTTACAGAATAGTGGTCTGAAACACAAGGTTTTTGTTGGTGTTGTCATCTTCAGGGCAGGAATACCACCTTACTTAACGGAGGAATATACACACATGCTCATTCTTGGTGTTTCAACCAGAACGGAGCGGTTGATTTATTTCCACACATGCGCAGTTGTGTCATTCACAGGGCATGACTGTCCCAGTATAAAAACATACTTTAACAACATGTTAGTCTATATGTTAACACCCCCACTTGCCCTTATACTGTACAAGTCGTAATCAACCTAACTTTACGTACTTAAGTACTGCACACACTTAGTTTACAGTTATACACTTTTCAAATATCTGGCAATTCATATTCCAAACACATAACCCAAGAATTTCTCATTTTTGCTTAGTCAAAACATCTGCAACCATCTCTGCCGTTGGACAATATTCAATAATTATTTCATCATCACTGAGTGCAGATTGATTGAAATGATATCTGATGCTGACATGTTTATATCTGACGACGTACTGGGTTCTTTGACAGAGCAATTGCACCTTGGTTATTTTCAAAGATTTTTACTGGTGCAAGACTTTTATTGTCCATAACCTGTTCTTAGACTTAGACTTATCTTTAATAATCCTTTTGGGATGACTCCCGCAAGGAAATTGAAATTCCAGCATCCGTTTCAGCAAGAAATACAGTAAAAGACAGTATAGAGAAAACATTAACAGTAATAATAATAATCACCATCACCAATAAGTCCAGCTTAATGCTGACCACAGAGCCGGCCCGCCTCATCAGTTTATTCAGCCTGGAGGTGTGCTTCTTGGATATGCTGCCCCCCAGCAAACCACACATCCATGTGGCGGCCCATAGCCGTAGCAAACGCAAGTGCCTTGAAAACTTTGTCTACCATAACCTTTTTCTCATCTCCGTCAAACCGTAATCTATGCCATTGTCTTCCATGTTCCCTTCTGGGTCCATAACATTTGTTTTTTCTGGCAGCAACATATTCTGCTTACTGTATTGAAAAATGTTTTAAGCTTCACGTTTTCACAGTTTCCAGTCGGCCATTGTAAACACACTGACAGGTGGGAAAGACGTTGGACATCCAGCTGATCACTGGCTCCACCAATGAGCTCTCATATTGTGACAATATAACTTCTCTGTGCAACAACACCTGCAATAGCCTTTAAGTAATAGCGTTTCTTTAATCAACCTGCTGGTTTGAATCATGGTTAAAAGGATGTTATTCCTCCAGCATTGTTTACCATACATCTGGAATGCAGCACATAAACACTTTGGACACATGGAACATGGAATAAGAACTGTTCCTCCACCTGTGTCAACAGTAATACTGACATAATGTGTACAGTGTAGAGGAAGGGCCGATTGAGGCGTTGCTTTTGCTTTGCTACTACATTTCTCATTACACAGGGAGCCAGACATCTTGAGCAGCACTGATGGAGGATGAGTTGAGCTCAGGGACACTGCCGGCCAATTTCCCTCATTACACTAAATCCTCCAGTGCTCGCAAAGAGATGATGTCCATTTTAATAACAAGTTGTGCGACAATTTTCTAAAGGCAGTAAAGCCGAACACATAATGAATGACAGTGTTAGGGAGCAGTGTAGATTGACCTTCTGAAGGCTTATGAGCACTGCTCATACAGAGAACAACAAGGAACAAATGAAAGCATCATTAGTATAGCAATACAGCATATGAAATAAGGTATGAAATAAAAAAAATTAGGAATTCAGGTGCACACATAAAATGACTGTTTTCATCAGCGGGCTGGGATTGCCTCCACACAGCTCTGACTGTTCTCCTATAGAGACAGAGCACATTGCGCCATACACTGAAAGCACTTAAGTTTTCTTGAAAGCTCAGTTTGTTGGTTCGGGACGGCTTTTGAAAACTTTGTTACTTTTTTTTTTTTGCGCTGTTGTTAGTGTATCCTACTACACAGCAGCTGTTGTGCATTTTTCTGTTTGCTAGCAGACGGAATTGACGAGGAGGTATTTTGGTCTTGGTCTCAAGAATGGTCTCATGGTCAGTTTTTAAAGGACTTGTGTCAGACTCAAGTGCATTTTGTTTCCTGCCTTTTGATTATTTTATCAAAGCATTTCCAACAATTTACTTATGGGAAAAAGAGGTAAATTAAGAACAATCTTAAATGTGTTTTCTGTGGGTGTTTTCTGTGGGAATAAGGATCTTTCAGATAAATTTGAGGTGGGCCTTTGTTTGGTCTTTTCCACATTTTGGTGTGTCATGCAGTGTGTAGTCTCGCATTGCTAGACTTTCCTCCGCAACGTTGCGGAAGAGTGCCAACTGTCAGACACAATGACAGTGCCTCTGAAAAATAGCCTCGGGAAGGAACTTGTTTTGGTGGAACATCTGTATGTTCAAATGTTTTAGTCGTGAGACAGAAAACTCAGGTTGCACAGATAGTCTAGCTAGCTGTCTGGATTTACCCTGCAGAGATCTGAGGAGCAGTTAACCATAGTCCTCAGAAATCCACCAGAGTTCAGTATGCCAACACAAAGAAAGCGAAAGGTAATGGACATCCGGCACCTGAACAATCCTGGAAATGAAACTTAGTTGATACAGACTGCCTTGGTTTTGTGCTTGATACGATCTCAACCCCTCAAAGTCTTGTCTCAGTCTCGATACACTCTGGTCTTTCACAAGCATTTGTGTCTTTTCAACTGTAAAATTCTCAACAAAAAAAAATCTTTCTAAAAAGTGCGGCCAGAGTGGAGATCTTGGAAATCTTTGTTTGCATGGGAACTGACACAAACGGAGGTTTGGACATAGACGGTTAAAGAAATGGACCAACAGGTCCCAGTGCTCTGGACTGAGACCAGTGAAGTCTATTAGAAGCTCTTTTCCGGTGATAGCTGAGCGTTACTGCGCAGCCTCCAACTGAGCATGACGACGTAGATGTGACGTGGGCAACCTGTCTGAAAGTCTGTTGTAAGTCTTCTGGTAGCTGTGCAAGAAAAATCTCAATCATTCCCAATCAGACTAAATGGAGACGTAGGTACATGTTGTGAAATCAGAGAGGACTGATACAGAAAGACTTATGTTCAGTTTAAGCACCATAATAAAACTTTACATCCTAGTGGCTGAATAAATACAAATACAGGCTGATTCTTTTTTCGCTGCTTTACTGATTCAAATAACATATTTTCAGTCTCAGAGAAGTGAGTTCATGCAGTGAGAGCTGTCATTTACTGCAAACCGCAGTTATTTTAGCTTTAATGAAGAGGCACCACCCCCACAGCTTTAGCTAATAAGGACCACTCTTTTTTTAGTTTGTGGATTTTCTTGCCGCACAGTATTGAAATGCAAAAAAAATCTTTTAACAACAATCATATTCAGCTACATTTTTGTGCCAGCTACAAAAAAATGAATCAATCCAGCTCCAATAAAATCCAAAGAAAGGAACGGTTTCTTTGCATGAGTGAAATATTCCTGTGCTGCTGAAGACACACAGTAAGCAATGTGCTTTCATCTGACTGAAGAAAACACATTATAAATCAGCTGACTGCTCTCTTCTCCCACTTCTGTCGCAGAAAAACAGCTATATTTAATACTGGTGCGTAATAACATTTGTTTTCCTGACATCCGAGTCATTACAGCGAGCCGGGGACCACTCTTTGCCGGGCCAGTAACGACCGGGATGCACAAAATGACATTACGGTCATATTGATGCCAGCCATTACCCGCTAATCCAGGCTTTGCTTGTGTGCACTTGTTGTGGCCTCTGAAGAGCAGAGGGAAGGCAATAAAGACCACTCGCAAAGATCTATGCTCACAATTTCAATAATTTTATATTCAGCCATTTTAAGTGCTCAAGGCTAAAACTTAATCTTTTCTCTAAAGATACTGTAAACAAATTTTGCTTGAGCCTTAAAATTAGTCTAGGAGCTTGCTTTGACAGTAAGTGCTGCCATTACTGATTATGCTTGTCTGGAGAGAAGTATAAAGGCTGGCATTTGTGAAATGTGTGTCCTCTTATCTGAATTAAAAAAGGAAATTAAGGTTGTGTAGACCAAACTTCTAATGCCTGAGGTGTGTTTTCTACAAGGTGCAGATATTGTGCATGCTAAAATGTGTCACGAATTGCAAAAAATATCGATGAATAGAATAGTTAGTCTCAAATTGAAATAAAAAATGGGATAGTGTTGATGCTTCATCTAATAATCCATACATATTTTCTTGATGAATTGATCAATTGTTTGGTCTATAAAACCCAAGTTCAAATCTTGAAAGTTGGCATTTCGTCTTGAAAATGATCAATTTAATTTTCAAAATAGTTGCGTATTAAATGTTTGTTGATCTACTAACTGAGTAATGAACAACTCATTTCAGCTTTAGACAAAAAACATATCCATTATTCCTAATATGAAACCTTTTAAATGATTGTGTTTAAGTTTCATTAAAAAAATACCAAAACCACTTAAAGTGTTGGTGAAGAAAAACACAAAGGTAATGATTTTTATTATATTTATTTTAGCCTTGCCTTCCAGTTGATCTACTATATCTATCTACTGTGTATGTATGAAATTGTGTTTGAAGGTCTATAAAACATATAATCATGTCTACTGGCTATATTTGTATGCACCAACTGTAAATTTCCTTTTAATCGACTATCATACAGGTTTATACTTCTTACCCCCTTCCTCATATCTCCGTCCCTGTAATGTTTATTCAGAGATGAGTATACTTTTATATGGCCAAACAGTTGTGTTATATTGTGGCATATATCATTCATTCATTGTTCCATAAATTTGTATTGTTTATTTCATTTCAGTCACGTGTTGTTATTATCTCAGTCTTTTTCCCTGCCGAATGCTATTAGTGTGGCTGCTGCAGTAGTTTTTTCCCCCACAGGGATCCAATTAACTTTCTTCTTATCTGTCGTTTCACACCTCATCTCATTTGTTAAACCCAAGTGTCACCTATAGCAGCGACACTGAGATATACACTCACCGGCCACTTTATTAGGTACACCTGTCCAACTGCTCGTTAACACTTAATTTCTAAGCAGCCAA
>NC_048417.1:23131653-23252350 GCF_013103735.1 Etheostoma cragini | reverse complement strand
GGCAGTTCTGAAGGCAAAAGGGGGTCCAACCCGTTACTAGCATGGGGTACCTAATAAAGTGGCCGGTGAGTGTACAACCGTACTGTTGGGCCGGGCTGCTGTAAACCGGATTCTGGAAGGTTGACATGTTCCGAAATAAACTGGATTTATCAATCTGAATGATAGTTTTAATTGTGGCTGTGCACAGGTAAACCACCTGCAGGTGTGAGTCCCACCAGAGGCCAACGAATATAATACACACCATCATGTCCCCCCCCCAAAAAAAACTATTGTTTGAACAGGACAAAGGGCTTTGACTCAGGGTGAGGTTTGTGATGAATCACCTAGGCAACACTATTAATGGTTTCATTACTGCCTTGGTTAGCTGGGAGGCATCATCACGTGAAACTGCGAGAGGATGGAAGAGTTTGGGGGATTGAGGATATAGAAAATGAAGTCTCCAGACAGTGGTCCGCAATGCATTATGGGAGTCCCGGTCACCATGCACTGTGAGACAAGGCATTAATCAAACAGATGCCAGAGACCAAGAGAGCTCTCTCTGTTGCCACATACTCCCACCTTCCCCGTCAGTGATTGATTGGTATTCATTATCCATCGATTTGGGCTTTTTCTCCGTAATCTCTCGTCTCCAGTCATACCATGGCCTCAAAGGAGATCGTTATTGTGAGCCGGGGACACGAATCACGAAAATGTAACAGCTTTGGTCAAGGAGAGTGTTGAGTGTGGCAACATTCATACGCGTTCATACACTGGTTGCCGAGGCTGCCATACAAGGTGCCACCTGCTCATCAGATACACATTTACATTTACACAGTTCAGAGTCTGGCCCAAGGACACTTCAACATGGGACTGCAGGGCCAGGGATTTGAACCTCCAACCTTCAATTAGGAGCCAACTGCTCTACCACCTTCTCCAAACTGGGGGTGTGCCAGCCGCCATCTACTGTAGCTACCACACTAACTGTGGAGAAGTAACTCATACAACCCCAATTTAAATCAATGGCAAACTGATGCTTAAATTAGCAAACTGTGAAAATATAGATGGGCTTTGTCACCACTTTATTGTCATTAAGAGGAGAAATTTACTCCGTTTAGACATCATCCTACCAGCTGATGATGATAATATGCACATGATGCATTGATTTTGTGTCACTGCAAACATTGCCAAACTTAATCCTGAAAAGCATTCATGCCCCACCACCTTGCCTACCCCCCCCCCCCCATCCCAAATGCATATTGATTACAATATTGGGGAAACTTGTAACAAACGGAGCCAAGTTTAACATTTTCTTAAATGAGTAGTTTCTGTTGTGGAATGAGAAACGCTAGCGTGTCTTTTTTCCAAACTGGAGTTTTTAGACCCAGAAACACATGGTGCTGCACTGACAGGGAACTTATTAAAAATATGTCCATATATCACATGATGTTTTTCTGTCTGAATTCATTGTGCTAACCTGAATCTTGATAGCCTTTCCAGCATCAGAGCTCTCTTGTTTGTTTGTTTTTACTTCATGAATGAGATGAATAAAACTCCACAACCCCAAAGGAAGCACAGAATTACAGCATGAAATGTTCAAACTTGATACGCAGATACACTACAGACAAATACATACACAGAAAGACCCTGCTTTTGTCCTGAGTTGCTTCCACATCATAATACAATCATTTACGCTCATTTAGACTACAGCTGGGCTTGAAGGTCTCACATCTCTAATGATGTGTATTAAAATTATCCATCAAATACACAGAAGATGAATCCAATTTTAGGTGGAACATCACCCAAAAGGTGAAAAGGAGATTGCGTGTGACTAAAGCCAGTAATGTAGTCAGAGGAGTTTGTTCTGCACTTCTGTGTAATCGTGGTGACTGGGCACTGGGGGAAAATTTCAATATTAGTTCCACATGTGTCACTGTTTTGGTTGCAGTTACTGAAATACGCTTGTTAAACTGTATTTCTCATAATGTAAAAAAAAAACTCAAAGTGATAGTTTCATCCCATGGGACCTTTTAAACCAATCACAATCGTCTTGGGTAGTTCTTTAAAATGGTTGCAGGAAGGAACTTGTTTTGGTGTAACATTTGCACCCCGATAAAAGAAAACTATATATTTTAAATGAATTCAACTGTTCACACAATACAGTAACGTGAGCTATTTAAATTAGCTGGATACATGGTTAAATTAAATTTGTTCTGTCGTCCTCTGTAACATTAGGCTACTCGTCCACAGCAATCCTGCAACAATCACTCCCAAAACGTTCCAGTTTGATAGTAAGTGCTGCAAAGTTAAACTTGTTTTTTGTAAATCTCTATGATTATTCCGTTAAAAAACAAGTAAGTCGGCTTCGCTGGAGATTGTTCAGTAAATGAACTGTCGTCGATTCAGACTATGGAATTTGTGAGACTGTCCTTCCCCAAAAATGCTCTGAAAGATTGTTTGTTAGCAGCACTTACTACTCATATTAATGTTTATAGGTTCCTCCCTCTAGTGGTTGTGGTTTTTAATGATGGGAGCTAAATATAAATTAATGGGACAGTAGAAGAACGCCAAGTTCTGGGGCAGTAGGTCTGGGTAGTGATTGCCAAATGAAGCTTCGTGAACCAGTGTCTTTATTTTCTGAGCCCACTAGATGGTGCTCTTGGTTTTAAGAGAAAGGCCTAAGCCATTGCAATTCACTCTATTCTTAACCAATTGTTGAACAGAGAACACCATCTAGTGGGCTCAGAAAATAAAGACACTGGTTCACAAAGCTGCATTTGGCCATCACTAGGTCTGAGTGGAGGATGGGTCAGGCAAACAGGATTTTCCCAGGGGTTTGTGTCCCATTAGAAAATAAAGTAAACACCAAGTTGTTGTTGTTTTTTTAACTTCACAACACAGACGGACCTCTGTGCATAACCATGTTAAGCACTAAGGATTGAAGCGATGACCTCGGTTCAATGCCCAGATCGACAGGATAACATCTGGGTGAGGAAGGTGAAAGTACAGCGCTTGTCTCTCCCTCATCACCACCACTGAGGTGCCCTTGAGCAAAGCCCTTAACCCCAGCTGCTCCAGGGGAGCTGATCAGCCTGTGGTTGTACCAGGCAGCTTCCAGGTAGGAATGGGGAACTGTGTGAATGTGATCAGGGTGTTCCTGCAAAGGAGAGGATTCCTCTCAGTGAACCTTCCCTGAATAAATAAAAGTAAATAAAAGAAAGGAAAAGAAAGTAACGTTTAATTTTTACTCACAAGGTTTTTTCTAAACATAACCAAGCCTAAAAGTGTGACCGTTTCACAACATTAACATTGGTTTAAAACCAGGACTGGTCCATTGAATTATGTTACATTGTCTGGTTTAGATCTGAGGACAAAAAAACGCTCCTGGGGTCATGTTAGAGGCTAGAAATAAATGAGCGTCCGGAATTTGTAAAATGGGCATGAGATTGTTGCAGAAACACAATACTGATATTGTGTGTGTATATACAATATGTTTATGTACTGTATATATATACACACATATACTGTATGTATATATGTATTACTGAAAACAGCAAAAAATTTGTACTTGTCCTCTTGACCCGGTATTTATTAACAGTAGTTACACTGTTCATGATCAATAGATGTGAATAATATACAGTACGTAGTGTTTTTGATGAAATAGAAGTACTGCCAGGTTTGCCCAGACCTGTCTTGTTTACTAGAAAACATGGCCAGGTTTGATTCAAGAGAGGTTTAACAAAGATTTAATTTTCTCGGATTCTCTGGTTTTATAATACCCTTTCATTTAAGATAAGATCACAACTTGAAGAAAGCGCGACTCTCGAGGCAGCATTTGGCACTCATTTCACCCCGACAGCTTCACAGTTATTTGCTCAGTTTGGCCTCTGTCTTTCATTTGATTATCATTTTTATTGCCATAGAACCCCCTCCAACTCCATTATAGCGACAGTCTCACCTCGAATGGAATCAGTCAAACACACGCAGGCATGACTTAAACATTACGGCTGCACACAGAGTTAGCTGTGAGGCATTGCCTGCTAAACAATGTATTTTCAGTGAATAGCTGCCCGTATTTACAGCGAGACATATTGTTGGCGCCCGTCCATATTTTAAAAAGTGCATCATAATTGTTTTTGAAATGATCGCACACTACTCTGTGCTGACACCTTGCACTCCGTGATGAATGTACAGAGGCTTCAAGCAACAATTTCACATGCAAACGCCACAATGCCTGCAGCAAGCAATGGCAGAGAGTCAATTTACACACAGGAACTATGTTGTAGTACCAGTATCTTATGAAAATGATTTAAGTATTAGTATTTTACTTTAAACATTTCAGAAGCAAATACTGTACTTTTCTACCAATGATATCTTATAAAATAGGATGCCTTGTTATAAACAACATTTTAAGGCTGCTGCTTACACGTCAAAGCCTCAGTGATGAAGACTTTAATTCAACATATGATAGAACGAAACGGGCTATTCTGTGTAATAAGTGCTTATGGTCTTGATACCCACCTGATCCGCACCAAACAGCAGACAGACAAAGTTAGCAACTAGCTGGTTAAAATAGTGGAGCATGAATGCTAATGTTGCTCTGTATCTCATCGATGTGTAAATATGTAAACTGCTAACCCGCTAGCCATGATGGCTTTTTAAAAAGTCAAAATACCATGTATTCATGTTGTGTTCACAGCGGTCATACAAACTCAGTTGTTGTTGCTTTAGCTATGTAAGTGTTGCAATGATGTAAACAAGTTCCCATTTCTTGACTGTTGTGCACTTTGTTTGGTTGGAAATGGTCCCAATTAGCCTTTGTTGATGTTATACATTCTTCCAAATTCCTCCATGAGATCAACACTTTCTGCAATGTTCAGGAGAGTGTATAAGTGCCGGTTTAAACGATCAGCTTCAGATTTCTTTTTTTCTAACAGATGGTTAATTTAGTTAACTTAGGTTTGGGAGCTAAACCACACCTCTAATCACCAGACAAACCTACATACCGTTCTGCGCAGCCAGGCTTGTGTCTCTGATTGCTTGACCCACCCTCCCTCCCTTCCCTTCCCTTGGCGTGGTCCATTCTGGTGAAAGAAGCGACCTGATCAGACCAGGCCAGGGTCTGATTCTGTTTTACCCTCTCCCTTTGTTTCAGAATGTGTATCTCTCTCTCTCTCTCTCTCTCTCTCTCTCTCTCTCTCTCTCTCTCTGGCATCCGACACATATCAGCACTGACACTCTACCCATGGAGTGCTGAATCATTAGCAGAAACCCAGTTGTTGTTGTTACAAATTGCGGCACTGAAGCGCAGTCTGCTATAAAAGCGTTCCATGTTCTTAGCCTGAACTAATCCGTTTCCCCGTCATTTAATACAACATAGTTGGCACGCGATCAAATATAGCCAAGACAGGACAGGCAATGTGTGTGTGATGCACAGGCCCTGGATGGCGGTTTGTTGCCTAATGAAGCCATTAACCTCACACTACCAAATTTGATAAGGCAAAAATAATGGCTTCATTGTAGAAAAGAATGCAGCCCTTTAAGGAAGAATTTCAATGAGCACATGCTGGTGGTGCATGTTATCTCACCACCCACGAGAACAAAGCTCACCGTAAACAAATCGTAGTTTCTGTTAATAACGAAACACGAATGAACATGTTGCTGTAAACAATGTTAAGGAGCAGCTCCTTCATATAATGATCCATGTTTTATTGAGAGGATTAATCCCATCATTCAGAACAGTTCATCCTTTTACAAAACCCATCATCATTATTATTGGGTTTATTACAAGTCTATCTGCAGAGAAAATTGTGTCAGGGTATTTGGTCACAATGCTCATTATAGATACAGATGTAGAACTGCTGTGGTTCAAAAAGCAATAACTGATAACATCAACTGTTATCTATCCGCTCCTCTCCTCCAACTAATATGCATGGCTGATCAGTCAACTCATTATAATTAAGAGGTGTTAATTAGCAAGAGACAGAGCTGGTGTTTGCATCCCAATGATGAAAGCTCACCGCAGAAAAACACAATAACACCTGAGTCCCTGCTCGGCTCAACCAAAGGTGGCGAGGTGACAGTTCTCCTTCCCTCCCTCCCTCTCTTCCTCCCTCCCTCCCTCTCTTCCTCCCTTCCTGCCTCCCTCACACAGTTCAATAGTGTCTCAAGTAAATTACAGGGAGTGTCTTATGTTTGTATGTCCCTGCTCATATTCCTTCAATTCTCCAAGGTTCCCACCTCGGGTTAATACGTCATTCATCAAATTACGCTAAGCCATTAGTGTCAAGATTGGGAACTTGCAAATTCTTTGTGGTGTCCCGCTTAGCATATAAAGCAGAGCGTGCCAGCTTTTATGCCCAACTAAATATCGATGACAGCCCTTGTTACAGCTGATGGATGAGCTTCATAATTAAATGGTGCCACTGCTTTTGACTAGTAATGAGGGTTGTGACTGAAGTCCTTCCTCCTGCACTGCTGATTTTTGAGGCGTCTCATGTTTGCCACACGGAGGGGCGACCTGCACACAAACGGCCGCTTCAACAAGATGAATAAACATCACGGTGGTCTCTGATGCTGAAAACAAAACGTCTCGAGTCACTATCACACACTATCACTGGCGCTCTTTTCCTGCCCTTTTTTTAAAGTAATTAGGAGACCTCATCTACAATAAATAACCTGTAACCTCCAATGATTACACTGGGGGAATTATGGTTTGGAGGTTAAAGAATACATTTTTATTATACTTTGTTAATTGAGCAAAGAGGAACCGGTGGTTGAAAGGGTTCTGCTAATGCAAGCCCATATAAGGCCTGAATGGCATACAGTATGTCAAAGTAGATAGAGAACAGAAATTTTAAAAAAAAAGAAACACTGACATTTGAAACTGAAAATGTCAGTGGGATGTGTAAATGAATTTTAAAAAATCTCACTTAACTGTAACTACAAATTAATACCGTATTATTTCCTATTTCAGATTTTAGCTATATTTATCGAACGCTGTTTCCCATAAGCCGCGGACCAGTAGTAGGTGAAGAGGGGCCTGTGCGGCCAAATCTGTGACCTGACACGCTAGATGGTTTGTTACACAGAACATCTGAGAAGCTGTCATTGGAAACTGTTTGGAAAAAGGCAGGCATCTTCAAAAATACCTGGCAGGTAATTGGATGAACCATCTGTCTATCAAACTCTAATGCCAAAGTCAGTCAAGAGAAGAGAGAAAAACCCTTTATCATCTCGAAAAGCCTTCAGTGTCATTCTTTTTCTCTTCTTTCAGTGAAGAAATACTCTCCAGTTTTGACATAACAGATATTTGGCACCTTAATGACAACTCAAGATCTCCGTTTAATAGTGATTAAAACTTTTTTCTGTAACAGCCTGATTAAAAGAAATGCTTTATGAGAGATTGTATTGAGATTCAGAAGCTAGTGGAAGAGAGGCTTGACAGGAAGTGATGTCATAACTTCAGCTCCCTAAACATTTTTTGTGCATTTATTTTTATTGTTTTTGTAATTAACAATGCTAACAATGTAACAATGCTACACAAAACCTGTTACGTGACTTTTGACATGCGTTGGACAGGACATGTGACAAAAGGTAACGGCGCAGCAACAACGTAGCACAACTTCAGTTTTTAGACATTAAATCAAGAAAAGGTTGCCAGATTAAAAAAAAAAAAATCCTCTTAAGCATACATAATGTACCTCATTTTATCCAAATGTAATACATTTCCCAGCTCTCTCAACCCCATTTCCGATGTAGGAGGCCTTTCTGTTTCCAGGATTGTATAATCAGCTTTCTGGCTAACAATGTTAAAAGGGAAACAGCCTTGGCTTCACAACTAATCTTCACACTGAATTGGCCATTGCCTGTAGTCTTTGTACTACCTCGAATTGTGTCAAATTACGTCTTGCATTGATTGAGCTATTGAACTATGGATGTTCTTAACACAATTCTCCCACGTCTCATTTGAGATTTCCGTGTCCAATTATGTCCCCCAAGCCTCTTCAAGTTGGTCTGACAACGTGTTACTCACGTTCCGTATGATAGCGTAGAGTTTAGAGATGGCCCTTCTTGTATATGGTTTGATTAGAAAAATAACTCTCTAATGCTACATGATGATGTTACGCACATTTTGTTGAAGCTCTCTAAATATTTTGACGGACTTTGCATTACACATTTGTGTGTATGTCCTATTGGTCACTAAAAATTGATTATCATTAAAATCTATGTCAATCCCATTATTTTAGGCACACAACAGCCAGTTTCATTTTGTTTTTTACTCTTTTTTTTCTCTCTTTTATGTCTGGTCTAATAAGAAATGGCTTTGTAAGAGATATTTTTAGAATTCAATGGACTGAAACTACCATAGGGTGCCCGGTTTGATTTTTTTCTTTTTTTAAGAAATGGGTTACGGTTAACACCTCGCTCCACAACCAACAACAAGACAGCAACCCTTTACTAACTTGCTGATTTGACTTGCAACAAATCTCAGAATGCCGAGAATCCTCTTTCCTCTGAGTCTGTCCTCATTAGTCACGGTCCTGTTTGAAGACCCAGCTGTCGCCTTAAGCACGTAGAGCTCCGTCCTCTGCTTTGCACATAAGACGTGTCTCAGTCCCTACACCTAGATCTAATCCGAACGCTCATCTTTTCTTGTTTACAATCCTTTTTAAATTATTTGGAAGCAACAGAATTTATCATTCCTACAGTACAGATTTTGTTTTATAGTTTTACTCTTGTCTCCCATTTGTTGTCCTGTCCTTCCCTTGTTTCCTTGCCATTCCCCACAGCCTGAACACTGCCGCTCTGTATCTATCTGCTAGTCGACCCATCTATTAACCTTTATTATCGCGGCAGGTATTGCAAATAAATTATATAATGTGCCTTAACAATGCAATCAACATTCAAATTAACATTACAGATATCCACAAACTCTAAGCTTTCTGTCACAGGCTTTAATAGAGAGATAGAGCTTTAATTAATTTGGTTTTGGTTTGAAACAGCAGGGATTGAGTTAAAAGATGACCGTACTCTCTTTCAACAGACGACTATAATATACATCCAGTTAAATGGGCCAAAAATTGTGTTAAAGATTTAGTGAACCTACACAGCAAATTTTCGATTTAAACGGTCTGATGAAATAAGAACAGTTAGCCCTCGTGTTGTCTTCCCGCCAACATGGAAAATCTTGTTTTTCCGAGTTGAAATTTCAAATGGAAAAACCTTTTATCAACGTTTTTGTCATCTTTTTTGACAATTTTGTGTCTTTACCCTGATGTTTTTGTCACTTTTTCAACATTTGTCAACTTTTTCTGAGCCTTTTGTGTTTTTTTCCCCAAACTTTTAAAGCGTTTTTTTTTAAACATTTTAGTCACTTTTTTTTTTACATTTTTCTCTTTTTTGACATTTGTCACTTTAGTCATTTATGTCACTTTTTTTAAAGTTATTTTACCAATTGGTTTTTCTACAACTGCTATAAAATTGACAAAAAAACACTTATATTCAATGAAAGTAGTGAACTGATCCTTTATTTAACTTGTGAGGAGCGTTGTAGGGAACTATCCACGTTACTTTTTTGGACAATTTGTGTGAAAGAAACCCAAATTTCTGATATCAAATTTGACTTGGAGATAACAAATCAGCATGCTTCTTTAAAAAGACTGCAGTTACTGATCCACCATTGCAGTTACTGATCCACCATTGCTCCCCAGTGTACATCTGATTGTATTGAAGCAGTGACCGCAGGTGAAACAGTCCCCCAGGCAGCCTACCACACAGGATTTGCTTCATAATCAAGAGTCAAAGTGAGCTTTTCTTGCTGCATTAGAACTCGTCCTCACAGCCTCAAACCCCAACGCACTAAAGTGGAAACAATTTCAACTCTAGTGGGAACAATCTCATTCATTTTAATTTTATTTGAGAACTTCCACTAGTCTGTTTTGCAGTCCAAATTTTGGGTCACAGCACAAGGCTGGAGTTATGAAATATTAAGCCAGCTTGTTCTTGCTTTAGTCTGGGTTCCATTACTTATTCATTCTGGCCCAAAATGGTTCAATGACTTACATCTACACAGAAGACGGTTACCTCCCAAAGGCTTGAAACACGGTGTGGGTTAGAGAAGCCTTTTTTTAATGAATTGTTCTATTCACCAGAGACATGCTGGAGCTATTCTTTGCCAAACTATGTTTATGCGTGATAAAGAGTGTATCTCTATCAGGATTTATCAAACCAGATCCACTTGTCTCTTATTCTGCCACAGAAGTTAAAAAAAGCTGGGAGCTATATTTTATGCCATATATTCCATTAACGAAAAAGTTCCAATTTTAAAAGTCTCTGTGTACATCTCTCAGTACGTTCCAAGTGAACCCGCTCCCATCCAACTCCCATTTAGTACCCGTCCAGTCTCCTCCCAGCTGTTCTAAACTGTTTGTTTTTGTGCCCGGGCAAAGTAACACTTTCAAATTTCTGACCAACTCGTCTAGCCTCTCTTTGAAAAGTTCTGCAATTTTTCTTTTGAATTTGAGTGAACTGCCATGACTGCGACATTGCAAAATCCTGTAGGGAGTGACAGACACATGGTCAGTGACAGAAGGTTGCAGACACAAGGATAAGGACAGAAGGCCAGGGAAAAAAGGCCACAGACAGACAGAAGGCTACGGGTAGAAGGCCACGGACAAAAGGCTACAGACAAAAGGCTAGGGACAGAAGGCTGCAGACAGAAGGCTAGGGACAGAAGGCTGCAGACAGAAGTCTACAGACAGAAGGCTAGGGACAGAAGGCTACAGACAGAAGGCTAGGGACAGAAGGCTGCAGACAGAAGGCTACAGACAGAAGGCTAGGGACAAAAGGCCACAGACAGAAGGATAGGGACAAAAAGCTACAGACATAATGTTAGGGAGAGAAGGCCAGGAAGAAAAGGCTATGGACAAAAGGCCAGGGAAAAAAAGACTACAGACATATATATAGGGCCAAAAGAATGCAGACAGAAGGATAGGGACAAAAGGCTACAGACAGAAGGATAGGGACAAAAGGATACAGACATAAGGCTAAGGACAGAAGGCTACGGGCAGAAGGCCAGGGACAAAAGGCTACAGACAGAAGGCTGCAGACAGAAGGCTGCAGACAGAAGGCTACAGGCAGAAGGCTACAGACAGAACGCTACAGACAGAAGGCTACTGACAGAAGGCCAGGGACAAAAGGCTACAGACAGAAGGCTGCAGACAGAAGGCTGCAGACAGAAGGCTACAGACAGAAGGCTGCAGACAGAAGGCTGCAGACAGAAGGCTGCAGACAGAAGGCTACAGATAGAAGGATAGGAACAAAAGGATACAGACAGAAGGCTAAGGACAGAAGGCTGCAGACAGAAGGCTACAGACAGAAGGCTACAGACAGAAGGCCAGGGACAAAAGGCCCTGACTCTATCTGTATCTAAAGTTCAGCCCAAATGGTTGAAGAATGTTTACCGCCCTGCTGATGGACAACCTTCTAAACTGATATTGATTAATTTATCCTTAATCACATGACAAACAATAACACACTAGACAATGCACCCATGAATATTCTTTTATGGTTTTATACATAAATGTACTGTATGTTCTCGGCAGCATATCTCTATTATTGTGCCTTGTTTTGTCCAGCCCCAGTATTTATGGTCTGGATGTGCGTGCTTTTGTGAATCTTTTTTTGCATTTCCTTATTCACCACCTTGACATAGAGAGTTGCCTTTGTTCCATCACATGCTCAACAGAGAAGATGTGTTTCACGGGGATACGCAGTAAACACCCTTCTTTCCAGTGAGAGAACTGTTCCCTATCAAACAATGGCACATTCGTTTGGTAACAGCTCTGCTTTAACGTCAGGATCACTGACTTGCTGTCTCATTGTCATATCTGTATAGGAGGAGTCACAAATTCAGACACACTGCAACGTAGAGTCCCATGGTGTGAGATGACTGGTACAGAGAATGTTCTCTGGGCTCTAATGCCACAGTGTTTCAGATACTTCATGTACTTTTAACAACACAAATGTGAAGGAATACAAAAGTTCCTCATAAATGGACTCAAATCATACACTAGGACCTAGTGTATGATTTGAGTCCAACAACACCTAGTGACTAGGTGTTGTTGTTAATAACAAATCACTCTGCTTTTCTTCCTGCCGGCTGGACCCTTTTTTGTCTTGCAAACAACACAACAGAATAAACATATAGATCACATAATACACTCAGTCATGTTTGCTGCAGAAAAAGCAGAGAGGTCATGGAGAAACCTGTGAGTGACTGAGCCCAAATAACACTTAGTATTGAACTTTTTAAATTGCATGTTGTATTGATGTGGTCTAAATGGCCTATTAACAGTGTGAGGGTCTGTCTCTGTGAGGCAGTATGTCTGAATGTGCACGCACAGTACGTGGTGACCGGCAATTTAAATTCCCACACCAGAAACATTTTAGAGTATGTCCAACTGCTTTGTTATGATCGATATTTCATTTAACATGGTTTACTCACTTAAAAAGTCAAATAAAAGGACTTCTAGCTGACCCAGTGAGAGCGTTCATCCCATGTCGGTTCTGACAGGAGGAGGGGCGATGACCTTCTTCCAGGATTGATCTGGTTTCCCTTTACAAACTGACTCTGTTTGAAGATTTAAGTTTTTTGAATGTTAGTTTTTCATTTCTTTTGCAAATCTGTGAAAAGCCTTGTGGAGAGCTGCACTATCCCACAGTCAAACTTCCAAAGTGTGCGTATGTATGGTCTATGTTTTGTATGGCAGCTGCACAGGCTCAAACAGTAGCCTTCATGCACTTCTCAGCAAAAGAAAATGGCTTGTGATAACTCTTCTCTTTCCATTCTTTTCTTCAATGAATTTCGGCACATTCTAGATTTGGCCCGTCACTCAGTAACTGCATGAGATCCACTTAACCTTTAGAAAGAATAACTAACAAAAGCTATCTGCCTTCACTGTGCGCTGCAGAATTTTGTTAATGAACTCAAACAGAGAGCCCTTTGCCTCCTATCTAAATGTCATCGGACATCATGAAACACTGAGGAAACTCCATACCACGCCTGAGGACTTTTAAAACAAGTTTTTGTTTTCTTTGTGTTTTTTTTTTGTCTTTCCCAGCTGTGATGAAGTAAACTGTTCTGGCAGTGGCTGGCTGAGACATAAGCCAATAAGCTGCTGCTCAGGGCCTGCATGCAAAATCCAATGTGAACTCTTGCTGGCTTCTTCTGTTCATTTTTGGGATTAGGCCTGGCATTTAAATTAAGTGACCCTGAAAACCAGATTTACATACATTCCCTTTCTTAGGAATGGTTTTGAACAGGAGGTTAGAATAACTTCAGGACTAAATAAAAGCCTGTTCAAAATATGCCTGTTTGATATGGGCAGATTTCTTGACCGGTGGTGTTGCTGTTTGTAGCTTTCTCCAAAACCATTTTTCCCTGAAATAACTGACAGAAGGCCCCCAAAGCAACCCACCTGTTTTCTTTATTGTGTAGTCACTTAGTTTCGTTCACATTTATTAAATATTCAATGCTGTTAAAACTGCTTCAATTTCCAAACGCTATGTTTGTTGGGTACCCAGAAGTCTTGCTTTGCCAAACCACCCTCAACGCTGCGGAGGAGGGTCTGGCTAGTCTACACAGAATACCGGGATGGGAGAAAAACTTCCTCTGGTTTATTGGCATTTTGTTGAACTAATAAAACTAGTCTTGGACGGGGGTAAGCTCCGTATGGAGCGGCTGGAAAATAGCCTCAGGAACGAACTTATTTTGGTGAAACATGTGTACGTTCAAAAGTTGTTTTAGTTGTGACACAAAAAACTCGGATTGGACAGATAGTCTAGCTAGCTGTCTGGTTTTACCCCTCAGAGATCTGAGGAGCAGTTAACCAAAGTGCTCAGAAATCCACCGGAGGTTAGAATGACAACACAAAGGAAGCAAAAAGACATGCATCCGGTGGAATGCTCTGGAAGACCAATCCCGAAGGACATAGGGTCCTCGCTTTGGAGTTAGATGGTTGCAAGGATTAGATTGACAATCTATCTGTCGAGACAAATACGCTTTTCTGTCTATAAAGACCAGTGAGCATCACTGTCCAGACAAGTGCTTATGAAAGGAGCTGCCTGCTCAATCATTTTAGTCAAATCATTTTCAAGAAATACAAAAAAAATGCAGCGGATATTCAGGTGATTATAAACATTACTATTCTATTCCTGGCAGTAGATCCCCCTAAATCCTACACACTGGCACTCCATCTAACACTTATCAGTTCAATTTTCTAAGTACAAACGGAGATTTGGAAAAACAGAGAAAGGGGTTCAAATATCCAATTTTGTTGTGGTTTGGGTATTTTGTTCCTCCTCATTTGGTATGTAGGTTCTGTCTTGTATCCTTGTGCATGTGTCCTAGTTTCCTCCCTGGTCTTGTGCTGTAGTTTCTGTCTTGTGTTTTCCTTGAGTGACTGTATGTTCTGTTTCCTGTTTTATTTTGAAAGTCTGGTTTTCTGTGCTGTCCTGTCTTTAGTTTTACTTTCTGTGTTTTCCCGCTCTTGTGATTACCTGATGTCTACCATCTGTTTCCCAGCCCATTTGTCCCCTGCCTTGTTGTCTTGTTAACCACTGTCTTTACTGTCTGTGCTCCCATTGTCTCTTGTCAGGTTGTTTTGGGAGTTTGTATGTTCCATGTGGTGTGTTCTTTGGCATGATCTGTTTTCCCCCTCGTGAGTTTTTCCAGTACTGTGTTCCTGTTTTTTGGTTTTCTTTTTCCTTGGACCTTTGTAGGAGATTTGGATTTTGCTTTTGCATTTTGCCTCCCTGTGTTTCTTTGGAATCTTGGTTAAATAAATCCTGGTTTAACTTCTCCCGCCTGCCTGCCTCATCTCTGCGTCTGGGTCCTCCCTACACGTAACACATTTTTCATTTTGTTCTGCCGCGACAAATTAAAAAATTGGATTGTTAACCAGTTTTTCCAATTTCTGTTTCAGAAGATCAGAAATTTTGAAAATTACAAAACTGCGTCCTGGCTCCAATCATTCAAAACTGCAATGATATTTTCTCCCTCATTCCACCTTCTTACCAATTAGTTGTCTATCATCGTGGGTGTGTCTGGATGCGTTTAGGCGGGCGTTCAAGAAGACTCGGGGGCAGTCAAGTTGACGCTGAATAATTACGAGAATATAATTTGCAATCTTGAGAATTTAGGTTTTACTTGTGGGAGAGTGCAAAACTTCTTACAAACTTTAGACTGAAAGGGGTGGGGGCAAGCATCTCCTTCATTGTACAAGTTTTGGGCTCATGGGGGTCAGTTTGGTTTGAAATGTGTATTTCCATAAGTGCGTCATTGGGTACAACGACGTATAAGTTTTTTTTCTCTTTCAAGCAGATCATGTTTTGAAATTGTCTTGTAGCTTACTAATGTCAATGAATAAAAATGTATACAAAAACGTGATGTTTAACACGTTTTATGAAGAACAAAGCTTCAGGTTTTCAAACAACTCTAGAAAGGCCTTCTAAGACGTGAATTTTTTTTCACTTTCTTTCTCATATTCCTCAAAACCACTGAAAACTGTCAAAAAATCTAACACAAAGTCCTGTTATTATGGACGCTATCTGACGTTAAGCGTTTCTGCTTCACATTTTGACAGGCTTGATCATGCAAGACTAGGCAGTGAAGGGACACATCAACTTGTCTGGCTGCTGTGCTTGAATGGGGGGGGGCGGGGCGTAGCTGGGCAAAACAAACGAGAGAATGTTAACTTTTCTAAATTTCTGATCCTCTGACTTAAAGCTGATAATTGGAAAAACTGTTTAAAGATCCAATTTTTCAATTTGTCAAGGTGCAAAAAAATGAAAAAAATGATATTTTAATCAGTTTTTCCAAATGCCCATTTGTGCTTGGCCCTTTCTGATGAATGTTGATACCACTCTCCACGGACAGAGAGGTGTCAGTCTTCTCTTCAAACTCTTGATAAGAACACAAGTAGCTATATGTACCAAAATTGTTGATTTAATAATTCAGTTATTTTTTTATGAAAGGAGAGGTCATTGATTAAACAATGATAAGAATAAGAAGATAAGAAAAGGTGGAATTGGAACTCAGAAAAGATGGGTATTACTATCAGAAAAATGTTGTTTTGTGTCGTGTAGTAATTACTGGGGTGCTAGGAAAATCTAACATATTTGCTGTGTTTAAAAAAAATAAAATTAGTTTCATAAAGTTGACCTTAGCCCTTTAGAATACCATTGGCATTCCCATGACCTCATATCCTCAGATCTCCGAGAGGCAGGTCTTGTGAGTTAGCAGCCTGTGTCCAGGATGAAAGGGAAGATGCATTCCCCTTGCACTTTTCTCACCGGTTCCATGACAGATGAAGAATGAAACATGGCCTGCTTATTCAATAACAGCATCGAAGCTTTTGGCTGAGCACGCTTGTGATCTTTCAAATTAAACTGATGGATCATGACAGCACGTGGCAAAACGAATTTGAGATGTCAGGGTAGAAGCCCGCCACAGCCGTCAGATGAACAGTTTCCATAACAAATGTGACTTAAAACTCGTAAAATTATGATAATGATTGGGTAGTGTAATAAAATCCGTATGTATCAAATCACCTTTTGTATTGCTATGCTGCGCTGCGGGCTATCGGTAACTGTAGAAGAATGGAATAGGATTGACAGTGCATTAGCAGCACTGGATGCTGAAATTATTTTTTTCGAGGAGAAATAAATGATAAAAATGAAGAATTTCCAAGCAAGTGAAGTCAAAATGTCTGCTATTATTTTTGTCATGGGAGTGAGCTGTAATCATAAGTCCTGGTGATGACTAACATACCTGGAAGATATGAAAGGCAAAAGGAAAGGTTTCTATCTTATGTAACTACATTTTTACGGCAGCAATAATACAAACCTACAGTTTGAGTTTGATCACATGTGACATGACGGTGGGGGGGGGGATGATGTGTACAATGCATGCATTGGTTTGTGTGCTTGTTTGTCTTTTGTCTGTGGACATTTTGCAGAGGTAAAGGAAGAAGAAAGCAAGAGCAAAACAAAAAAAGACTAACACAAAGAAGATAGCAAAGGAATAGGGCATGAAGAATGACACCCACCGTATGCTTCATCTGAGTGACGAGTCTCATAAATGTTTCTATGTGATCGCTCAAGAAAGCAGGTCTAGGCAGGTGTCAAAAAAATAAGTGTCAGAGATGGAAAGAGTGAGAGGTGGGGGGGAGAGGTAGAACGTGGGAACTCTCTCTGCACTGGATTTCTAGTGGAAATCAACCGGTCATTAACTAATTTACTGTAAATGTAGGTTTAGGTTTGTGATGGTTGGATGGATGGCATCCTGTGCAACAAGTCCTTCAAATTAAACGACAAAGTACTTTGTTGGTCCCTGGCCTTTGGAATGACACATGTTAGCGTTTTTCTAACATTGTCTTTTCAAATTGATCTGACGCTAATGCTACAAGTCAACGTTTGATTAGGTTTAACATATACAGACTTTGTTTGGCTGAGAATTGGGTTAGGGGACAATTAGTCTCGCTTTGCCAGACCATCCACACGCTGCGGAGCGGAGGAGGGTCCGGCTACTCCACACAGCATTCCAGTATGGGAGAAAAACATGCTCTGGTTTATTAGCATTTCTTTCCCAATTGTCATGGGGGGTGCTAAGCTCTGCACAGACCCACCGTAAAACAGTTGTACGAGAGGAAACTCAGATTGGATGGACAGCCGTCTACCTAGCTGTCTGTATTCACCCTGCAGAGATCTGAGGAGTATTTAACTATGGTCCTAACGCACATCGGCAAAAATACATGCATCTGGTGGATTTTCCTGCAGCACCAAAGCAATCCTGGAAGTGGACTGTCAAGGATTGATAGACTGTGGGACCATTGCCATCATGGTTCAACACATTTACATGATGTCATCTTGGGTTCGTGTGACACACGACTAAAACGTATGGGCTAAAATTTGTACAATAGCCCATGAACGTACGGCAACTGTTGGCTGCTCACGTGACAACTGGTCACGTGATAGTTAGGTTTAGTAAAGATGAGGTGACAAGTGTGAGCCAGGTACAGGGCACTGTAAGGTGATGCTCCTTCCAGTGGCTGTTGCAATGGAGTTTAGCTGTCTGATCATCATTGACGTCATCGGTTATGACAATATAGTTTAGGAACCAAGATAAGAAAAAAGATTATGGTTTGAATTAACACACCAGTCCCCTTAAGTAGTATTCCTGATCAGGGCCGTAGCACAGCACTCTGGGCCCTGTAGGAAGGCATTAGGTTTGTTTGTGAGGTTTGAAATGAGCCAGGTCTGTTTAGAGGGGATCAACGCCGATCACCTCCCATCCATGCCGGTTAGATTTGTGTCCGACGTGATCCCAACTTGCTCTGATGTCATGCACACGTGGGCAATAATAACCTCACGAGATGAAGGCAGCCGCAGGTTTGAGATGCAGGCAGCGCAGTTCCTATTCACCAACTGTAAGACCCAGGTGGACCCAGGGGAATGGAGCCTCTCTGCTGATCTAACAGCTGATTGGTTCAGAATTGACTCAACATGATGACGTTTTATATGACGTTTTTCATAGTTTTTGAATCAGAGGGATTTTAATTGCCATTTGTCTGATTTAAAGGCTTATTCTGTACAGAACACATGTTGTGCGGCTGATAGTGACGTTAAAAAAATCAAAGACAAAATCTGTTCAGGTCACAAATCATATACAGTCTGTTGTTTATTAACATCAGCAACAGATCCCATGTAGAGCATTTTGACAGCCACTCTGTCATAATTAAAGCAACTAGAGAGTACAAGTGTAGAAGCTGATATATGGACATAATGACATTTCAGCATGAAGGCTGCTGGAATTGTCTTGAAACTGTCCAATTTTACCGCAGCTTTTTTTTTATTCATCTCGAACAAGCCTGTTATCTATTGGCCCCTCCCTACAACTACAGCTATTCATTTATGCATCTTTTTGGGACTTCCTCACATGAGGTTAATGGGTACTCAGTCCCATTTCCCCAAGTCCGACACCCCTGCTCCCGATACACAAACACTCATTTCCTGAGTGTTGGTTATCAAATTCAGGAGCAGCACAACTCATTTCACACGCTGTATATAATGAAGATTCTGGAGACCTCGATGAACTAATTGAGGTGAAAGTCTTGTGTGTTTCCCCGGGACACCAATTATGCTTCCTGGCTTGTTTTATGACCCCCCAACCCAACCTCCTACTTTACGCGGCCCAAAGCGGCCTTTTTTACACCAGCAGTCTACTGTATGTGGTGCATACAGTAATAAATACGTGGAATACAATTACAGTGCAATACTTTTCACAGCGTTATGGACCAAAGGTTCATGTGAATAGCCTGTATGGTTACAATAATAACCACTTGTTTGTGTTCTTCGGCTGTGACTCTCCAGCTTTTCAGTCATCCGAGAGGAGCTCGGAGTAGAGCCGCTGCTCCTTTTACGTTGAAAGGAGCCAGTTGAGGTGGTTCGGGCATCTGGTAAGGATGCCTCCCGGGCGCCTCCCTTGGGAGGTGTTCCAGGCACGTCCAGCCAAGAGGAGGCCTCGGGGAAGACCCAGGACTAGGTGGAGAGATTATAACTCTAACCTGGCCTGGGAACGCCTCGGGATCCCCCAGTCGGAGCTGGTTGATGTGGCTCTGGAAAAGGGAAGTTTGGGGTCCCCTACTGGAGCTGCTGCCCCCGCGACCCGATACCAGATAAGCGGATGAAGATGGATGGATGGATGTTATTTTGTTCTTCCTGGAGAGCGCTCCGTTCATGCCGGACCGGACGGGCCCAACTCCACATCTACGAGTTCATCTTTAAAATCCTTCAGTCCGAGAGGTTGTAATTTACACATTGCCTTGTTTTTTTTCGATCTTTATTGTTTCGTGGATCAAGACAGCTAATTCAGCTTTATTTACCTGTGCAGCGTCGCATTCCATTTCGCTCTCAGCTGATCCTCTCCCAGCTGGGACAGGTGAGGTAACCTTTGCTGCTTTTTTCCTCGGCATCCAGTGATTCATTTTCACCACTTGCTAGACTGATTGTCCTGCATCAATAGTTCTTAATCGTGAGGAATCTTTGGAACCTTTTTCATATAATTTGTTTTAGGAGTTCAGTGTCCTTGATGTTCTTAGTGCTCACTCTCAGCTACCGGACGTTTTGCAACCAATCAACAGCATGGCCGATTTGGCATTGCTTGAAGATTTAGCAGGAGCACATCGATCTCACAATTGTTTTTTTTCAACATTTTTCCAAATCATGATTGGTCATCAAGGGTTCCTTTATAAGGCTGGAATATTCATTGATTGATTAATAGGGACCTTATTAGGACAAATATGGGACAGCCTCTGGAGGAGCGTGAGGCTTGTGCACGACCACATGAGGTGACGCACGTTCATATTTATAGCAAGAAGATTCTGTGCAGGTTTGCACCGCATGGTGTCAGATATCAGAATGTTGTTTTTGCGTATAAAAATTCTGACTTTTTGGTACACAAAATCTTTCAGGATACAATAGGCCCCTGGTGTAGACAATAGCTATAAATCCTATACCGCCATTTAAGAGCTCACAACTTAAATTGTTAAACATGCAGTATGTCTGACATTTTGCTTGGGAGGGTCTTTGTGTTAACTGCCCAGCTTTCTTCCAAAAAATATCCTACTGCGTTTACAGGAAATATAAAGCCTTGCTTTGTGTGTTTCAGAGAAAGTACTACTTATCGACTGTGCAGTTTTTGATTTTACAGTACAATTGCCGAAACAATATCAAGTGCAATGCGGTTATTGATTGCGCTGCAGTAGACCATTAAAACGTTCCATTGACTTACAACATCAGTGAAACAACTAACATATCACAACAATGGCAAGAACACTTCTTCTTACAGAGCATATAACAGAGAGTGCAATGTTGCCAAATGCTTCCCTTCATCTTTGCCACGTTATTTAAAGCAAAATGTATTTTACTTTGATCAGCCCTCGTATGTAGACATGAGATTTTGAGCACCTTTGAAATTGTTTTTCTCTGCAGGGAGCCTTTGAACATGCCTGAATCCTTCCCTGTCAGATTTCAGAGAGGAAGAAATAGCAACAAAGCTGCTATTGACAGGAGGAGCTGTGGCTGAATCTAAGAAAATGTCAGAGCTGTCAGGAATTTAGAAACACTCCTCTGTGCATGGAAAAAGGCCTAAAAGAGTTTTTTTTGTTTTTTTGGAACACTTGACTGAGAAATCAGCTCCTAGCCCATGTGAAGAGCAGTAAACAACACTTAATTTATACTTTACATTCAGTACCTGTTCATGTAGTTTATAGTACTATGTATGTCTTTATATTAAGTTTTACTAGTGAGGATTTAAGGCTTAGGAAATGTGGGAATATGAGGGGACAGCTATAAATCAACAGTATTTACTTAGGCCCTTATCCTCTTGGTGTATAGAATAAATATCCATGTCTGTTAGAGAATTAAACATGTGCAAATACACATAATGTTGCTGGATTCAATAGGCATTAGTTCTCAGAGATGTGTAAGGGAATAATATGTCATGCATGTTATCTGCCCCCAAGTAACCAAAAACATCTGTTAATGTAGCTTTATAAAAACATTTCAATTTGTTTACCTAAATTGCATACCTGATATGCTAAACTAATAATTCACATTGTTTTCTTGATAAGTTATATTGCAAGTAGGACAGTGGCTGTGGTTTCTCTTCTCTCTAACCTATGCAAAGAAATCTGACAATGAGGAAGTGTGAGATCAGGTGATCTCTAAAGGCGAGGGGGAGAGAAGAGAATAGGCTTGTTTGAGATGAGCCAGGTCTGCACAGATTCGATCACCGGCGATCGGCGCCCGTTGCATGCGGTTAGATATGTGTCCGACTTGATCTGATGTCATGCACACGTGGGAAACAAAAATCTCACGAGAGCAAGGCATTTCACCGACTGCAAAAGCCAGGCGGATCCAGGCGGACCCAGAGCATGCTGGGAAATGCGGGCTTCTCAGCTGATTCAACACCTGATTGGTTTACAACATGATGACGTTTTATATAAACTTTTTGTTGTTTTTGAATCGGAGGGATTTTAATTGCTATTTGTCTGATTTAAAGACTCATTCTGTACAGAAAACATGTTGTGTGGCTGATAGTTACGTTTAGAAGTCAGAGAAACAAAATCCGTTCAGATCACGGATCATCCACAGTCAGTAAAATCAGCAACAGATTGCATGTAGAGCACTTTGACAGCTACTCTGTCATAATTAAAACAACTGGAGATTTGATTTGATTTCTCTCTGCAGCTTGGTCTGGAAACTTGCCCCTTTAATTCTCCTGCTTCAGTTCACAGCTTTGTGGGAACCAATCACAAACTGTCTTATCTACCTCGCACGCTTTTGGTGGGTTTAACACGATGACGATAGAGAAGCGACCAAGCATCATCTTGTTTACGTTCAACATGGTGGCCACCGAAGCGCAGCAACCCGTAGATGACACTGTTTCTGCTACGTCACCTGGATCGTTGGTCTGATTGGTTGAAGAACTATCCAATTACGTACAGAGTCATATGAACTATGCCCGGTGACGTTGGACGCACCTCTTGTGCAGAGAAAATACAGAGCAGACTCCCCAGACCAACACTCAATCTCACATCTACTGAGCTTGGCTATGTCTGGTGATAGCCAAACTGAGCATCTATTTATTTTAGGTTGAATTAGTCAGGGTTGCCATAAAGAATAGTAGTTCCTATTATTCATTTGTACAATGTAATTGTTTTTAAAAGTCAAAATAAGTTGCAATTTGATGGCGTGACTTCTATTTCTGAAAGTTTTCAGTAATTCAATTCAATGCAATTTTATTTACATAGCGCTAAATCACAACAACAGTCATCTCATTGCGCTTTCCAGAAAGTCTAGACTGTACTCTGGGAGGTTATTTACAGAAACCCAACGGTTCCCACCAAGAGCAAGCACTAGGCCACAGAGGCAAGGAAAAACTCTTAAGATGCAGAAACCTTGAGCAGAACCGTGGCTCAGGGTGGGCGGTCATCTGCCTCGACCAGTTGGGGGTGAGAGAAAGAGACAGAGAGAGAGAGAGCGAGAGTGAGAGACACAGAGAGACAGACAGACAGAGACATGGAGAATTGTAGCAGAAGGTGTTGAGCAGGCACATGTAGGCAGCAGGTGACTCCAACCACAGATCCAGAGCCAGAAACACCTGCAGGAAGTGATAGGAGGAACGAGGAGAGGGGCGAGAGAGCATAAGACTCTGGGAGCAAGAGAGCACAAGACTCCGGGAAAGGGAAGAAGTTGAGTTAGTAACATGCATTAATGGAATGAGGTTGCATGCAGATGGAGAGAATGAGGAAGAGAAAGGTGCTCAGTGCATCATGGGAAGTCCCCCAGCAGTCTAGGCCTATAACAGCATAACTAAGGGATGGTTCAGGACTCTCCTGAGCCAGTCTTAACGATACGCTTTATCAAAGAGGAAAGTCCTTAGCCTGCTCTTAAATGTGGAGACAGTGTCTGCCTCTTGAACCCAAACTGGAACCACAGAGGGGGCCTGATAGCTGACAGGCAGCACTTAATTGTTAACTAATAAACAAATTAGGTAAAGTGATAGGTTACATTTTATCAGTCATGTCAGAAAAACATACGACTAGTTTAACTTTCTCACTCCTATTACAGCTTCTGAATGTAATTTATTTATTTTTTAACGTTACAGCCATATAACACCAGCCTGTTTCATATGGAGTTATATTTGTGTCTTCATATCCCAGAAAAGTTTGAGAGCATATTTCTCTCACCAAGTTTCTCTTTTTGCATCACAAAAAAGATTTTATTGCAGTAAGAGAAATATGCACTCAAACCTTTGTTTATTTTTTTCTTGGGTTATAAGGAAACACTTATAGCCAACTTCAATAACTGCATAAGCCACAAACCATGGCAACACGTGTCTCCCAGATTTATTTGTGTTTTTTGCTAAATGCTGCGCATGTCTCGTCAAGTAGTTCTTTCTTATTTTGTGTATTTGCATGTGTTTTCTTAATTTAATTTTTAGTGCGTTGAGCTCTCAGGGCCACTGTGGTCCTGCCACATTACATCTGCATTGCGTGTCCCTGAACAGTTGGTACTTGTAGTCTTCATTACACGCAGCAAGTAAACTGGGATATGAAATTCCCTGCAACCTCCTAGAAAAAAAACTTGATGTAACATCAAAAACATGTTCTGACTTGCTGATTTACATTGATCAATGACCTTTAAAGCAACACTAGATAACTTTTCCTGCTTTGGTCCCCCTACAAGCTGGAAAGGGAATTGTCCATTACATTACATTGTCCCGTTCCTTTGAACTACAGATCTGCTTTCCAGTCTGCCAAACTTGCATAATGTAATGCAATGGGACAATTCCACTCCCAACCTGTATGGGGACCGAAGCAGGTAAAGTTCTCTAGTGTTGCTTTAACAGCCCTTTTGATTGTGCAGCATAAAATAAACAGAAACATTTGAATCACATGTATGAATGTATATAAGATCAGACTTTCTTTCTTAGAAAACATGAAGTTGTCTTTTCCTTAAAAGTGATTAACAACAACAAAAAACAGCCTTAAGATCCCAGTCTTCCTGTCTCTGCACTTTGAATATTATTACTGTGATCTACGTCATCATTGCACATTCATATGGACCAACAGCAAGCCTAATGGGAGCTTGTTGGGTGCTCTCTTTCGGCTTCCAAAGATCTAGGATATGTTAGTCGGAGAGGCTGGGTGTTGCATGGCGATCAGAGTAGTATTTGTGTGCGTTATAGCTTTGAGAAATACAACTAAACCTGGGGGGGGGAACAAGTTAGTGCACCCGCCTTTTCTCCAACCTCTACCCAATTAAAGGGAAGGAAAAATCCATGAACACTCATTAGATGGGTTTACAGGTGGCTAATGAGCTGATATTTAAAACTTGTCACATGCCATGTCTCTCTCTCTCTCTCTCTCTCCCTCTCTTGTTCCATCCCAGTGTCTCTGCCTCTTTCTTTGTTTTTCTTGCTTTTTGGCTGCCCTCCAGGACAGAGCACCAGCGGGTGTGCTGGGGTGCCAATATTACTCTGCATCAGCAAAATGTCAGCCAGGATAACACACACACACACACACATACACACACACACACACAAACACACACACACACACACACACACACACACACGCACACACACACACACACACACACACACACACACGAGATCCAGACTGCATATCCCCAATGCCTATTTCCATCATGTGGAAGGACTCATTCAAGATGGACGACCTTAATTTGACTCTGGTAATATAGGTTTATAATAGGGTATATGACTCAAATTAACTATTTCACTTGTGTGTGTAATTATGCACATGATAGCTGTTCGAGCCCTTATGGCCTCAGGCAGGTGTGAAGTTATACTTGTTGTCCTCATTAAAAATCAGCTTACCCTTTTAACCACCGTGTGATAAAAAGGACAATTCCAGCCGGAGCCAATGCCTCATCTTTCATGCCAGTCGTCAATTCGTGGGCAAAAGCTGCGTCAGGTAGATTGCCTCCAGACCATAACCACTCTAGTTGCAGTGCAGGAAATATTACCTCGGTAATCTGCAGCAAGAGGCATTTCAGCAGGAAATAGCTCCCTGTGCCGGGGTTGTATATATGGCCGGGGCTGAGTCAAGCTCATAATTCAATGCAGTCGTTGGCACTTTTCATCCTCTCTCCATTGGAACCGGGTACAGGCTAAATGACAGTGAAAGCCACAATGGCACTTCCACCATTGCTTTACGACTGGCAGAGACCCTGGGGCACCATGACTGGAGTGCTTAGTGAGAACATGGCTGCCAATCACTTGATATTAATCTCTATGTGATCAGGAGAGACAGCCGGCATGAGTGGGGGGGAAACCTGGGGTGGGGAGGAGCTGGGAGAGGGAACCAGCTGGTGCAAGGCCGACAGAAATTAGCCATGTATCTGCTCTGAGTGTCCAAGTGACACTGACACACACACACACACACACACACACACACACACAGACACAGACACACACACATACACAGTGAAGGTCAGTGGTCCACAGCCTTTTCTCTAGTCTACCATAATCCATATTGGAAAGAAATGAAATTTAAAAGCCTGATGAATTTCTCAAAGCACTGCACATGAAATTATGGATCTCTTGGAAATATTGCATAACAAGTCCAGTGTAAATTTAAGGCCAAGAGCAAGGTCAAAAGTCTGGTGACCTCCTGAGGGATGTACTGTAACACAAATATACTATTCAATCCAATACTGGCATAGTGATTATTTTTGTACAGTTGTGTTACTGACTCACATTATCCAATTGATGTTACATAAATGGCATTACTGAGTCAATTTGACTTGTTTTCTCTACTCGTTGTTACAGGTCATGGAATTGTGTATCTAAATGCAGAGATCAGGCAGGAGAGGTTTGAGCTTGAGGATTTATTAACAAAAAAGCAGAGTTACAACCAAACCTGGGTCCAAAAAGCAATTGGGCTCCCTCTGTCATTGACGACAGGCAATATGAATGTATTGTATTTTAATTTAAAGAATTCATTAGTCCATGTTTTGCCTAAAACAGTCAATGCTGAGTGTAAACGTACCAGAATCAGCCATAAAACTATGTGTAATCTGTAATTTCACAAGGTGATACAAAAACCTCCACATTCCCAGAAACAATTCCAAGGTCAAGACATCCATGTCCTCAGTGCTCAGGGCATACATGCCAAACTGTCATGACTTGTGCTTCTAAAACTGGACTCGCCTATTAGATAGCCTAAATAACTTTCCACTGATTGGTGACTTGGTCACAATAAAACAACTTAAGATGTTAATATGGCAAAGATTTAAAACAAAAAAGCCCAACCATTCAATCATGTGTTGATATATGCTTGTGAACACTGTGGGCCTATATGTGTTAACTGTTCTATTCGTGGGCTAAAACAAACCGTTAAGTGTATTAGTTTAAAGGTTTGGTATTTGAATGAATACACACCAAAGTCAGATTCAGCTGGGTTCAACACGCATACTCATACTCTTCTCACTTTCCCCGTCTGATGGATTAAAGTAGGTCTATGTGTTCTGTTTTTTTCTCCCTTTTTGTCCTCATTGTGTTTGGTTTAAACTCAATAGACTTTGTAAAGACTTCAGCAGCTTTGGCTATGTGGCGAAAGAAAACTAAACTACATTACACATTTTTGCTAAACTGTAGTTTAAGAAATAATCATCTCTATATAGCCATACTTGCAGAAAAGTGTGGTGCACAGCATGACACTGTAATTAAATAAGACTGTGTTTAGTGTCAGAGCCATAGAAGGACAGAGCAAGGGTTATGATGACCTCATCTTGCTATTCTCAAATTATAATGCCAAACCATTAATAGAAACGTCTATGGCCAAAACACAACTTGTCTAAATTTAAAATTAGAGGGTGTATCATGTGGTGACGTGGGTATGGACATTCATCCCTGTGTGCACATAATTTCCTTAGCCAGTCATATGACAGCCCAGACACAATCTGGCGGAAAGAAACGTCAGTGCTTTCTTCAATGCACACTGCGCTGATAGCGCAGACTGTTGGCCCGCCCCTACCGGGATTCTACGGATAGTTCGCAAGAGGCGTTGGTGAATGACCTGCCTTTCGTGTGTTGACGTAAACCAGAAGTATTTTTTCTCTTTTTTTTGGTACCGAGCGAAGGGGAGATGCACACGGCACTCGAGTGAGGTAACTATATAAAAACCCATTTGTTGTCATTCACTCCCACAACATGGACCCGGGCAGCATTTGCCACAACGTGTTGACGTTACCACCCACTATTGTGTACATTTACTACGGAATTTTAGTCAGCAAATCTTATCGTTACTCTTTGTAAGCTGTGAGCTAGTTTCCTGTGACTCGTATGCTAGCTAACGTTAGCTGGCTAGTTGAAATGTTTCCTTCCTCTCCAAGCTAGCGTAGCGTTAGCCTGTACAAAAGGGGCTACTCTAACAAAACAAACTAGCGGGATTTGAACGTGTAGCTCGGGCAGCTTTCCAGGGGCTTGTTTCCGATATTCACGTATTGTTGTGGTCGCTGATGATTTAGTAATTTCATCAGTTTAAACGCTGCTGTACTGTAGGCACGTTCTTCCCTGCTCAGTGTTGCATTATGCGCACCACGTGCAGTGTTCAAGCCCCCTCCGTTAACCAGAGCGATGGGCGGTATCAAGGCTACGATTCATAACCGCGACTTCACTAGTCTTAAAGCAAAGCAAACTTGTGTGGCTAAGTTGCTTTTGATACAGTATTTTGTTCGCATTAACGTGCATTTTCACCTACCTTATTGGGCGGGCACATGTGTTGGTAATGATTGCTTTTTGGTCATATCGTATGCCAATTTGACGTCCCTTCTAATACTTATTCAATGCGAATATTAAACAATTAAAAGTTAAAAAGCACTAGTGTGCTGATGTGAGATCATTAAGCGTGCCTCAGCTGCCATTAACACATTTCTATTTCTAAAGAAATATCTGTTAACATTAAATCCTCATTTACTAGTCCATTCAATGTAAGACTGGTACAGTGTTACAATATTAAAATGTCTGTAGGTTGAGATTTGTTAGTCTTGTAAAGGATGTGGTCAGTGAGTGATAGTAGTGTTTCGTTAAACACAACTCGCGTTTTTTTTAAATATCCTCATCCTTGATTGAACAGAATTGGAGAAATCATTAGGTTCCCCTCAGTTAAGCTTTTTAATAAAATGCCAATATGCATCATATCCTATCAGTTATGAAAGATGTAATCAAAACATTAAACCACTAACAAAACTCCTGGTTAAAAATACAAACAACCAAATTTATAAAGCATATAGAGCAGATATTTATTTGTTGGTGTAATGCTTCCTTCCCGGTAACTGGTAACCCGGATTTTCCCAACCATTTACAGCCGAAAGTGCCCTGGAACGTCAGTCGAACACGGAACAGACTGTTTTCTTTAGCGGAAGCTAATTCAGGGTGATCAGGGGTTGTATTCGCTATAACAACTGCCTCGCTCTGCATTATCCCTTACTTTACTCTTCTCTCACTAGCCCTAATGAAATAAAGAAGACAAAGAACTGCTATGCCCTCAGGATTAGAGAAAGTTTGGATCTGTTATAACACGATTAGCTTCAATGGTGACATGTAAGTCCTCTATAGGAATTTATATGGATTTGTGCCATGTATTTAATTTGTGCCTCCTTGTGGACCAAGTGGATGAATGATGCAGGTCTCCTGTACTTTAAACTCAACAATTTTATTTGTGTTTTAAGTACTGCAGAGTTCTCACTTCACACATGATTTGGGACCAGGGGCTTATTTGGGACCAGTATGTTATTTCTTTCTGACTTGACAGAGCTCCTCCAGAGCCACAGAACAACAGGCAGTAGCAGTAATCATGACTGGGAAACTGGCCTTCATGTGTGATGTCAGTGAAATTCACCTTTAAGTATTGAGCTGTGTTACCAAACCTTATTTACAAAATATTTGAACCAGTTTATGATTACAGCATACAGCTTGAAATTATAGCCTAAGGATATTATGCACAGACTTTCATTGTGTGATTGTGTATTTCAGAACAGTTACAGGGCTACATGAATATGTGTTGCCTTTGTATTGTAGTAAACAGCTTTCAAAGATTTACATCCCAAGTGCTTGGGGCGTAAAGCAGAGCTGGAAAAAAGAATTGAGGCTGAGCAAAACCCTTAAAAAACAGCACGGGTCATGTTCTAACTTGGAGTTTTTGTTAAAACCAGAGAGTATATAGTCCAAGGTTGCTTGAATTTTCTGTTTCTTCAGGTGCTATGTTTACCAATATGCCGCTTTTTTGTAATTAACTAAAAGTGGCCTTTGGCAGTTGTTGTGGAGATATTACTTTCTACCCACGGATTCAAATCTCATGTTCAGTTGAGTTATTATTATTAATTTATTTTACAATGTTTTTATTGATTTTTCATTAGTACATTTTAACAAGCACCCCCCCCCCCATCCCAGCACATAACCTAATCTCTCTCCCAACATCTGTTATATTACCAAATAGCCAAAACACACAAAGCTAACTAAATGACAGTACACACACATGCACAGAACCATTACCCCTCCAGCAACGTTATGATATGCATACAAACAGAAATAAATAGGAATTGCACCTTTGCTATCACCTTACAAGACATGCTTCAGTCATTTTTTTACTGTTGTCATACTCAGCATGACACAATATAATACCATATCAGGCCCAGTCAAGTTTTAAAGGACTTTAATAAAATGAGGAGAAGGGTGATGGTAAATCTGCAGGAATGAGTGCATCACTCATAAAGCCCGAAGGCCTCATTCAACATTATTATCCACATTTTAACTTATCAACTACATCTTTTGTTGAGCTAAATAGTTTCTTTTTATATTTATCTCATGCTTCCAGTGTCTTCAGGGGCTTACCGGTTAAAGATCAGACCCAGATTAGGGATCCACTTTATCTTCCCTCTTAAAAGCCAAAAGCAATCATAAGCATGGGAGGTTATTAAACTTTTTATTTTGTTATTTATGTAACCTTTTTTTTAATGTTCCCCTTACCTTGATACCTTATAGTGCACACCCTGGGTGAAAATCCCTGTTGCTGCCAGCTGCTGGTTTCTTAGAAGAATTGTGTAAACATTGGCTTGGCGGGTCAATTTGTTTTAGTGCTCATAATGGTAACGATCAGTAGCAAGCCACACCATTCCCACACTCCTGCCGCTCACAATACAGTTTTTTTTTAATGCAGACAGGGCATTTTGAGTCCTGCTAGCTAACGTTTGTTAACCAATACATACCAATGCATGTTTTTACATCCACTGTTTTATTAACAGAGGTCAGGGATAACGCTGCACTGCCATTTTTAAATATTTTACTGCGGATTTACATCAAGGCAGATTAGTAAAATGGGCATACTGTCCTACCAAGAGTACACCTATATCGCCACACACACACACACACCCCCCATGAGTAGCTGGTCAGGTGGTTGATCCCAGACACAGCGCCCTGACTGCTCAAACACGCAGATACACACACGCAGATACACACACACACACACACACACACATTCCCTCCCTGTGCCTCCCTCCTCCCTGTACAAATTAGTTAAGTCACTTGACTCAAAAGCCTCAAAACAGTCAACCTGTTACTTATGTAAGTGCTGGCGTGAACAGTTTGTGTTGGTGTGGCGTAAACCCCTGTCTTTTTCGGCTTATTTGTGATTAGAGGTAACTCAGGTAAGCATCCCTGTGTTTTGCCAAGGTGTTGTTTCTTTAACATCTGCACAGTGTACATACTCTTCAGCTGATTGTTCGGTTGACTTGTCTGTGTGTTTCCTGGTCTAGCCTTGTGTCCTCAGACTATTTTACACTGTGAAGAACATGCTATCCAGGCCACAGAGCGTCAGCCGTGCACCTGCGCCTTGCCACAGTGATTACTTGCTCATTTGCGTTGCGGCTCTTTTATTCCAACCGAGGAATTCAGGACTATATACACAGCATCTTACAGCAATGACTCAGAGTCTTCAATTTACAAAACCTGAATTAGATGTAGTATTTCCTGTTTTGTGCTGTTTGACCTAGTAAGATGTTCAAGGAAGTCGTTGCGTGTGTACATTGGTTTTATTTGAGCCTGCATGTGACTTGGTGGCCCACAACCTAATTTCATTCCAAATGTGTAGGACTTGAAAGGTTGGACATTTCTTTATCCATTAATTTATCTTCATATTTAGTGGAAGACAAGTGCGTTCGGATCATCTACTACTCGCACTGAAACATATGTGTCTTCACCTACCACCTGTGGTGAGTGTCATACTGCTGTTATTAGGCTGGCTGTTGGAAAGACTGTCTACATTACTGTGAGTATGTCTAGTACCTGAGTCAGATGGTTTGCAGGAAACCTACCGCACAGCTCATGACAGTTTCTACAGAATAGCTGGTCTTGATCAGAGGATTGCGGGCTTGACGTGTCCAAATGACTACCTTGATTGCTGTTTTTGGGGTTTTGAAGCAGTCATGGGTGGTTGTCCATGTAATTACAAAAGCACTGCGTCTGTCAACATGAGGTGTATAGACTACTTGCTTGTCCTTCTTCTGAACAGTGGAGCAAAGCTGTAGACTAATGATTTCACATTCTGTCTGTCAGTGTTGGTAACGTCTCTCAGTGCAGCCTCACCACTGTGCCAATGAATGCTTAGGAAACACTGATGGGTAAGCTAAAAACAGTTGAGAATGAGTTGGGTTGATTTCCGTTTTTGTCAGGTCTGGTTTACAAACTGCTAAATTTCTTCTTCTTTTTTAAAGAGAAAGAAACATCGTATGTAGTTTTGAGAATATTTATTGTGTAAAACTTTAATTATACAAAATAATATTGCAGATAAATAAAATTCAAGTACACTAGTAGCAGAGACTTTAACAAAGAGAAAACTTAAAGTATTTGGTTCCTGTCCTTTAGCGTAAATCATTTAAAAAGGCACTACACAGGTGCACAGATACTTTAAATAAAAACATATTACAAACAAAGTTTCTTACCTGCAACCTAATGTAACGCATTTGAGTGTGCACACACACACACACACACACACACATCATCTGCTATATAGTGAATTGTCAGGGTGATGAAAGGCTCCGTGGTACGGCTCGACCAAGGGTCCGTTGTATCGCCTTAAATCTCAACCAAGTCGAAATAATGAATGTTGCACCTGTCTTTTTCACCAGATCCTCCGTTTCACTTTTAGCCATGTTTACTCAAGATTAGGGGGTGGGGGGGAATCGATACAGCATTGAAAAGCAATATTTTTAGTGGCAATATTGTATAGATACACAGGCCCCAAGTATTGATCTTTTTTTATATATGTGTTGGTCAGTTTGTCCACTTGACAATCCCATTTTGCAGAATCAAAATTGAAGTGAGATGAACAAACAGAGAAATATATAATTTTAAATAAAACAGATGTTGACAAAGTTTCCTTTTGGTGACATGATTTGAAATTGTGAAAAATTTGAAGTTAGAAAAAGGTTATATATTGAAATATGTTGCAGAATATTGCAAATTCAATTCAATACAACAATAGACCGTGGTCCTCTAAGTGGGCTTTCACACCTAACTCGTTTGGTTTGGACCTTTGGACTTTTCAGTTTGATCCGAACCAAAATTTCAGGTGTGATACCTCCCCGGGACCACGGTCCAAACCAAACAACCCAAATTCGGTCCGACGAAAAGAGCTAGTCTCAGTCCGAATCAAACTGATACATGGTCCGGCTCGTTTGTAGCGTGAAAGCATTTTTTGGATGGATCGGACTTTTGGACCAAATACAAGAAGCTTGTGTTATAAGACCAGGGAAGCTCCTTTTAAGGAATAGCTAAGTGTTTAGTGTGTAGGCTACATGAGCTCAGAGCAGACAGCTGTCGGCTGTCAGAGCAGAGAATACATCAGCAGATTACTAGTTAAGTGGTAGTAAATGTACAGTGTTGGTCTCCGTTTGTCTCTGAATAAATGCTCTACAAAGAAACTTCCTGTGTGCATTTCAGATCAGGATCAGTGGCTAAAAAAACATTTATGTATTACTTGTTTTGAAACCATTTGATTCAGTTTTGTGAATACCAGAAGAGATTTCTATCCTTCATTCCTCTTTCCTTTTCCCTGTAGCCACTGAGCTGGGGAGGACGTGTGTATGGTCGCGTGAGAATCATATGAAACAGCTTAAGGGCCAATCTTTTTTTCTTTTTTTATTAAGAGAAATAGCAGGGTTGCTGTTACCCAGCTGGGAAAGACATTGCAATGCAAGTTTTCCCATTGTGTGACTTGGTTACTTGACCAATTGTTTTGACACAACACATGAATGCCTATGTCACATAGTTGGTTAGAGCCTGCAAAAGTCAACTGGAGACCTTAGCAAATAGCCATTATTAAAAGGATTCTTCTATGTTTTTGTGTTTTTTTGGCTTGCTGCAGGGGAGTGAAATCCACAATCAAAATAGTTTTAACAATACAGAACTCTCTTTAAATAAAGATTTAATTTATTAATCACAAGAAAGATTTTTTTATAAGGATCCTACACTGTAATTTACCCTTAGATTTGTTCCAAATGTATGCTAAAAACGTTTCCACTTTCTGACAGTACAGCATGTACATTGTGTCTGCTCCTCTGTCTGTTTTGTAATTCCAGTGTGCTGACCTCACAATTCTTCCTGACATATTTAATATCTTTGAAAACGTTTTCACACCAGACCTTTTGACTTGAAATAGTGGGAAAAGCACAGATGTTACTGATAACATTAGCAGCGAATCGGTTCTATTCAAGTGTACCAGTAAGCCATGACAGTGTGACACTGAGCCAGCATGAACAATTTTCAGGACCCTGAAACTGAAGCAACTAAATGGAATTCAGCCATCACCAATTTTATTATTGAGTATTATTTTTATTAGGTCACACATACACATCCATTACTGATTTATGTGCACAGACCTAAACTGACAAATCCAGGTTTAAAATAGGACCCGGTAACCATTTACAAGTTTCATGTGGTCGTGCCCAGTAGGGCTGCAGAATTAATTAAATTTCAATCACAATCACGATTTTGGCTTCCCACAATCATATTTGCGTGATCTAGCGATATTTTAAATAAGTAATTTTGTTTATCGAATGCTACGTTTTTGTTTTTGCAAAGCCCATCTACCGCTCCGTAAACCACTGTCTGATCATGTGCCAGTCAATTGATCCCTGCACCACGCAGCTTAGTTTGTAGATGACAGTCACAAGAGGACAGAGTAAGCCCCGCCCCCATTCACTCACACACGGCTCCTAGCAGCACGGACAGACACAGCGGCAACAACGGCGGTCCACACTTCTGACATTTGTGCACAGTTTTAATTTAATATACCTGCGATGGACTTATATGCTACTCACAGAGCGACTGACTCATTATGAATGGGTCCAGCACGGGTCGAACAGTTCAGTGAAGTTACACACGTCGTGGGTTTTATAACGTCTGTATCGTCACTGCGCTGCATTTTTACAAACTATGATATTCTGGCCATGGGTCACATCTCTGGCCCAGGTCCAACAGCTCCGTCTCACACGAGGCAGCGGATGCAACCCAGAGGAAAAATATTACTCGCGCGCTGTGAGCTAACAGACGCTAACTAGCACCGACTAGCACTGGTCCCTGCTGTTGTCTGAAAAACAAAAGACGGGACAAAATGTTGCGTTTACTGGTAAACTGGTAAACCTTGAGCCCATTGTATGACCGACTGCTATGTGATGAGTTTTCCTCCCGTTACTCTGTCCTCTGTGAATGTCTCCATCTAGAAACTAAGCTGCGCGGTGCAGGGACCAACTCTGACTGGCTCATGATCAGACAGTGGTTTACAGAGCGGTAGATAGTTGTTAAAAAAAAACTCAGTTTTCTACGAAATGACGCATTTATAAAAAATAAAATAATAAAAATCGCTCAATTACGCAAATGTGATCGCGGGAAGCCAAAATCGTGACCGTGATTAAAATTTGATTAATTGTGCAGCCCTAGCCTATAGATTATTTATAACTGCTTGATGTGACAATACAAATTGTTATGGTTAAAATCAACAAATAATCGTGATCTCAATATTGATCGAAATAATTGTGATTATCATTTTGACCATAATCATGCAGCCCTTGTGCCCAATTTGTTTTTTTGGCGAATAGGACAGAAAGAGTATTGAGACATGTGGTATGCAATGACCACAGACCACTGACTGTTTATTACATCATGCTGGTGACTGTCAGCTTTCATGTCCCTAATGTTTTCAAGATATTTAAGTTGTTATGCCCTTCAATGTCACGTCCGGTCCGCTTGTCAAGCAAAAAACACGTGTTAAAGTGCTGCGTTCAGTCAACCTGCTGCCAATTAGCCGGTAAAAAAATAGCATGGCAACTGCAGATGCTAGAGACCCATCTACAGAACTTGAGCCCTCTCTTCTTTCACTGTAGTGAGTGAATCTGCGGAATTATTTTGGATTTCCAGTGAGTTATGTAGACATTGTTCACGTTGTCGAGAAAAAAAGCCACAGTTTGCAAGCTCTGCTGTGTTCATATACTATATATTCTGTGTGCACATTGCACATTAGCCTAGCAGCTAGCGGATATTCCTTCTGCTTATAGCTTCATTCCAACAAAACCGCACGGTTGAATTTCAGCCTGCATGCACATTTTGTAGCTTAAACAGAGCAGCTTATTTTGGCTATATTTAGAGCACGACCCATATATCAATTGGCCGATAATATCGGCCGGTATATACATATACATTTCCCAATATATTGGTATCAGCATTTATAATGGCCAATTAAACAAATAAAAGTATGATGACAAATAAATGATTCTGATAAATGAATATTTAAAAAATAAAAACGGTCTATCAACCATGTTATGAGTGTTGGCATTGCATAGTTTGTCCACCAGAGGGCGCTCTAAAACGGCCCTGTTGGCACATGATTTGTTTTTTGTTGATGTGTTTAATATCTTAAGTTGTAAGATAAGAGTGTGTAAGATATGTATTTTTATACATTTTATTTATCAGACCTTTGATATATTTAGATATTCCTCTCTACTTTTGAGACAGTGAAACAAATTATCATGTTATTTTAGGGCAAACTCATAAATGACTACAAATAAGTAATGGTATGGAAATCTGTTTATGTTTTGTAATGCATTTCTAGATTTAAAAAAAAATATACAGTACATATCGAATTTTTCAATAACCAAATATTTGGTATCGGGCTTAAATATCCTTCATTGGCCTGGCTTTAGTTATATTAGAGAGAGCAACAAGTTAGTCGCCCTCTTTACTGTCGGTCTGCTCAGCTGACGTGCTGGCTCGATGGTGTTTAAACCCCAACCTAAGCCTTCGAGGCAGCACTGTATACATTTTGTTGTTGGTAAATGTTTCAAATTTGACAATGTAATGTGGTACATTCCTAACAAACATCAGACAATCTATCGCATACCAGTCTTGACGAGAAATGGCAGAGCATCTTGTGCTTTAAAAAAAGAAAGAAGTAAAAATCGAGAATTGAATCAAATTGTGACCGTAGCATTGAAAATGTAATCAAATCGAGGATTTGGAGAATCGTGACACCCCTACTAACAATCCAAAACTGTCCTGGGCGGTGCTAGCCCAAGATGTAGCAACAGTGCCCTTGCAGGATAGATAGCAGGGGAGGGAGATCACGTGCCAAAGGTCAGGCTTTATCCCAGTAATGTACATTTGTTGAGTCAGGTTAATGAGAGACCGATGATTTAAAAAAGATAACAATCTCAAAATGTCCATAGAACCCACCTTTAACACAAGTTTTTTAGTGCTAACCAAGCTGCTAATGCACAATCCTCACATGCCGGCCTGTGAATGAGCCACCTTTCACTTATTGACCAGGAGTCACTCTGTTATAATTGGATTATACATGTTGACTCCTCTTTCAAATGGATTGATCAGGAGAGTATTTCAAGGCAAATTTTACACATTATATCCAGTTACAAAGAGGTTGTCATACTACTTTTTGTGACACCATGAGCACTGCGACAGATATACTGTACATATACAAGCATTATCGCACAAGAAAACCCACAAGGTTGGAAAAAATAGCTTAGGCCCCAGAGAGTCAAGGTGGGCATGCCAACCCAGTAAAAAACGTTAATAGTTACAAAACCTTAATGGGATATTTTGTTTCATGATCCTTAGTTAAACATTAATGATCCAAATTTTTTTTCACAACCGGATTTTTTAATACGTACCTAATACCTAAAGCCAACACTGTTAGTTACTTGTGTTTTTCAAAGGTGGCCCTGTAATTGTTTAGAGCAGTGTTTCTCAGACTTTTTTCAATATTGTACCCACTTTGAATTGCTGTTTTTTTTTAACCAAGTACCAGGGCAAAACATTTTTGGTAGAAAAAAAGTCTATGTTAAAGGGAACAATACAGTGCCGGCAGTGACAATGTGGAATGCTACATTTCAAATGTTTAGAATCCATCACCTAATTCATTCATTATGAAATCACAATTATTAAATTTAAATTAAATTAGGAAATATTTTAGCAAATATTTTAGCATTTTGCAAAGATTTCACATACCCTTTGCAGTACTACAAAGTACCCCTAGGGTTTTATGTACCCCCATTTGAGAAACAATGGTTTAGAGGATACAATAAGGTAAATCTAGGATTTATGGTCTTTTTCAAATGTTTTGCAAATAAACTTAATGTACACGTTTTAGTATGTACACGATGTGATTATCATAGAAACATTTTTTAACCCTTGTGTCGTGTTCCCGTCGACCTGCAACTTTGTTTTTCTGGGTCGACATTTCAACATTTTGATGTGTTTTTTCCTACACTTTTCTCAACATTTGTGTAGATTTTTTTCCCAATTTTTTTTTTGTCACTTTTATTATCTTTTTAAAATATTTTTTAACAAGTTTTTTTTGTCACTTTTCCGATGTATTTCTCTCTCACATTTTTCCAATTTTGTGTCACTTCTTTAACAAGTTTTTGTCACCTTGGGCCATTTTTAAGATTTAAAAAATGTTTTTGTTGATTTTTTTTCCCCTGTGTTTTTGAACCTTTTCCCAACATTGTCACTTTTTTCACAGTTCTTTGGTCATAGTTTGGTATAGAATTCTTTTGTAAATGGGTCAAATTTGACCCGAGGAAAACAGCAAGGTTAATACAGATCATGTCAACATCGGTAAATATCAGTTGTTGTTCATAACAGCATGTGAAGATAGGTTTTCGGCATTGGCCAAATGTTTCACATGAGTTCATCCCTAAATCTGGATTTGCATACAATAACACACAATTAAATTCTCGTACTAAATAGGCATTGTGGTGTTTCACCCAAAAGGCCAAGCACAACAAAGACTCCAATCAGGAAAACACAGCCGTCTCTGTTGCTGCTCAGAGGGTGTGCTCTTAGAAATAGGTCCTGGTTTTGCCCCAACCTATCTGCTGTAAGGTTCATAGGTCACTGTTGTCTCATGTTTATAAAGACTGTCTTGTCAGCCGCGAAGTAGGTTTGTAACCACACTTACTGTCTGCAGCCTTGAGTCAGAGCGGCATCATTCACTCCTTGGCCAAACTTGAATTTTACACAGTGGTAAGTAGCTTCACTTCCAGTTTCTAAAGGTAACTTTAAATGGGAGTCAAGTCAAGTGTAAAGTGTTAAGTAACCGATTTTATTTGGCGGGTTCTTTTATTTTTGGGAAAATGTTTGATTTGTATGCGGCCTTTTGATGGTGTCGAAATTGCATCACGTGGTTTATCACCCTGATGACTCATTAGAAGAGGGCAAATGTTGGATGTAATTTGGCTGTTTTATAACTAGAGCTTGTGCAGAAATTTCAGTGGCTGCTATAATCCTTATCTAGATTTTAATGGAAGAATAACCCATGAATCAACATTAAATTAAGTGCATACAGACTTTAATATAAAGATATTAAACACTCATTTGACCCACGTTCTTGATCTTGATATCTGGGGGAGAAGGAAGTCCATAATGACCCTATAGTCATTTGCTGATAAGCTGATGTCGTCTGCACGATGATCAAGGCTTTGACAAAGAAACAAGAGTTTTGTTCCAGCCAAGCTGAATCTTTTCGAATTGTATTCTCTTTCAAATGTTTTAGTGGGTTGAATACAAATACTGTGTAGTTAGGGATTAAAATGATTTTAAAAAGATTTTTTTACCAAAAAACAGGATGTTTACAGTGTCCTGAATGGGCCAAAACCATCCGTCTAAAAACATCTCAGCCCATTTTAAAATGATGTAATGTTATTTAAGTGATCTTGACTTGTTCTTGGTATCTCTATTCTTAGTTTTTGTTTAGGAACGTCTTATTTCTTCTTGCGGGGATCCAGAAAGAAATCACGGCAGATATATTGTGCTCTTTTATTGCTGTTGTATTTGTCCCCACAAGCCTACAGTGTGCACTATGTTGTAACTGCCCTGACCACTATGATGAACAACAATCCCCCACTTTATTTTTTAACATTTAGCCCAAGAGTAGTTTTCTAATCTGTTCCCTCAAAATGTGTCTTATGTAAATCCACTATAAATTTAGCTATCAAGCTGGCTGCCAAATGTGTGTGTGTGTGTGTGTGTGTGTGTGTGTGTGTGTGTATTTGTATGTATGTATGTGTGTGTGTGTGAGACGCACGCACGTGCTGTGCAACATTTTGCCATTATCTGGCAGTATTCCTCATCTGACCTCTCTTAACTCCACCTCCCCCCTCACGCATCAACCACCCACAGGCTCCACGAGAGACCTTATGAGGATCATTTGACTGGAATGATATTGCTACTTCAGGCCTTTTAGAGTGGGGTGAAAACAAGCAATTTGTTACATAATTCAAAGTGGAGAGTTTGTTTTGCTCCAGAAGGCTCCCTGATTCAGATTCTGTTATGTTATGTTATGTTATGTCATGTTGAGTTAAAAGTTGTAGCTTAGGTTTTCTTTATGAACGGTGTTATTATCCTAAGTGTCTTTTGTGTGTGTGTGTGTGTGTGTGTGTGTGTGTGTGTGTGTGTGTGTGTGTGTGTGTGTGTGTTTTTTATGATTAATGAACTAATGAGTATGTGAACTAATGTAGAGAAATGTGTGCCAGTGCATCATTGGTTGGGGAGCTCTTATCCGGTGTATTAAGGCCAATTTTGATCACTGATCAGGAATGATTAATCTGATACAAGTCTTTACTGTTCACAATTCTTTCCAAACAAGAGTCCATTTAAAAGCATAATTTCCTCTAGTCTTTAACCCGGGATTATTTTGAGTTAACTCTTGACTAATCTGTCTAATTTGGCACGTGTGTGAATGTGTAAGTATGTACTGTTAATAATAATAATAATAATAATACATTTTATTTAACAGCGCCTTTCTAACACTCAAGGACGCTTTACAGACAATAAAAGACAGGGAACAGAAAAATGTAAGTAGTAAAACAAAACAAATAAAACAAATAAAACAAAAAACAAAACAACAAAACAGGAACAGTGTATTTACAGATAAGCGAGCTGGAACAGATGGGTTTTGAGTCTAGTTTTGAACAGGGGGAGAGAGTCGATATTGCGGAGGTCGGGTGGGAGTGAGTTCCAGAGCTGGGGAGCAGAGCGGCTGAAGGCTCTGTTCCCCACGGTGATGAGTCGAGCTGGGGGGACAGTGAGGTGGAGGGAGGAGGAAGATCTGAGGGAGATCTGAGACTTCTAAGCTGTTTATATAATTATATTTTATGACTGGCAAATAAATGTGATTCAAATTCTGTTTTGGCAGGGGACCAGAATTAAGGGGACAATGCGAGTCCAAGCGCACACCAAGTTCTGTTTCCTGTGTGTGCTCACCTTCCTCTTCCATCAGTGCAACCACTGCCTTGGAGACGGGCACAGCAGACTTCAGCATACCAATCACAGCCGTGTCCACAGTGACCTGCAGATTTCTGAGGCTCCATACGTAAAAGGACCCACTTTGTCCCCGGAGCCTGCAAGTCGCGAAGGGCACTCTTTAGAGGAGGAGCAGCGCTTCTACATCCAGCAGCTGTTCAGGCGCTACGGCCAGAAAGATAGGCTTGATTTCCAGGGATTTCAGAGCCTGCTGTTTAGCTTGGGCCTGGGTGAAGTGAAGGTGGTAGATGTAGATCATGAGGAGCTAGGCCATGACCATGTAGCACACCTCGACCTGGTGGATGTGCAGGATGGGCTTCACTCACATTCATCCACCAATGACGGCCATAGCCATGGCCATGGCCATGGGCACGGTCATCCACACCACAAGACCGGCTCCCATCATCCACTCACAGAACAAGAACCGACAAAGTGCAACCAACAGACCACTGCTGCCAGTCCGTCTGCTGGTGCACCTACAGGACATGATCACCCTCATAGGCGTTATGCAGAACATGATAGAAGAAAAGATGATAGTGATCATAAACACTCTAATGGACATGTGCAGGGCACACATGATCAAGCACATAACAAGGAGCACAAACATGGGCAGGTACAGGTGGACTCTAACCACAAGGACCTGTCTTCTCAACCTCACAGTGACCACGGTCAAAGTGACAATATTGTCCCCGAAGTGCAGAAAGTCTCAGCCGTTCCTCCCCTCAGCCGGGAACAACAACTCTCTTTCCAGTCACAGCCGTCCCCAGACCCTCAGGTGCCACAGCCCACTCTTCCCACCATAGGAAGTCGGCCCAAGAAGCCGGGAAAGCCAGGCAGGGTCAGAGGACAGCGAGGGCAGAACAAAACTACTCCTCTCACACCTCAGCCTGATGACCAAGACCATCAGTCTGAGGACAGTCATGGCCATGGTCACAGTCACGGTCACATCCATTTTCATAAAGATAAGAGAGAGGCAGCTGGAGGGCCTGCCATCCCCACTTTGCCAGTCCCGGTCTTGTCTGGCCACCCAGAAGGAGTGGTTCACCAACATGAGGAGGTAGGACTTGTTTAAACGCACTGACGTGCACGAAGCTCCACTGCAACAACTTTGGTTTTTAAATATAAGTGTTGAATCATAAGATTCGTAAACATAGCACAGTTATCTGATACATACTGTTCTTATACAGCTAGTCTTAACGACCACTGAAAGCGCTTTTACAGGAACCACAAACCCTATCATACACTGTGGCCGGGGCTGCCACCTGCTCATCAGATAAACACTCACACACATTTACCCTCTAACTCGGGGTTCAGTGACTTGTCCAAGGAGACTTCTACCACTGAGTCACGTTCGCCCCACATTGATGCATAAAACAGAGATAAGCAATGCAGCCAGAATTGTGGAATAAAATTGTTGATTAATTTACTACTACTGCCTGTAGAGATATTTGTTTGGGGGTTCTTGGCCTTAATTGGAAAGGACAGCTTAGGACAGGATAGTGGGACAGAGAGGGTGATGACATGCAGCAAAGCGCAACAGGTCAGAATCGAAGCTTAGGACTGAGCCTTGGTACATGGGACGCACGCTCAACCAGGTGAGCTACCAGGGCCACCCCGGTAAAGTTCCTTTTATAGAAGGAATGAGACGGATTTGTTGGTTGTGGTGTCTAAACTCAACGTTTAAAGTTAGCCCCTCCTCCCTAGCTAAGTGAGGGTTACGGTGCTCACCAGCGGGTGAAAGACAATCACAGATTTACTCTTGTTTTGGAACGTTTTTTCAGCACTATGTCTGTTTCTCTTAAGTTATTCTTAGATCCAATCGTACAATCTGGCACCTAGTTGTAACATAGCAAAATAACAAGAACAGAGGCAGAAAATACAGGCATATGGCAGAGTCTGCAGTTACAGACACCGCCACACACTTCTGATAGGTCATGATAAGTGATGATTGAGAGGGGCAAGGCAGCTTGATTTGTAAAAGCACATTTCAACAACAAGGCAATTCACAATGCATTAAATAGCAGTTCAAAATATCCGTTAATGGGTGTTACTTTTGAATTAGTCTATACAATGTTTTGATTTTTACTCATTGTGTCTTTAAAGAGCTGGATTTCATAGAACTGAGAAAGTTTGCAGCCCACTGCCGTAGCAAAATCGACTTCTCCCCTCCACTCTCTGTATGACAGGATTTTCCAAACAGTCATGCATTTGCCTAAATACCTAGATGTTACCGCCGCCTTTAAGTTTACAGTGTATATAATATTCAAAGGACACATAGAGTTTATTAGTTTATATGTCACAGTATTGACAATTAAGTTTTCAACTGTTCACTGGCCAGTGGTTTCTTCCCCTTACACTTTATGATATCCTTCTCTTCCCAGTGTTTGAACCTGACTCAGCTCCTCGCCTTCTACGGCCTGAGTCCCGATTCGCTCATCTCGCCCAGCCAGTTCACCTACCTGTGTCCTGCCCTGCTTTACCAGATAGACAGTCGTGTCTGCATCCGCCATTACCACCAGATGGATGTAGAGCAGAAAGCTTTGGAGCCCGTCAGTTCCGGTAAGAGCCAAGTAGCTTACTGATCCAGTGCATTGTGACTGAAAAGACTAGTAATGTAGAAAGAAACCGTCATTTCAGCAACACAAGAGCCTCCTCGAAAGTAATTGAAACACCACCCGGGGTTTTACTCCAAACTCAAAAAGGCTAGCAGACTCTATGTCTATCGGGTTGTTATTGTTGTGGATAGACATGTTTTATGCTAAGAATATGAAGGACAGTATGACAGGTTTAATCTCATTAAGCATGTAGGGGTTTGATGTTTGCCCAAGGTGCCCCAGAGCCTGCAGCTCATGGCCTGACCATTGTTCTGCATACAACTAAAAAGAGATTGCATTGACAGCAAGCAAAAGTCCACTCTTCTTTAACAACACCCTTTTCCTTTTGAGGTGTAGTAAAACAAACAGTATCTTAGATTGGGAAGCTCCCTGTTGAACAACATCACAGGAGATTTTAAATGGACTTTAAAGATCAATAGCCTACTACACAGCAAAGCAACACAGATGTCATGCTTAGATATTGCAAATCATCAGTCTTGGAAAATTGTGTGATCTTCTTACCCATGTTATTGCCAAAACAGTCACAATGAACTTTTATTTGCACAATGGATCAAGTTAAACCCATGAGTACATAATCACATTTGGACCACAACACGTTTGTTCAGTAGGTCATTGTTTTGTAGTCTGAACCCAATAATTCAGAGATATCATCATGACTGTGAGCATATGTAGCCCAGACGAGGACTAAAAACCCTAAAAAAAAGAAAGGTTAAAGAATAAAATAAAACCATGAGAAGGTAAGCTTTAGTTTACAGAAGAGCAAGTGTTAGAGTAAATAAGTTTAGCAATAAGAATTTGGTCTTTAAAAGTGAAAAGAGTTGACTAAACCCACTAGAACCCACGGAAACACATGGAGAATATGCAAACTCCACACAGAAAGGCCCGTAACGACCCGGACGTAACGTTGCGTTTTGAGTGGATGGCGAGCATGAGACAAAATGGACGCCAATATGATTCTGGAAGGAAAGTTGACTTTTTAAAATTTGCCAAATGGTTCCATTGACCAGACCACAGGGATCTGTGTGTTTAGTTGTTCTCAGCAGGTCCAGTCAGAATATCACTTGATGGCCAAGCACACAGCTGATGCCAATCCTCCTTCCCCAAACCAGCTACCGGTTCCCCAAAAACCATTAGCCTTATAATCTAATGCTATCAGCATGTATAACCTAGGGCTCCTCTTGTGGCAGACCTGCATGGATGTTTTTTGAAATAATCAAGTTATTTAGTTTTTTATAGTGATAATAATTGAGGCAGGAATTGTAATCATAATCTCTTAAGTTTTTCCACCATTGTTTGCTTTATCTTTTCTCATTTTCTGTACATTGATTTTCTTTCATCGTCTGCTATCCAGAGCAGCAGTGAACACTCACAGGGCGTAATGTGAACACTGGCATTAGTTTCAAACAATATATTGAACGTTAGTACAAGTTTATTTAAGTAATTTGAAAGCACAGCTGAAATCCCCTAAAACCAATGAGTAGGCTGTTGCTGACTAATCTCAAGCTTCTTGTATTTCTACAACACCAATGCTTAATTAACTTGTACATACAGATAAAGAAAGGCTAATGTCTAATGTCTTTGGATGTAAGAAAGCAGGCTTGGAGAAATGTTGGTTGAAGAGTTAGCTCTCCAGCTTTAAAGTCATACAAATCTGAAGCAGTCTGCTAATAAAAGAGCTGTTTTTCCTGTTTGTTGTTCACCGTGCTCTTTGGTCTTTATAACACGTTGCCAAGTATGAAACCACACTAGCACTGACTTTTCTCAGCACAAACATTCAGCGTTGCTTTCAGGAAATTATGCTTATTAGTTACATTTTTACACATCTGGAAACTGCAGCAGTCTGTGACTGAATATTTTATTAATGAGCATGTTTACAGATGCCCAGGGAGAACAGAGGGGTCACTCCTGTACTTACCGTAATCACTCATTTTCTCAGCTGGTCTCGCACTCCAACTGACATGTTAAAGCCCACATTAGGATTTAGTTTTCATAGATAAACTGCATTTAAATGCATCCACCTGCAGGTGTAGGTGTGGATGGCATAAAAACACCCACGTGACTCTGGGTTCAGACAGCCCAGTCAGTGAATGACCACTTCACCTGTTAAACTTTTAAAGCCTTCACTCCAGTCTCCATGTTTTTTGGAAGAGGGATTGCGCTAGTTACCATATCATCGTGGAAAAAAAGATGTTGGCTATTTTGAGATGGGATTGTGGAGGCAGCAGTCTTTAGCATAATCATGAATTGATTAATTCTTTCTGTCAATCACAAGTCTCAGTGAGCAAATGCATAACTAATAGCCATCACCAAGAGATGATAGGCAGAGCTGTGGAGAATTTAGCCTGGCATGTGTGTCTTTGAGCCATATTCACTGGGACAAAGTTAATGTTTGAATGAATTAGGCAGCCAAATTTGCCATATCACCTCCAGGTCCACTACGTAGATTGACACTCTAAACCAAGATCATTCACTCACCCAATTGCAGCACTTACGAGTTGTGTAGGCTGCTTCGTGTCTATGACAACGTGCGCCCTTTGTTACTTTCACCAAGGAGGTTATGTTTTTGGTTTATTTTTCTTTTCAACATATATTTATTGTTTTTTCTACAATATCAAAAAGCAAAAATGGAAGGAATAATCCTAGCATATACCAACCATCCACTATTCAAAAAAGGACGCTAATAAAAAGAGGAAAAAAATAATATTAACAGCAAAAACATGGAAATTACACCCTAGTATATACTGCATATTTAGAAATGTTAATGACAAACTCTACATCAATATACATATAATACAATATCATTCAAAGATTTTATGTATATATATATATATATATATATATATATATATATATATATATATATATATATATATATATATATATATATATATATATATATATACATACACACATACACACAGTTTATATATTGCAATGTGAGTACGTCTACACATAGTTAATAAAACATAAGATATTATGTACATGAAAAGGACAATAGCCGCGGATTTTAATGAAACTTGGTGGAAAGGTGTAGCATTAGCCAAGTTGGAACCCATTACGTTTTGGGGCAGATCCACAAATTTCACAGGCATTGGTAACCAGTGGTGTGACATGACTTTTTTCACTATGAGGCTTTGGATTTCTAGGTATTGTGTATTTTGGCCGTCTACATTATTATAGTTTGTAGCGACAGCCCCGAATGCCACAGGCACAGACTCAGCTGTGACGTTTAGATGCTGAGTTTCAGTTTTTGTGCTTGATTATAACGTTAGATTTATGGTATCAGTGTTATACAGCATCACCCTCAAATTGTGCATCATGCATGAGTGCCCTTCTAGTTATTCAATCATTTTAGTTGCCAAGGCTGCCAAGTAGTGGTCCTATCATCTGTATAAAAAATTACTTCTGTTGGGAATATCATTCTTGCAGTGAACTCTCTTCTTTCAGTTTGTGTTCCAAATTCCTAAATTAATAATGAAAGATCAGCTATAAAGAATGAAGGTCAGCGTAAAGCCCTGCTCTGGGACCTCGCGGTGTTCCGCAGTTTACGAGAAAGCAAAATCTAAAATCTCAGTGTTTTAAAGTTAATGAGTTACAGGTTGTAAAATAAAGGTCATAAAGCCATAAAAGATGGCTACAAATCAAACCAGGACCAGTAATCACAGTTTCAGCACACAAACCATAGAGAAGGCTACTTCTTAAGATTTCTGTGTCACGGTACTGTATGTGTATTAGTGGGCCGAGCTCTAAGAATAGATTACAGATGGCCCCCTGGAATCAAATTGCATTGTGAAACCTGTGTAATAATCAATCTGAACATGCTCTATTTTACACCTAGTACATTTGTTCTCATGTTCTGTATTTATGCCTGCAGTGTAATTGGATTTTAGTTTTTATTCACGCAAAGTAGGCAAACAGGTTAGAAGCTGTCACTGTAAACAACATGGCAAGTTTGGGGTCATAAGATGTCCTGCACATCCTGTTTATTTTTATTAGATGCTGAATGTGGCATTTGTATGACAACAGAATACTTTTTAAGCTGAAAAAGTAAAATAAATGAATAAATAAAGTTTAAAAAAAAGAACACTTTAGGACAGAATGGCACTGTCAAAGCAGTGGACACGTAAGTTCACCCATGAGATTGGAGTAATTCCCTTACTGTACGGCCTCTTAAATCTTTAATTATTAAACACACTCCTCTCCGGAGACACTTGTATCACATGTGCCTCAGGCAGCAGTGTGCCACCATCAAAAAATGGTAATGGTAATAGCGGCGAGGAACACACTACGAACAAGTCACAAGGGCAGGAATGGCTCCTCATTAGTGGAAAACTAGAAGCTGCGATTGTGCACCATGAGTCAACCATAGGCATCACCACACGCCGCGAAGCTACCTCTCGTTTACCTCCTGTTGGCATCCATAGGGGAGCTAGGAACATTTTTAGTCGGTTTCTCTCCACTCCTCACTCCCCTCTCTTTTTGCGCTGTGCCAATTAGGAGAGCCTAAGCGACACCGTGGGCCATTTTTTTCCGGAGCCATGGCTCACAGGAGATACGTAATTGGAGAGAAGACACAGACCGGTGGGTCTCATCGTCTCTCTTCTGTTCCCTCATCGCCTCCTTCTATCGCCCCGCCGCAACCCCCTGCACACTTCCTACACACACACACACAACTGCATAGGGGTAATGAGATAGAGAAGTAGATGAGCTGTGTGAGTGTGAAAGACCTGCGTGGATGTAATGTGTGGCTGATGTACAGTTGCCTCTCAGGGTTACACATTGTTCCGCTTGATGCGACAAATAAGAAAGTAGTCATCTGTAGCGCTTTTTACGTTTGTAAGGCACACTAAAAACCATGGCAACAACAGAACGAGAAAGTGAGGGTTAGTAAAGACATTTTCATCCGTGATGAGGAAATGAATTCAGCCGATCCAGTTTATAATGATGGGGTTTTCTCCACAACGCGTACGGTGGATGAACTGGTGCTTTATGCCAGACTGTGGTTTACTTCTCTCCTTATAAACCCTAGGCCAGTCCTTTCCTTCTATAGCAAACTAGGCTATGTATCAGCTAATGATAGTTACACAAGAAAAGAAAAGACATTTCATATTTAAAATGCTGTCACATTATTGTTATCAATCATAGGGGTGGGAATCACGCCTCCCAATACGATATTATTGCAAATTTAAACAAATTCTGCGATAAATTGCAATTTATAACCTTTTCTCCAACCTCTAATTTTTCCCATTTTCAAATGATGTCCCCAAAAGGAACCTTTGTCACCATTTGTATTATCTAAAACAGATCTGTTTGTTCATATCACTTCCATTTTACTGCTGCAAAATGGGATTGTCAAGCAGACAAACTGACCAACACATGTATAATAAAAGATCCTTACTTGCCGCCTGTGTACTGTATCGATACAGTATTGCCTCTGAAAATATTGCAATACTATGCTGCATCAATTTTTTCCCCCACCCCTAATCAATATGTAGTCTAACATGTTTAACCATTCCATTAGCCTCTAACTATGAAAGACTATAGACTATGGGTCATTTTAACACTTTGAAACAACGCAGGGACACAGATTCTGGATCCACGTTACTCAGCGTTACTAATGTCTATCGGGGTTGTCTTTATTAGACATTAATATAGTCAATGACATACTCAGAAAAACACAAAACATGCAGTATGCATACATTATTCAAAAAGGGTTTTTTATGTAGCAGTAGCAACATAAATGCAAAGAATAAGATCTACAAACATACACGTGATTTGTAAAGAAACTGTAAAGAGTACTCATGTATTTGCATTAAAAATACAAAGAGATAATGCCCAGGCTAAATAAACGTCAAGCAATACTGCAAGTACAATCTATAAAAAAACCAAACCTGGCTTGTATATTTCTAAAAATATTTTAAATCCTTCAAATGACATATTTGCATTAATTAGCATATTGTCAAATTACCTGATTTACAAGGACTTTGTTCCCAAGTGTGTGTTGCATTCACATGCTGTCGGGGAAGCGCAGTTCGGTGAGAAAAGAGGGCTTGAGAAAGCTGAGAGTAGTGTAAAATAATTCTGTTTTGTTAAATATTGTAGCATATTGTTTAAATTCAAATGGTTGAAAGGATCCTGAATGAGTATGGTGCTCAGTGGTGGCCTGTACACTGACTTCACTGCAAAGGCCAGGGGTCTGTGTTGGGCCTCCAAAAGAAAGCTTTAAAGTGCCAGGTGTAGGACTCATTTGGCAGCAAATAAATGCAACACATACAGACACAATGAAGGAAAAGCCTGAATAAATGAATGGAGAAACCAAACTAATGTAGATGTTTCCATAAAGGACATGAATGGTATGATGAGTGTTACAAATGATGAGAAAATGATGTGCCATATGCTATGGCCAACACAGTCACCTGATCTCCACCCGATTTATCACTTACGGGAGATTTCGGAGCAATGATCACCATCATCATTAAAACTACCAAATGTCTCCTGATGTTTGTCATGGCTTCTGAGGACTCATGCAAACATGCGCTAAGAGTCAGGGTTTAAGTAGCCAGCTTCCCAAAAGCTAACGGGAAGTCATCATCAGTTGGAACATTTCCCCAAGGAGGAACTCCAGCCTCCTGTTTTCTGAGACAGACTTTTTTTTTAAATGTTTTTTAATCCTACAGCTGGGTAATGGGACAGTAACAGCTTGATTCCGTCTCTCTGAAGACCACTCTGTCAGGCATAAGACATTTTTCAGATCAGCTTCTTCACATGCAACACCACCTGGGGCCGATTCAATGGGAGGAAGTGTTAGTAGTCCTTTTCTTCCCTCTGGCTAGATGGCAGCTTTGGTTCTTTTGTTTAGATGAATTAAGATGAATCAGTGCTCAGTAGTTTGTAACATGTTGACCAGTTGGGAGGAAACATATTAGGTGTGAAGTAATGATCAAATACTTCCCTAGGGTCATGCACTTTGACCCTGACAAACAGAGAGGGGCGCATCTAACAATTATTTTCATTGTCGATTATTTTCTCAATTACTCGGTTAGATGCTTAATTGGAGAGAAGACACAAACCAGTGACTGTCATCTTCTCTCTTGTGTTCTCTTATTGGTGCCTACTTTTGCCCTTCTGCAGCACAAACAGGCACACACACACACACACACACACACACACACAAATAACCACTTTATATATTGGGTGTGAAGTAATGGTCAAATACTTCAAACAGAGAGGGACGCGTCAAAAGATTGTTTTCATTGTCGATTATTTTCTTGATTAATCGATAGTTGTTTGGCTATAGAATGACAGAAAATTGTGTAAATAGTCAATCAGTGTTTCCCAAAAGCCTCAAGATGACACCCTCACATGTCTTGTTTTGACCACAACTCAAAAGATATCCATTTTACTGTCCCAGAGGAGTGAAGAAACAAACAAATATTCACATTTAAGAACCTGGAATCAGAGGATTTTAACCTTTTTTTTTCTTCATTAAAACAATTACACAAACAGATTAATGGACTATCGAAATAGTTTGGTAATAACCAGCTAAATCTGTACGCAGTACTATATTTACAGACCGTTTGTTGTGACTAATGCCTCGCTGAAGTCCCTTTTCGGTAGTGTTCTAGTCATTAGATATCCTATAGCTGAATGTCAGCAGCCAGGCTCGCTTTAGCAAACACACCACCAGCTTTGGTGTTGACATTGAATTTCATACGACATTAGACATTTTGTCCTCTGTGTCAAAAAAACAAATCAAAGTTTTTCTCACACGGCGTTGCGTTGTTTTCAAACGTGTCCTGGGCTTGACAGGTGGACTGACAGTTTAAATGATAGTGTACCTTTCTGACGGGTTTCTCTTCTGCTTTATGTCTGCGGGCCAAATGAAAAATGAGGCGAGTAGAATTTCTGCTGAAATGTCACTTCACATTTCTTGCTTCAGGCATCATGTGATAGCACAAGGACACATGGGCTGAAAACCTCAGGAGGATAGTTTCTTTACAATGTGAACTGGATAGGAAGCAAAATAGCTCCAGCCAGCAGCTAAATGATGGTAAAGCTGTGGCTCTTGGTGTCTTTCATCTGAAAAATAAAGTCAGCTGGCTGAAATCATGACAGTCCCGTTTAGGGCTGAACAATCATTTTCATTGTCGATGAATATGCTGATTAATTTTTTCTCCATGACCGGTTAGTTGTTTGCTAACTAGAAAATATTCATCTCTGATAAGCTGGAATCAGAATTGAACTGAAAAAACAAAACAAAACAAAACTTAAACCGATGAATTTATTATCAAAGTAGCTGCCATTGAGTAGTTGACTGTCACAGTTAACAAGTCATTTAAATCTACAAAGCATTGGACGTGGCTAACACGTCCTGGGCTCAGGACATGTACAGGAAATACTGTCTATCATCCCTCTCCCTGTCTTTGTCTCTGTGTCTGTCTCCAGTGTGGGTGTGGCTCTGGGGGTTTGTGTCCATCACCATCATCAGCCTGCTATCTCTGCTGGGCGTGGTGCTCGTACCCATCCTCAAGCAATCCTGCTTCAAGTTCCTGCTCACCTTCCTGGTGGCGCTGGCCGTGGGCACGCTCAGTGGCGACGCTCTCCTTCACCTGTTGCCTCACGTGAGTACGCCAAAGACGGCCAGGACGCTATTGGTGTACAGTCGATTAATAAAACATTTTGTAGAGAAATCGTTCCTAAAGAAATGATGCACTCTTGTGTTCTCCACCCATTGGGGGCACACCCACAGCAACGGATGGTATCGATACATTTGGGAGAACTACTGTATATTTATGGCGTTGTTTTCCACTACATGGTACCACCACGTAAAAAGCAGGACTTTGTATGAAGGAAGTGAACGTAACTTTCAGCCGAGTCTGATTGATGAAGTGGGATTCTTCAGCGCCTCAGCGTTATAAAAAGGACTACAAGCACTACCTTTCCTGACTATCTGTTCTATCTAATAAAAAAAATCCAAAAATAATTTATAAAGCTGTGTGGTATAATATTCATCAGGTCTAATGAGTTGAAGATGGCCATGGTAGCCAATTGAAGTGATAGTCGTCTGCAGATGTTCTAAATAGGGATTGTATTTAACTCAAGCAAGGGATCCACCTAAAAATAACACATTTCCTTAGAAGTTTACTCTCAGGTACAGTGTATATTTAGTTATGTTTCACTGTCTTTCATCTGAACTCTTGCATTCTACCTCCCGGCTAATATAGTCATTGCCGTTTTAATAGAAAACTGTTAATATAAATAGGTAGGATCACATTTAAACATGCAAACATTTCATTCATCATGTCATAAACTTTTAGTTTTATTTGGTATGGCTAATGTGGGACAGAATCTTTTAATTAACTTATCATCTTTACATAATAGTAAAGTGTGTTGCTGCTGCCTCTGCCGGCCTCTTCAAACTAACTCAGGAGACTTTGTTCTCGATGTGAAACTCGAGTGAAGATAATTACCTCTTCTGATGAGTCCATCATGATTTTTAAATCCTCTGTGTTCAGCTTGATTTGATGGGTTAAATGCTACCCTCAACTGCATGGAGGATGTGTGGGGGGGGCGCGCCATCACTGAAGGCGTCTGTCATGTGGAGCCGATGACAGTGCTGTCATCATTATTTAAAATTCCTCCCGGGGGAGAAAGCAACTAAAACAAAAAGAAATTATAAAAATTACACGGCAGAAATCTTTTCAAAATGTATTTTTTAGCTCCTACTACGTGAGTTTTTCCTGCATACCTCTATTAGATGTCAGCAGCATTATTAGAGCTTGGTGGAAGCATGCTGCATGCTAATTGGCTCACAGACGCTGAGGAGATTTACTCCGTAGCTATCAAGTAACATTTTTCAATGCTAATGAGGAAATTCGGTCGGTGCCAAAAATATGATGAAATTGGGTACCCAGCCCTAACAGGGATTCGACCTGTGTGACTCTCTTGTTCTGATAAATGTGTCTTCGTCCTCCCTCACTCCCATCCTCCTCTCTCATTGGTCCTCTGTTTCTCTTCCCGTCTACAGTCCCAGGGACAGCATGACCACAGCGAGCCTGCGACGAGTCGTGACACTGATCTGGTAACAGCCTTTGATGGGGTGTGGAAGGGCCTAACGGCGCTGGCCGGCATCTACCTCCTCTTCATCATCGAACACTGTATCGGCATGTTCAAGCACTACAAAGACCACAGGGTAAGATAAACAGGACCCGGCTGTAGACAACAGACCAGACCCAACAAGGCTGTTATCAGACACTTCATTCTCACCAGCGATTGCTTTTGCCTGCTATATTCCTTAAGCGTGGTTCTTGTTGACATGTATTGAATTTCCGTGGCCAGAGCATTAAAACTGTGTCTCTGCTCACAGGGCATGAAGAAGCGGAGCGAGGAGGGCAAGATTGGCAGGAAGTTGTCTGATCACAAGTTAAATCGGCGATCAGATGCAGAGTGGCTGCACTTGAAGCCGCTCAGTGAAGGTAAGAAGCGTTTTACAGCACTTTTAGCCTCAGCCTGGCTGAAAACGGGACTTTGTCTCTGCGGTTGTCCACTGGAACTGTGACATCTCCTCTGTCCTCCAGACCCTGACAGCACCGCCGTCTCCTGCGACAACGGTCACAACGACACGCAGCTCACAGAGCTCCAGACGCCCGACTCTCCCACCAACAAGACGCCGCTGGCACCCACAATGCCCCAACAAGAGCACCGGTCGCCCACTAAGGAGAACGGACGCAAGGCCAAGAAGCACGGCCACTCGCACGGCCACGGCCACTCTCACGGTGGGAACTGCCACTCAGACCAGGAGATGAAGGACGCCGGTATAGCCAGCATCGCCTGGATGGTCATCATGGGCGATGGCATGCATAACTTCAGCGACGGCCTGGCTATAGGTAAGAGGCTGCGGGTTTGACTTTGTATCCGCAGTGTCCACTTGTAAAGGTAAATGAATTCCTGTTGCTCCACAAACACGTTAAACACGCCAAACCGCTTTTTAGCTTAATGTAACTTGCTTGAACACACATCACAAAGGCCTCAAGCCATATTCCGTTCAGAAGTTAAGATTAGTTATTGGTTACTGTGGTTACTGGTTTAGATTCTGTAAGCTCTGCTAACATTATGCTGCTGTCCCATTTACTGAACCATAAAACCGGTTATAAAAGTAATGGCTCTAAGAGTTTAAGGAATATTTCAGTAGAGTCACCAGGAAGTCACTGTGCTCTGCCAAGGCTAGCTGCATGCGTTCCCCCATGTTTCCAGTCTTTATGGCTCTTGCTTCACTTTTACTGCAGACATGAGAGCGATATCAATCTTCTCAACTTTCAGCACAACAGCAAACAAACATTATTTCACCTCCTAACAGTTCCTGAACTTATTGTCTCCACAGGCGCAGCATTCAGTGCCAACCTGACAGGAGGCATCAGTACATCAGTGGCTGTTTTCTGCCATGAACTGCCTCATGAACTTGGTAAGGGGAGTGCACCAACAGAACATGTAAAAAAAAACTATACAAAAGAAGTCATTTTCTCATTACCCACTTGACAGTGCAAACTTCCAGTAACAAGTAGAACAAAGATGTACTGTGAAGGCCTTGCAGTGAGCTCACACAATGACAACCAGTGTGTTTAAATCACTGCTTCATTCAAAACCTCTCCTTTTACCCACCTGCACTAAACTTTACTCCGAGGGAGTCTCAGGCCCCCTCGGCACCTTGGAACTTGTTAAAAACCCGGCAGCGTCAATAATCCTTCTCCCCCTCACTCTAGAAAAATGTACTTTCCCCCCCAATTAATGGCTTTTGTCTGACAGCAGCGAAATGGCTTGTCACCGTGTCTGTCAGTGGAGATGATGGACCGGGTGGCTCACATGGTTCAATACAGTCAGGTTTTAAAGACGCCACAGCTGCCGCGGCGTTCATTTGCATTCCAATCTGCTCTCTCCGAGGTCCCAGATTGCTTCAGTTTGACTCGGCAACAGTGAACATTTTTGTTCCAAGTACTTTTTGTTTTTCACCCCGAGTGCTCTCCTCTGCCTGTTTGAGAGGAAGCGGTGGCGAGAGTGGGGCGTAACAGACAGACAGCGAGGCCATCCACAGCAGATCAGTACTAATGAGGTGTCTTGTTGCCTGGTTTCCGTACCTCGTTTGTGTGCTTGATGAATACGCCAGTGTAAATTACAGCGGAGTGGGGACCGGTGAATAATAGCCCACGTTTGTGCTCCTCCTGGTGTTGCCGAGCAGCACCCTGTCCTACTGTTATTGCTGTGTTTAGGGGGGGGAAGTAGGAAAAGTTGGGCTTTTTGTGAAAAGCATCTAAGTGAGGAAAAGCGATAAAACACATTTGGGGTTTACCAACGCTTGCTTTTAAGTGTGTTATGTCCCGCATACTTCTGTTCAAAATGGCAAAACCAGCCTGCAGTCACCGGCTGTCTCTGGGAGGCTTCGGGACCTGCACAGGAGCTCTGATTCTGGTCCAACATTTTAGTCTGTATTCTGACGGCGTTTTCCAGAGGGCTGACTGCCGCACGCCGTCAACCATGTTAAGATTTGCGAGATCAGTCTCTCCCCGCATTATTTCACGTTTCCTGTTGATCCGGCAGCGCTCTTCACTTGCTGTCGGGTCTTCACCTCTGCAGGGCCGCTGGTAAGACGAACCCAGCACTTTGACGAGTGCACCTCTCGGCTCCTTCTGAACACAAAAGCTGTCCCCCCGCCTGGCAGCTGGATGGCAAAGATGATGATCATAAGGGCTCTTAACCACCCGGAGTGAAGCTAATTGGCAGTGATGGGTGTGTTAATTGCGGTAGATGAGGTGGCGGCAGGCGTGTCTGACTGTCGGGCGGATCGGAACCAGTGAGGCAGAGTAAGTCTGAAGAGGGGGGGAAAAGGGCCATTGAAGTGAGGTGTGTGTGTGCAGTCTCTCTTTAACTTCTCCCCCCTCTTCTCTGGGTTTGATTGATGGATGAGAGCAGAGTGGTAATATATTCATTGAGGTAATTAGCAAGGAAAAGAGGCCGCTTGTTACGGGGTGCAGGAAATGTAGGCCACCCCCTTCTCAGTATTCATCTCTCTTTCCAAATCCAGGGCGTTTCCGCTGAGACTTGGGCCTCTTCCCGCATTCGGCCCGGCAAAGATTAAAGAGGCTAGAGAGGCTATGGCACGCATGTGTAATCACGAGTGCATCAGAAGGCGAGTTAAAGACATATTTCTTGGAAAGACTAGCTCCTGATCTGTTTTTACCACCTGCTCGAAGAGACGGAGAGCGGAGGCAGGTGTTTGGCGGGAATTTGCCTTGAACGAAAAAGTAAAACAAAACCGAGCGCGACGAGGGGCCGAGGTATTCAACGAGGGGTTTAAATGCAGCAAAGATCACGTCACGTCAAATTAGACACGCAGCTGTCACTACTTTCTGTTACTTTCACCTTTCATAAACAACTTGTGAAGGAACAGAATCATTCATGTTGCATGTTGAGATATGGTGTCAGAATAAGTGATAGGTGCATGGGAGATGGCTTTAACAGTGTGTGTGTGTGTGTGTGTGTGTGTGTGTGTGTGTGTGTGTGTGTGTGTGTGTGTGTGTGTGTGTGTGTGTGTGTGTGTGTGTGTGTCTCTCCTGGCTGACAGGTGACTTTGCGGTGCTGCTGAAAGCGGGGATGTCAGTGAAGCAGGCCATTGCCTACAATCTGCTGTCTGCCCTCATGGCCTACGTTGGCATGGTGATTGGCACAGCTGTGGGCCAGTACACACACAATGTCACCAGCTGGATCTTTGCCATCACGGCTGGCATGTTCCTTTATGTGGCTCTGGTGGATATGGTAAGTTGGCACACCGTTTTTGACAACCCCCGAGCGATAATTGCCCCCCAACAACATCAGCTCAACTTTCTCTGCCTCATCTCCCGCTCGGGCAGCCAGTGCTCTTCTCTGTGCCTCCTGATCTGCAATGCTAATTCCAGGAAAGTTAGTTTCGGATTCCAACCGGTTCCTTTTGTCTCTTTTACAGCTGCCAGAAATGCTTCACGGGGACAGTGAGGACCACAAGCGCTGCCAGCTGGGACACTTTATCCTGCAGAACCTGGGCCTGCTGACCGGGTTCGGCATCATGCTGCTCATCGCCATCTTCGAAGACCGCATTGTTTTTGATTTTGGCTTTTAGTGGAGAAGTAGAGAAGGGGGAGCTGGACCTGGATGTATCAATATTGTTCTTCTTGGCCTTAACACGCTTTGTTTGCAATGTAACGGCCCAGTCTTGCATGCATTGTGGGTCCCGTTCACAGCCACCATTCCAAACCATGCAGCGGTAGTTTATGCATATCTCATGATTCTGCCAGTGATGTTTACTCTCCGCTCTTCCATTACCTCTCTCAGCTCCAATCTGTCTCCTCCCTGTGAAGAAAAAACAAATAAAAACAGGTCCACTGAAAGACGAGGTAGACTTCATGCCTCCTCTGCTTTGAACCCAACCCTCCATCTTAAAAGAGAGCTGTAGACAGGTAGCACAGGAAGGAAGCGTGCTCGTTTCGGCCGAGGCAGCAGTCACGGCCCAGCAGCGCACCGCTATGCATCCATCACCTGTTGTTAGTGTGTTGTCGCCGTACACCCCCCCCCCCCCCCCCCCCCCCCCCTCTCACCTCTCCTATCCACCTTGTGCTGTGTCCCATCACCCATGCCTCGTACATCTGTGGTGTGTGTTCCACCCTGCCACCCATCTGATGCCGTCAGGCTATGTATCAAACATCTCGTGTCTGTCTGTGCCGAGCCCTGGCCACTGGAGCAGCACCGCAGCAGTGCCGGGGGCTCAGCGTAGCTAGCTTCTACATCTGGAATAAACCTTGTAGCTCTTGTTGCCTTACCTTCAAAATATGTCGACAAGCTATAAACTGCAGGGTCAAAATAGACAAGTGTTGCCTGATTTTCCGTGGTCGATCATTGAATCGGCCTAGTGTCGTCGTTTTTGCTGCAGCTTTCTCGATCTATCACTTGTGAGTTATGTTTACCGTCTAATTAGATGTTGGGGATTATTATTAAACCTTTGTAGTTCATAGTTCTAGCTAACACAGCTGCCAACGCCTTTACAAATTAGCCTTTAACATTTGAATGTTTTTGTTTAGAGACTAGATGCCACAAACGTCAGACGGATTAATAAGGCCTTGGTAATCTGTAGCCAGAGGAGCCATATCGTTGTCGGGCCTTCACATTAAACCTTTTTTTACAGGAATCAGGAGCTTCAGAAAAAAAGAACCGTCCCTTCCTGTCTCAATTCAAGTGTTGTAGTGTACCAGATGTATTTAGGGAGCCTCTTTGAGTTCCTAAAAGGTGCTTTTTCCTCTAGTGGACATTTCTTTACAGCAGGAGTTGGAGTGGTCACACTAATGCAGATTCTTTCTGATGTACTGTAAATACCTGAAGTCTTGATAGTGTCAATCGTTGAGCAGCTAAAAGCTGATTCTTGTTGCTGCTAAATACTAGTTTAAAAAAAGTACTTCTGTTAAAGAATCAATTTACTTCTTGACAATCTTAAAGAGACCAATCAAAAGACAGTGTTCTTGTATCACAGCAGAACAATATACTGTGTGACAGCATTCCCTACCAGAGTTTTAAAACCGTAGGATAAGGATTAGTGTGTGTGTGTGTGTGTGTGTATATATATATATATACACACACACATACTGTATATACAGTGTATTTTCAATCATTCCTCTGGTATGTTTCTGAGGGTTTAACTCTGCTGACTGTGCCAAAACTGGCCCAAAGTGTAGATTTCAGTGGCTGGTGCTTGACACTTCGCCTTCCCATCTTTTCCCCTCCCCCCCCCCCTACATTCCATTGGCTGTCCAGCGGCTCACATGCTATGCTAGTTAGCCTAGTGTCAGCTGCTGGAGCACACAAATAATGTGTGTGGCTTCATTTATCCTGTCACTGTGTGACATCCATCATCTATGTCTCAACTGGCTGTAAATCATTGTCAGACACATTGGACTTGTGTTATTGATCTGACTGAATCATGCATGAAGCATGAGGGAAATGGTACAGACATTGTGTTGAGTGTAAATTTGTTTTTGTTCTTTGTTCCGAAAAGTTAAACTATTGACAACCTTTGTTACTTTTTTAAATGAATTGTGGCGAGACCATGAGGAATTCTTTGGGGTGTAGTGTAGGTGGTATTATGAGACTTGATACAGGTGTGAGGACACATACATTTCTGCATCACTTCTATCTTTTTACAGACGTTTATTATTTAGTCTTATGTTCAACACGACCCAAATGTATTTTCATAACTTTAAGCACCAAGTAAAGTAAAACATTTTCTGTTTTTTAAAATATGAGTTTATTCAGTTGTTTGCTACAATATGCATTTTGATTGTGCTTTTTGTATTTTAAAAGATTACAATCCTTTTTTGAAACATTATTTCTCTTTTGAGTTTCTGTATTGTCTGTATAATTAAAATCTAAACTGTCAAGTGTGCCCTAACAGTCAGTGACACTTGCCCCAAAGAACAAGCTTCTTCACTTCTTTTTTTGCAAAGAACTGTCTGTAAAATGAAGGTCTATGATTGTTCTCATTTTTGCTTTGTTGTATGTATGTTTGTTTAGTATGCTGGATATAAAATACAAAGTGTGACATCCTTGCTGTTTGCCTGTGCATTCTCTTCATTACAGAAGGAAAATAAACTCTGAAAAGATCTCAGATGGTTCTTGCATAATGTTAAAGAGAAACTTGTGTGCAGCTGCAAAACCACAGCAGCGTAACACGTCTATGAGTAACATTCCTCTTCCTCTTGCTGCTCTCCTCGCCAATCGTCTCCTGCTTCAGTTTGCCTTCCCAGGTCAGCGGGTTTATCAAAGCTGATTAAATGCACGTGAAGGCTTATTGAATGATGCATACACTTAGAAAACAAATGAATGGTAAGGTGCAGCTGAGTGTGTATGCCATCAGCTATCAAGCTTGTCTGAAACAAGGTACAACATGGAGAAATCAATTATCAGAAAGAAATTCATACTATAGTATTTCAAAAAAGTCATGTTGAAAACAGTAAGGATAGTATGTTGAAAAGAGAGATGAAGTCATATTATACCATGATGAAAATAATGAAAAAGTCCAAGTGTGTCTAAAAAGTCATGGTGTAGTATGTCAAAAAATGTCATAGTACAGCCTAATGTACTATGACATTTTTTTATTTTTAAAATAAGTCATATAATAGTATGTTGAAATAAGTACATAAAAAGTCAGTATATTGTGTCGGAAAAAATGATAGTTATAGTATGTTGAAAACAATGATAAAAAGGTAATTTTATCCAATTTTGTGTCCCAAAAAGTTACAGTGTAGTATGTCCGAAAAAGTCATAGTAAAATAAGTTGAAATAAGTGATTAAAGAGTCGTAGTATATCCCAAAAAGTGATAAAAAAAAGTTATAATATAGTATTTTGAAAAAAAGTAATACTATAAATGGTCATAGTATGGTAGGTCAAAAAAAAGATTAAAAATTCATAGTATGGTATGACAATAAATGTGCTAAAAAGTCATAATATAGCATCTAGAAAAAAATGATACAAAATAATAGTACATTATGTAGAGAAATGTAATTGTATAATACGGCAAAAACAGTGATAAAAGGTCAGAGTATAGTATGTCAAAGAAAGTCATTGTATAGTATATCGGAAAAAGGGATTATAAAATCATAGTATAGTATTTTGAAAACATTGATAAAAAAGTCATAATATAGAATGTCGAAAATACTCATGTTGAAAGAAAGCAATAAAATGTAATTGTATAGTACGTCGAAAAAACAATGAAAAGTCATAGTATAGTATGTTGAAAACATTAATACAAATGTCATAGTATAGCATGTTGAAAAAGTCAGAAAAGTCATAGTATAGTACGTTGAAAAATTTCACAAAAGTCATAGTATTGTATGTTAAAAAAAATTATAAAAAATTCACAGTCTAGTATGTCCAAAAAGTCCACTAAAGTCATGGTATAGTATGTCAAAAAAGTCATAGTATAGTATGTTAAGAGAAGTCATAGAAAGTCCTAGTAAAGTATGTCAAAAAAGTCATAGAAAGTCATAGTATGTCAGAAAATGTCATAGTGTAGTACATTAAAAAAACCTCACTACACCCTGAGTCACGTGCCACCTTTATAATAAATAACATTAAAAAAGTCATAGTATCGTCTGTCAGAAAGTCCTAGAAAAGGCATGTCATAAAAAAACATAAAAATTCATAGGATAGGTTGTCCTAAACCGCCATAGTAAGTCATAGTAAAGTACTGTATATTAAAAGTAATGAATGTTATCAGATCAATGTTCTGCAAAATCATCCTAGAAAACAGATATATCCAACTTGTTCCTCCTCTATATCTAAATACATTTTATAACATAAAGCAGTATAGTAAAATGTATACAACAATACTATACAAAAGTCATTGTATAGTATACCATAAAACAGTCCTAATCTAAGTCTACTGTTAACTAGTAGTCATTGTTATCATTACCTGTGACTGCTGGACTTATTTAAATTGTTATGAAGTGCATAAAAAAGAGACGTGTGTTTTTTACTCTTTCTTTAATGAAACGTCAGGGCTTGTGTGTGAGATAACAAGGGACTAGGAGCTGAGCTGGCAGAGCAGTGCTACCCCTCGCCTGATCCAGTGTTCAGCTGGCACATCCGAGTTGAGCGTCATGGCGATGACATAATTGGTGGAGTGGCCCGTGGTGGACAGGGTGCCGCGCCGCTCACCGGTCTTGTAGACAGGCACTATATAGCACATCCTCTGAGGGATGTCCTCGCGCTTGACGGGCTTCAACCACATCTGATGGAGACAGGTGAACACAGAGGGGCACATGGGGTCAAATCACGTGATTTTAAATTTTAAGATGTGGCTGCCACATTTATCAAAGTCTCCCTCCATTAGCTACTTTTATAAATAGTCACGGCTATTTAGGGGCTGTTTTCCAAGGTAAACTGGCAAATGAAATCCTGTATGCCTCTAGTGACAAGCAACACATGTAACACTTGATTACATGACACATGCATGATCATGGGTCGTGGTTGTTGTCAAAGAAACAAAAAATATCAGATTGTGTTGAAGGATTAAAGGCCAGGGGCCTCATTTATAAAACTGCGTAGAGTCTATTCTGAAAGAATTCGTTCTGATTCATAACACCATGCGGCGCACACCTGCACAGACTCTTCTTGTTGTAAATGCGGACGTGCGTTACCTTACACGAGCCTCGCGCTCCTCCAAAGGCCGTCCCAGGTTTGTCCTAATAAGGTCCCTATCAATCAGCCAATGAATATTCCAGCTTTGTAAAGAAGCCCTTAATGACCAATCACGAAAAAACCCGATTGTGAGATCGAGGTGCTCTTCTAAATCTTTGAGCAATGCCAAATCTGCCATGCTGTTGATTAGTTCCAATTTACAGGTCATCAGGAACTGTAGGGCTATTTTTTGTTGTCCCAGTAGATTAATGAAGTTCAATAAACTGGTATTATTATTATTATATCAGGGTAAAATCAAGTGGCGCGGGTGTTTTGGGTACAGGCTGTGCGCTCTGCATCCAGAGTACTTTATCCATGTGATATTTGGTGTTACCATCGGAGGTCACTAAAACACAATCTACAAAGCCCTGGGAGCATTATGCACCATCGCACGCATGGTCAAAAGTTTGCCGAAAACTGGGCAAATTTTAACGCATGGAAATTCTTTAAAATCACAACCTTTGCGAGGTATGCTGCAACCGCAAATTTCACTTTGCTTCAGGCAACTTTTCCTTGCTCAACAGGTTTTATAAATGAGGCCCCGGGACACGAAACAGTGGAAACAAACCTGGATCTCCATTTGTTTGCCAAATGTTAACTTACAAATACAAAACTTTGGGGACATAAACTTATAAAACAATAGGAATAACAAGTGTGAGTCCTCTTGGACTATTAAACAGGCTTAGTTATGCAAAAGGGAGAAACCGGGCCACAAAAACAGTTTGAGTTGCAGCCAGTAAAGTCCTCATCTGGTTCCATAACGGACGCCTCTGAAGATTTGCATTTCAAAGCCAGCCAAAGCAGCCTCTGCTGTAATTTCTGCCCCCACATACAATAAACACGGTTTTAATTAAGTTCCGCTCTTGTCAAAAATTGATTCTGTTAATAACTTGCCCTGAAATGTCTGAAAAAGCCAGGCTTGTGCATTATTCATTGTCACTGAATGTATTGTGATGAAGAGAGAACAGAGGGAGAATCAAAATGGATCAGTCTTCCCTCTCTGCCACTGGCACTCTGTCCCATCACTCTGTCAGTCGGCTTTCATATCCCATATCAACCTCTGGTAATTAATAAAAGGATGAGAGAGCAAAGGCTTCCTGCAGGCACAATGTGAAAAAGAAGTGCTGAAGCTGCTGTTCAGTGTCCCATCCAGAGAACAAGGACCTGCGAACCTCCTGGGGAGAGCTGCAGCTACAGGACACTGGTGGTTGTTCACGTTCTCCTCAGAGAGAAAAACAGCCGGCTCGTAAGAGTTCAGAATCTGAATAAAGATGGAATCTGCCCTACTTCATAATCCGATATATGAACAGATATTATATTTCCTCTCATGTGATGGCCAGAGAGCTTCACAGGAGCAGAATCAATAAACCTCCAACCTACAAAATGTCTGAAAGAATACATTATGCAACAAGGATTCCCCCCCCCCCCCCCCCGGTTAACAGCAATGTGTTGCACCGTACACTGCCATGGGATCTTACATTGAGGCTTAATAGTTGCCCGTACTGAGATGTCTAACCCTTTCAAATATAAAAAGTACACGTTCACGTTTGTTCTATCAGCAATTCAAAAAGGTGCTATCTTGAAATCCACCAACTCTTATACTAGCTCATATACCAATTTTAACTGAGCCATTATAATCATACAAGAGATATTAGCGTACCAAAATCTTGTAATCTTGAAAATAGAAATGTATGAACTAGACTTTCATTTTTTACCACCGCAGGGACCAGATATCCATTTCATCCAACATGGATGGGAAGCGATACAATCAAAATCTCCAGAACAGTTACTAAATAATAATAATAATAATAATAATAATAATAATAATAATCTATTCTTTCTCCTTTATTAGTCCCACAAGGGGAAATTACAATTTAGACTCTGTTATTACACACACATATGCTCAGCACCTATACATGCACTAATGTAGAGATGTCAGAGGGGGGGGGGGCTGCCCGTCAAAAGGCGTTTGGTGCCTTGCTCAAGTGCACCTTGGCAGTGCCCAGGACCATACTTTGGTCCGTACGGGGACTTGAACCAGCAACCCTCCCACTGACCTACTGCCACCCCCTAAATGGACCTTGAGGTGAGATTGTTTGTTAAATGTCTTTGGCTGAATGTTTTCTGACCATAAATCAATATTAGATTTGTTTATGGTTGAAATAACTCTGGTGTTATTACTGACAGTTGAAAAATCTGTGCAAAAGATTAAAAACTGTGTTAAACAAAATCTGATTCTTTGATCAAAATCAAATGCACAAGCCTGTGTAAATAATCATGTCAGGGAAGCAGTTAACTGCAACTCCCAAGGTACCTTTGAGCAAGAAACATCCAATTATAACCTCGTCTCGAAGGATTATTTCTCAGGAACCAAGCTGAAATAATTAAAACTGGTGTTCCTACAATAAACCTATAGGGTCGTTGTATTATCAAGGAGAGTCCTTTTTTTATATCAAGCCATATTGACGATATTGTTTAAAGAAAAAAATAAAATGGTAACAGAGTGGGGGAAATATCAGATGGTAAAATGTCCACAAAAACAGTTGCAAGTGTGGATGAGATCATTACTGGCTACAGATTGGTCATGGCAAAATAAAAAAATAAAAACATACACACAATGTCAGCCTGATAATCCGTTTTGCTCCACTTGGTTCATCGAGCCTATGGCTAAGGATTCTTAAATGCAGTGTTCTAATCGATATCTGTGTATAGTATCTGTGTGTGCTCCTCACTCACCACAGGCATGGGGTCATGCAGCACTTTGGGGAAGGACTCAGCAAGAAGTTTGGTCTTCCTGTCCCAGCGGGCGCCATCCAGAAACAGACCTCTAATATACACACCTGAGTGTCACACACACATAAACACAGAGATAATTCAGAAGCACAAAAGAAGTAGTTAGCATTACTATGATAATAATATCACCAACAACCTTCTACTAGCATTCCATAACCTCCAGTTATGGAGGAAAAACTTTATGAACCCAGCTGAGCTGACTTCTGTGCTGTAGCACTGTTTTCCATAAAGAATGGGAGCTCTCCTATTAATAGAGTGGGATAAAGGGTTGAGATTTTGAGATAACTGACTGTAAGCATCATGCACAAACACACTGAGGAGTAGCTTAGCAGTATATGCAGTGTGTTTGTGATGGGGCCCCACCCGGGGACTGTTTAAGAGGGAGGCTTTATGTGAGACTGATTGAGAATCTTACAGCAGAGCTGGAGGCACAGCAAAGCCTGCATATAGACCAGAGGCTTTAACTTACTTTTGTACTTTACACTATGCCTCTTTTATATACAGATAGCTTTCATCCAGGTTTTTTTTCCCACTCACTACTAATGTTCCTCTTATTTCAACTTTCTGCTTTGAAACCTCACTTTTCTTCTCTTTTTGTTTAATAGAGACATTTTATCTATCAACTGTCATCCTTCCTTTTTATCTAAAATCAGCCTTTCTCACTCTATCTTCTCCACTACCCCAGTTAGTATCCTACCATCCTCTGGAGGCCGTTTGTAAGGTATCTCATCCAGTACTTCAAAGTCAAAGCCGAGCAGGTCAATAGGAACGGTGTGTTTCCTGGCATAGTTCTGTTGGCTGCCTGTGAGGAAGGCCTGGGTGAAGAAGAATCCCGATACCCAGAATACAGCTGGCATACCCTGATCATACCAGTCCTAGAAACACAGCAGAGAAGAGACTTTTATAGAATGAAACCAGCCAGAACACACAGCACACAGAACACACAGCACCCACTGTTATTCTTCTTTTATCAAGGTTCATCAAGAAAAGAAGAAGATTTATTAAAAAAATGCACAAACAAACAAAAACATACATTAGGGATGGAGCTACAGGAATATACCACACGTAATATTCAGTTTATCATGTAAAATAACATTTAACAGGTCAGGTCAAACTGAAAAAAGCAAAGGACTTCCAAAATCATCTCAGGTTAAACAAAAAAAGAACATGTCTGGTCTGAGGTCACCACACCACTGATCTTGATCTTTGTGCAACGTCTTGGAATTTTCAGTCTACTGAACACACTGAGAGGATGTTTTTCTTCTCAACTCTTAAAAAACAGCAAACAATCATAAGCCCTAAAATGTCAAGGTATTCTGTTAGGAAAGCATGCTGTCTTAAGATAAGAAACCCGTGACTTTCCAGTTCACCCTGTGGGGAGTCATGGGTGGACATCTCCGTTGGATAACACACACACACACACACACACACACACACACACACACACAGTACATTCTTTTCACTCCACTGAGTAATGATGAACAAGAGGAATGTGATATTTCTGCAGTAAGAGAAACATAGGAAATAGTTGTCGATGAAGAAGTTCACTTGCGCATTCAGACTCACATGATGATATCATGTGTCTGCATGTTTCCTGTACGAACCCTGCCCATGAGTAAAAGCATCACTACCCCCTACCTCTTATGTGTTGAGAAGTGAAATTAATAACTTTAAGCCTTTTGTAACTCAAGTGTGACACAGCTTAAGGCAGGGTTACAGTTAACTGTAGAGGGCAACATTTCATGTGACACTCGCTTCTCACTGAGAGGCCTAACAGGGTTCCAGAGACTTGCGAAGTCTGTAACAAGGAGCAAGTAGTTCTTTAGGCTTGTGGTGGCCCAACATATACTGTGGTTACGCTTGTCTTTTCAATGCAAATGTTATCATCACATCATGCCAGGACACATTAACCCGCAAGTCTGTACTACAAAGGTTGGATGCTTGCATTTGGATCGTATTAGCTAGACCACATGCTGAGGTGGCTTGGCTGGCACTAAGTTCGGATCTACTACTACTGGAACATAGTTAATTTCAGCAAATATGACAGAAAGTTAGTTTTATAAGTCTTACCTACTGCCCCTTTAATAACAAATGCATGGATTAGTTTTTCCATTCTTTAATATACCAGAGGACCTTTAAATTGCTCCCCTGTGCTCTGTTGCCAAATGTTGAACATATGACACAGAACTGACCCTTCGCTGTAACACAAATGTATTTATTCACCTCGATTCACACACAATGAGGCATATTTTTATATGGCACTTTACATCTACAACAGGTCTACAAAAAGAATTTTACAAGAAATTCTAGGTGCAAACGCAACTACATTGGTGCGTCTGCCCCGTTTCTGATACCGTGGCAGCATAGGTTTTACCATGGGGGGTCGCCAATACAAACTCACCATAGAGGATACGTGATTCCACTGAAAGAAATCATTTCAGCATACATGCTCGTTAAATGAAGAGTCGTGACAACAGTATGCGCTGTGGAATAAATCCTATGTCACTTTTCCAGTGAACGCGTTTGTTCATCTTTTTTGTAAACTTTGCCGCTCACCTTTCTCACTTTATTGTTGTGTTCATCCATTCAGTGTTCATCTTGAAATTCAAGACCCTGTCAGATGGGGAAAAGCATGGCAGCAACGTCCCAGAACGGAGCTTAAAGGAGGTGGAGGGATATTACCAACCAAGGGAAGACGGAGAACAAGACACAAAAGGCCCACAAGGAACTGCTGGAGAGGACGGAGAGGAAGGGGAGGAAGGAGAGGATGGCAGAGAAGGGAAGGTAGAAGCCTTTTTGGATGAGGACGGAGACCTGGACATCACGCATCGGTAGGGAAACACTCTGGTTCAGTAACAGTTAAACATGCGAGGGTGTGTGCACGCTAGTGTTGTTTATGGCTGCCTGTTTTCATTTAAGTTTTAGTCTAGTCTTTGTGTCAAGCTGTCATTTTAGTTTTTATTAGTTTTAGTCATACTCTTTTTAGTCTAGTCATGTTTCAGTCGGTTAAAAGTCTGATAATTTTAGTCTTATTTAAGTCAGAATTATCCATGACTATTTTAGTCTAGTTTTAGTCGATGGAAATTGTATTTTAGTCTCTCTGTAGTCATGCAATTCTATTTAATCCAGTCAATATAGTATTAGTGCTAATATGTACATTACATACATGTTAGGGATGAGCAGGTACAATATCATCTGTATCTGTATCTGTATCTGTTTACAACATGAATTATCTGTATCTGTATCTGTACCCGTACTGCTGTGACTATCACAGAACGCAGACACAGGCCCAGTGAGGAGTTTTATACAATCCGAGCACAGATATTGACTCGCATTACTCGTATAATACTTGTATTCTGCAAAAGTGCTTTACCCGTACCGGATACTAGTTCCAGCCGAGTGTCCGGCTTGTCTCTAATGTGAGCACACCACAGACAATTGTAGTAGGAACCTGGGAGTTTCTCTTCCGAGCAGAAGCAAAGGGAACAAAGATGAAATAGGTTTGTGCGGTCAACTATGCACTTTTTATTGTTTTACCAATTTTTAAGTTACCATTCCAATATTCATGAATTTGACTGTGATTGCTATAAGAGTGATTTAGAGATGAAGGTATTTCCTTTTTACAGTAAAATTAAAAAAATAATTACGTAAACACATTCTTCTTTTTTTTCTCTTATTTCTGTTTCTTTTAACGGGCAGACTAGCGAAGCTTTGTGGACCCTACTGTTTTGGCCAGTATTATATTATTCTTCTTCCTAAGAAATCAATGTTCCCATGAATGAAAACTCACCCGACTTTGCACACAAGTCCTATGCCAAACTCAATCAGTGAGATGTGTGTGCTGATAGTGACTCTACAACAGCCATCTAAAATTCTAAACTTTAAAAATTCCTAACAAATCAGCTACAACGTTGCAACTTAAAGGTGCTCTAAGCCATGTTGGGTGACGTTACTTCTTGTTGATCTTCAAAGTATTTTCAAACAAAACGAGACTAGCTTGCCCCTCCCTCCCCCTCCTCCTCATCCCATCCCCTCCCTTCTGAGCTTCCAGGAACTGACCCCCCCACCCCTACCCCGAAATACTTCTAGTCGGTTATTGGCTTGAACGCTGGAACACTGTTTGTGTATGCAGGTGGGCACAGTTTGTTTTTGTGTCCGTTTGGAGACCCTGGGCTGTCTACAGAGACCACATTTTTTACAGTGTATTCTGGGGACAGGCAGCTCGCGGACAGTGAAGAGATGTTTGCTGTATGTGACAACAAATGTAACACCAATAGAACAGAATCTATACTCTGCTTTTACCTAGTGGCAATTTTAAAGTCCGTCACTCTACTTTTTGCAAAAACTGCAAAACTTCTTAAACCTACTGTATGTCCTCTCACATTTCACATTCATCTTCACAAAAAATAGTATTCAGTTTTTCAATTCATCAAAAACTAAACCCACAGTGCATTTAAACATGTTACTGCATACAGCAGTATAAGCAAATTCAGCAATTGCTTCTGAACTAATATTTGATGTTCATGGAGTGCTGTCACTGTCACACCGTGTTATCCTCCTGCTAGATTTGGCACCCAACGTGCTTAAACAGGGCAAGTTTCAAACTTGTTTTTAGCCTCTAAAGATGCTCAAAATATCATTGTGCGTAGTCATTACCAGTGCTTAGCAGTTATTCCTTCCAAGGAAACACAGCAAATTTGACTGCAGTAGATGTGACAGAAAGGCAAAAAAGTTGGGTTAATTCAGCAAGTGCATATAACTACGTTTATTTCTTGTTTCCCGGTGAAGTCCACAACAGTCGATTGTCCAAACATTTATGCCTTTCTGTCATATCTACTGCAGTCAAATTCGCTGTGTTCACTTGAAAGTAATAACTGCACACGGCTAGGCATGGTAATGACATTTGGAGTATGATTAGAGGCGAAAAACTTGCCCTGTTTAAGCCTGTTGGGGGCAGAATCTAGCAGGAGGATATCTCAGTGTAGACATCACCAATTGTTTTCATTAGTCACGCTACGGGGACGGCTGTGGCTCAGTGGTAGAGTGGTTGCTTGCCAATTGGAAGGTTGGTGGTTCAATCCCTGGCCCTGCAGTCCCATGTCGAAGTGTCCTTGGGCAAGACACTGAACCCTGAGTTGCTGTTGTGAATGTGTGTGAGTGTTTATCTGATGAGCAGGTGGCAGCTTGTACGGCAGCCTGGACCACAGTGTGTGAATTTTGAATGTTTCCTGTATGATGTAAAAGCGCTTTGAGGAGTTGTTAAGACTAGAAAAGCGCTATATAAATACAGCACTACAAATTTAGAAAAAAAACAGAGCTACATGGTGAAATCAACCAGAATTCTCCTTTAACATGCATTCCCCCAGCATGCCTATGGTCCCCCAAGTGGCTAGAAATGCCAATAGGTGTAAACTGAGCCCTGGGTATCCTGCTCTGCCTTTGAGAAAATGAAAGCACAGATGGGCCAATCTGGAATCTGACTCCTTATGAGGTCATCCGGTCCCCTCTCTCCTCCTCAAAAGCATCAGACTCAGAAATGGCACATACTAAGGAAATCTCATTGTGGGACTGGCTCTAGTGGCTGTAATTCTGCACCAAGGCTGAATTTTGGGAAAGAGACTTCAGATATGGTGCTAGGGGACCACCAATATCTATATAAAAGCATCCAAAGAGCACCATGTCATGGGAGCTTTAACAGTAGTTTAACAATCTGCATTTTCATGCAAGCCTGCTCTTTGTGTGTATATAGGTGTTGCAATGCCATTTGTGACAGCACCCAAATAATAGCTCCCTATTATGGCATCAAAGGTTCTGAGTCCCTTATAGCTGATATCTAATCAAGCATTGGGCTGTGCAACTGTGTACAAATGTGCCTGCAGACTGTGGACAACTGGCCTGCATACTTTAAATATGTGTCTGCATTAACACACCTGATACAGATTAACAATCAGTCTAGTTTAGGTCATGTTATGGTCATGTTATAGACCTTTTCACAGCAGACTTTTTTTTTGACTTGTCATAGTAGGAAAAACACAGTTGAAATTGATAACCTTAATGATGACTCAATTCCATCAAGTGTCCCAGTAAGCTATTTCAGTGAGTCAGCATGCACAATACCAGGGCCTCTCCTAAGTGTGATGCTGCCATCATTAATGGTTTAGAATACACCTGTGCTTTTCCTACTATGACATGTCAACATGTCTGCCGTAAAAAAGGTCTATTGGGTCAACTAAGGCAAATATCAATGAAAAATACCCCTAGTAGCTAGAGGGGTTAACACCTGGGAAATTCACCCCATGAGATCATTGCTTGCCTTTGGACACGAAGGTTGCAAGTTTAAGGTCCAAAGGTTACAAGGTCAGATCTTATTAACAATCAGCCGTAGTGCTTTGGACACCTTCCATGTGTAATAAAAAATGCTTGTCCCGGACCATTGCTGCAGAGCAGCTATAATTTTCCTTTCTTTTTTATTTGACCCCCCCATTGACTCCTTGAAACTGATATTTTTTATATTTACGTCCTGTATGATTTTAAGCGTGATGGCAGGGATCTGTACCTGTAAGAACTTGAGCCGCTCCAGGAAGTCATTGACATAGCTTCCCAGCGGTTTGAGGCTGGGGTAGGACTTCTTCATCCACATGCCTGGGATGCGACCCGTCAAGATGCTTCTAACTACCTCCTCCAGCTCTGCAGACATCACCACAAGCCCCTGCGCGCACACATACATACACACACACACACACACACACACACACACACACACACACACACACACACAAACACACACAAATTCACCCACAAAATTCTGCACTACTTGAACATGTGAAGTCGTTCTAAATCTGAACTGCATATAAAGAAAGTCAAGCTTGTCACTTAAAAACCTTTCTGTGGAGATAGGTGATAGACAGCGACATAAAGGGAACTATTATTTTCTCTGTAGGGGGCTCTTGAAAGAAATACAAAAAAATGATGTGCTCATTCACCCTTCCTGACTCTTTAGGTTTTTTTCTACTTCAATTTCACAGGGCGGATGCATCTCAGGAGGAGAGGAAGTGTGTGTGGAGTTTGTTTATTAAATGGTATACCGAGACACACGTATGTGTGTGTGCTCTGGCATATTGTTTATTACTTTGAATGTGGTGTAATTAGGAGTGCAATGCTACATATATTGATGCACATACAGTATGTTTGAATGACATTCTCATTAGCCTTTAGTTTGCAACCCTCTATGAACTAAATAATTACAGTCTTTTTTCAGTCTTATGCAGTCCAATTAAAAGCTATGTATTGGCATGTGCCAATACATAGCCTTTGGAAATACAAAGTCAATAACTATTTTACCAGGGGATTATATGGCCTAAGTAGATACTCTCACTTCTTCAAGTGTGTCTCTTGGTGGCAATTTGAAGAAGAAAAAACACTGATTAAACTTATACCAGGGCTGTAAGATAATTACATTTGGGAGTCTATTAATTGTCTAATTGTCATGAGTTTTAGCTCATCACATGCAGCAGTGCCAAGGCTTCCTACCTTTAGTTTTTTTATGAATCCAATAACTGCATAACCACAACCCAAGTTTCAAACTATTCCTTGTGAAGTTAAGACATCATTTACACGTTCATACTTTTAGCTATGCTAACGTCTGTCGGTTTGCCCGTTTGGTCTGACTGTGTCTCCACAACTATTGAATTGACTACCATGAAATCGGCTCAGACACTTATGGTGCAGAGAGGATGAATAGTAATTACTTTGATGACCTCCTGAACTTCCAGTCAGCCTCAGCTGTATTTTTGTGCTAATTAGCAAATGTTAGCATGCTAAAACACTAAGATGACAGACATGGTCAAACCTGGCTAATCGAGTAAAGCCTCACAGAGCCGCTAGCATGGCTGTAGATTATACTGTAGAGTCTGTGGCCTAGGCAAGAGGAAGTTGTATGAATACGAGCGTAAGAGTGCTTTCCAAGAGAAGGTCAAGAGCACTAGTTAAGGATTTAGATTTTAGGTGGTTGCAACATTTCTACAATGGATTCATTTCAGTCATTCTACTGCTCATTACTTTATACCTTTAACTGGTGGCATGCTCTAACAGCAGTGCTTGTAAGACATTAAATAGAGTGACATAGATTTTCAGATGGAAGCACTTCTTGTGTAAGGTGATTTCCACATACTGTATAGGCCTAAACTTTCACAATTACGGTCCCACTTATTTCCTTGTAATAGAAAATGATGGTGTTAGATTGGTGCATCTGGAGTGTTGTGCTGACTGCCAAGAGTATCTGTTTTCTGAGGATGTATTACCAGAGTTTCCCCTGTAATCATTCAGCAGAGATGTGCTTCCTCTGATAAAATATTGCTTTCACTGCACAGAAATGTGAAATCAATGATGATTCATCGTTTGGCCTTACTGTTTATCTAAAACAAAAACATTTAATGTAATTAGAGTGAGTTTGGCCGTGCATCTTGCTATAAGTATCCAAACAATATAAATATATAAATATTTATATATATATATATATATATATTTTTTTTTTTTTTACATCCAACCACTTCTCTACCTCCTGCGTACCTTTATGGCCTTCTGAATGTTGACACAAGAGTCTCGGATGGTGCGGAGCAGGTTGTTAAAGCGTCCCATCTCCTGCACCAGCACTGTGTTCATGCTCTGATTGTAGCTGGTGGGGAAGCGCCTCATCACTGCCTCCAAGTCAAAGTCTGCAGGCAGCTTGCTTAGGATGTCAGCTGCCACATCAAAGACCATGTCATCCGAGGATTTGGCGTCTCCGCCTGAAGAGCGGGACTGATCAGAGACATAGAGCGACAGAGAATGGATGAAAAGGGGAGGCAGGACTTGTGGCTCCTATTGGTTTGACAGTTCTTCATTTTTGGAGGAAATTATCTTTTGCTGTCTTTGACTTGTCAAACTATGCATTCCCTTTTAAAAGCACTTCTTTGCATTGGTGCTGTTTTGATCCTGAAAAGGTCCTGATGGTAAGAGGTTCTGACTTCTGACTTGACTTTGCTTGTATTTCATCATCTTTGTGCCAGATTGATTTAGATTTGTGCTTTAATTTTTACCTTCCCTTCCTTAATTTGAAAATATTTCTAAGACTAAGCCTACAGCTACCACTGTAACAACACCAATGATATGATCCCTAGAATATACTTAGCATTTGCCACACTCTGTGAACAAATAAACAGTTTCCCCCCTCCCCACATAGACACTTGACACAATGTTATCAACAATTCTAATAATCATTCATGCTGATAATTATTCCCTCTAATCTGTGATTCTACCGCTTTCCTCTAAATCCAAGTTGCACCATTTACCTATTTGATGCTCACTTACTAGCAGGCTGTAATGGATCATCATTGGCCACTGAGGTTACAGTAGAGGAATGACAAATAGCTGCTTCATGCCATTTGAAGCGTCTCCCTGTTCATCGGCCATTGAGACTGATGTATTAGATGCTAATAAAGTCCACACATGACTGAAGCCATTATTAATCTTGTTGAAAGCAGTTTATATGAACAAATGCCAGACTGCATTGAGCTCTAATTTTAACTTGAAGTGGAAATGCCTGTGAGATACATTTCTATTTGTTTGTAACAAGCCAAGACTGTAATAAACCTTTTTTGTGACAGTATATGTACGCTGTATATTAGTATCTTAAAGATATTAAATCAGAGGAATTGTAATGTATTGGAGGCATACAGAGTATGTGCACATATGCCACTCAGGTTCTATATGTAGATCACTTGCACTTGTTTAATATCAAGTTAAATTCCCACAGGAATTTGACAAGTTTTGGCACATTGAAGAATCTTTGCTAAATAAGAGGCACTGCTCCGTATCTTAAAATAAATAAATGGATACCGGGCTAAATAAATATCCTATCCCTTACCGCAGCAGAAGCCGAGATATATATGATATGGGATCACACAGCTTCACCAAAGCCACTGTGAGTCATACAGTCAAAGGAAGACACCCTTATAAGAGGGATTTTTTGTTTGTTCTTTGAGAAGTTTTTCTCCAAAAATCTGAAATGTTTATTTATATTTTTCCCTTTAATATATGTTTCATAGCACATTTTAATGTGGGGTGATATTTAATGTTGGCAAGGATGCCTATACTAGACGGTGGAAACTCAAGGAAGGCATATTGACGGTCTGTGCGTTTATTTGTGGCATATTTTAATGTGTGCAACCCAGTCTGAGTGTATTGTGTGTGTGTTGTGCATTTGCTTGGTAAAACTGTGACGCATGTCACACTCATCTATAATTTGAAAATCTACCAGGTGAGTAGTGACACTCCAACTGAGCATCTGGGATGATGGCCAATAAGGGATGCATTGGTATCAGAAGCGACCCAGGGCTGCCGGCACTGAAGATCAGTGAACTTTGTTTTTTTCACCTGTATTCATGCAAGGGCGCAGCGCTGTTTCACTACTGTTATTTCTTGCTCAAAGTTTATGTTTATTATCCTCCAGGTCATGTGACAGAATAATAATGAATTCAGTATTACATTGCTGCATTAAATTCTGTCCCTCTGTCTTCATTATTATAACAAATAGTGTTAAAACAAATCTAAGCAGTTAACTTTATATTCGGAAGTTACATTGGCTCAAATTGAATTCTTTACAAGTGAAAGTACAAAATCGCAAAGCACTGGTGTGTCTTTGTTTGCTGTTGTGGTGTGTGTGCGTATGTGTGTGTGTGTTTGTGTTCCTGACAGGTAGCTAATCAATATAATAGTTGGTGTTTCGTAGGTCCAGTTGGATTTACCTGTGTAAGCAAGATGCTGTTAAACAGTAGTTGTGTCTCAGACTGATCCTTGGTGATATCTGCATTGGCATTCATGCCAAAAATCTCCGGTGATGGATTGAGTGGCAGCGACTTGGTGTATTCTATGTAGCTGTTGTACTGCGACCGAGATGCAGGGAACAGAGGGCGAGGAGTGGAGTGGAGGGAAAGAAGAGAGGACAATATTTAACGCAACATCAGGAAACATCTCGAGTAATAACACTCATTGAAAAACAAGTCGGCTCCTTAGATTGCTGACATTTATTATAATGACTATGTAAATGTGACTTCATGAATAAAAGATGTGGTTGGAGGGGGGTGCAGCACTGGAAAACAAAATGCCAAATAAAATGGAGCGTGCCATGGATTGCACTTGTGTTAACAAATATATCAACTCTCACTGATGGTGGTTGCCTGCTGTGCCCTGTTACACACATTTTATCTCTTAATGACTTTTTAAAGGTAGCTCAACAACAGCGCTAAGCAACTGAGTCCTTTAATATACTTAGTTTAAAAACAAACACATTAAAGTGAGTTTAACTTTTCTTGAGTTTTTAAAGCAATGAAACTCCAGCGCTTTTGGGTAACTGATGGGTACATAGATAAGGAGCGGTTTCAGCTGGGCTGTTTTAACTAAAGGAAGGGGAATTTGTTGGAAGATAATTAAATAGGTCTTTTGATATTTACATTTAAAAAGCATGCTGCATAGCATATCTGTGCTGCAGTTTACTATTTCAAAAAAAGGTCAAACTATTGTTAACACAAAACACAGTCATGAAAAGCACATCTTTTACATAACAGCCCCTAGTGCTGAATATGTCGTTTGGTGTAAAATGAGTACTTGATTCGGATAAGGGAGCGGAGAGCCACTTTCCGGTTGTTAACAAATGATCGATTATCTGCCCTGGCAACAGATCACAAAGTCATCCTACTGTATACAAATAATCACTGACAGTAAAAAGAAATCTACACTTTTTAGATGACTAAAATTTTAGTAAGAGCAATTTAACAGTTAACACATTTCTCCTTGTGGTAAATCGTGTGTAAATTGTGCTAAATGTGACTGAATAAGTGAGTGAGTTACAAGTCAGGTCAGACTTTGCCCACCTCTATATAAAAGACTGTACTTATTTACCCTGGTTCTAATCTCTGTAAATCTCAGCCAAATCTATGATAAATTGTGATTCATTAAAAAATAAGCTCCTTCTTGATGGCTTAAGACAAGTGTTGCAACCATTTATAGCAATGTTGTGGGATTTTTGGTTTCTTACTTCTTCTTCAGCTGGTGCATAGTAGAGCCCACTGGGATCAAACTTGTAGTCAGGGTCGTCAATGACCTTTGATGTGTAGAAGATAGACAGGATTGTGCGCAAGGTCCGTCTGTCCCAGTCATCTGTCACACGGCCCCCATAGTTACACTCACCAGTCATGTATCGGATGGCATCAAACGGCACTTCCTGCAGCAAACAAGACATTTTGCAAAGGAAACTAAGAATAACCATGTGTTAGGGTGTTTTAAAGGAGGTGATCACAGATCATTGAAAAAAATCAAACGCATGATATTAATGTTTGTGAATGTTCTTAGTTGTGTTGTGTGTACGTTCTGCCGAAACAGGAAACCTGGCTGTTCTCTTCACAACCTAGACTTGGAATGGAAACTGACGTATTAGGAGAAGAAGCGGTGGACATTGTGGCATTTTCTAGAGGAGGATTTCACTTACAAATTCAGCGAGCGACACTTGTTTACAAGATGAAATGTCACTCTGTAGAAAAAAGATCCCCTTAGTAGTTTATTTCCGCCACTTTCTCCTCGGCTACAGCGGTGGAACTGGGAATAGTGGAGGGTTGAAGTGCTATCTGTTTGTGGAAAAATGTCAAGAGGGTTTTTGAATATGGCTGATGAAAGCGGATACTTGAGTGAAGAGGAACCCACTTGTAAAAGCCAGAATTTCTGTTATGGACTTAGATGTGTAATATATATACGTAGGAGTGGATGGTGTAAGTGCATCTGCATGTGAGAGTCAGAGTTTTACTTTGAGCAAGAGATTTAAAGTCAGTTCATGTGAGTATATGTAAAGTATGGATGACAGATTAATGCTGTTTGTATGCACTAGCCTACATCCCACACTGTATATAAGAAGGAAACATCTGGCAGTGTTACTTTGAGTTACATGCTATGTAAAATGCTATGATTAATTTAAGAAATATTAACAGGGTTCTCACATTGTGTGTGCCTTATCTTAAACATAAAAATCCAGGAGATTTAAACACTGAGAATTTTTATTATCAGCACTAGCAGGCTGGTAAGTGAAACAATGACGCAACTGCGAGAGTAGTAAATTCAGTACTGCTTTTATTAATCTCAACAGTTGTGTCTTCTTTGTACTCCAAGCTCTGTTATTTTATCTTGTAACCCGTTCTGCTTTGTGTTTTTTTGCTAATCCTTTTGCTTCTGTCTTATGTCTTGTTTTTTGCTAAGTTCTTCTCTGTTTGTGTTGTTTTTCTTTCTTGTTTATTTATTTATTTATTTATTTTTAAAGCCTTTTTTAACATCGCAGCCATCGGACTACAGATGAAAAATAGCCTTTAGGCTTATTCTGGCATTTTTAACCCATGTATAATCATGCGTATTATTAATTTGCACTGTCCCCTTTTTTAAATAAACTGAATTGAATGGAGTTCAGAGACACGTAGACAGCAAATCATATCCTATTAAATAACATATTTATCAAAATAACTTTAATTTCTATTTTTGCACAAAATATATGCATTTATGCACTTTCAATGGCCTATGTCTATTTATTTCTATTTTGAAAACCTTTCAAGGACTCGATTTAACCCTCAGATTCACAAACCTTCAAGGATTTCAAGGACCCATGGGAACAGTGTAAAACAATAATTAGTGAAAGTAAAATATCAACAATAACTACCTGGTACTGTTCAAGGAACATGTGTAGCTGCTGAACAGAGATCCGGAGGTCGGTCTCATTAAACTCATATGGGATGTTCCAGCCTAAAGGTCCAAACTTCCTCCTCTCCTGTGTCAGGGCGTGGAAGAAACACAGGCCGAACAGTAGTTTCTTGAACACAATCTGTGAGGTGCATAAGCAAAGATGGAAAGCATGGTCTTAGATCAATAATTAGATAAATAGTGGTGGTTGTTTAATATTTCCACAGCTAAAACAAACACAACCTGAAATGCACAGTGGAGTGATAACAGACACAAATGAGCTTCACCCACTGATTTAGGCATGATATATGCACACCAAGCCATCAAAACATACTATACACAGAGACATGCATGCAAACACTGACCGGCTTGCTGCTACTGCCAAAAAACTCAGGGTCGGAGATGGGGTCCATTAAGAAGCAGCGTGCAATGTTGGCGCGGAGGCCCTTTGGAGCCTCATTGGTCATCTTCACCCCATTCTGAAGCACTGCCACAGGGAAGGTGGGAGACGGGTAGCTAGTCAGCCAGAGCCTGAAGTCTGGGTGGGTGGTGTCCGGGTTCAGCTCCTGCAAACAGCCACAAACACCCACACACAAGTCAAAAAGAATGTATTGGAATTTGCACTGTTCCCATCTGGTATAGAAAAGTGTCTGTGTTGATGTTCTGACCTCACAGACTCTCTCCAGTGTTGACATCCATGATGTAGCCAAGTGGCAGTTCTGAAGAACAACCCAGGTGCCCTCTTTAATGGCCGACTCGATCATACGCATAGCAATAGGACCCTGGCCTTGGCCCAGAGAGAGGGAAGTCAGCTTGTTACCCGTAAAGCCCTGAGGGATAAGAACAGCCGTGCATGTGCAGGCACGCACGCGCACACACACACACACACACACACACACACACACACACACACACACACACACACACACACACACACACTTATGTAGCTGCTTTCTGACCAGGAAGGAGCCAAAAATAATTTTCAGTGCTTTTAAGACCTGTGGGAGCTTGGGAAGTTTTAAGGATTCAATTTGCCCTCTTATTTTGAGTTTGTACAAACAGCAGGATTCAAAGCTGCTGAATTTCCCAGGTGTCACCATACCATTTCATCTCCGAATTTAAGCAATGCAGCCATGGGGTCTGAGCCGGGGGAGAGGATGAAGATGAGGGGGGCACTACAGTGACTATCAACGAATGCCTGACTGAGGTTGAAGGGTGGCGCTTCGATGAAGGGACGACCCAAACTCTTGTATACAAATTCCTGTACCATAGGAACAACCTGGGGGGACAAATAAATGGAATTACTTCTTTGTTGTTTACTGATTTATGTCCATAAAAATTGGGACTTTTTTTTGTTGTTGTAGAAAATCAATATCCTACAGTAATTTGGAAAACAGAATATGAACTGACCTTGTCTGGTCTGAGGCAACGGATTACCAGCATCCTCTGAAACTGGCTCAGCTTCTCCTGCCACTCATCTGGGAACGGAGTCTGATGGGGGTTCTGTGAATATGCACAACACAATACATTATTGAATTCAGACTGTAGATAAATATCTTTGAGTAAAATTCCACCCTGGAGAGAAGATTGAGAAGAAATAATTGTGTCTAAATTTCACGGCCAACACTGCTTTTTCTTAATTTTAGTGAGGGTTGCTTAAAGAGACAGCAGTTAAACAGAGCGTTTCCAACAAAGGGTGACTACAGGTATATTCAGACAGAATATAACATTAAAGCATGTAAACATATTCTAGTAGAAACACAAAATACAAGTATGAAATAACCTGAAAATTAGAGTAATATGTCCCCTTTAAGTGACAAGCAGCTCAATGCCTTGTCTGTCAACATTTCTTCGAGAGAGCAAGGGAGTTCTGGGGTGTGGTTGCTTTATATGGAGCTGTTGCAAGATTATGTATTATAATTAAGCAAAAAGAAGGGGTAATCTGTATTGTCAAAGGGGAGTGTCATGCAGGGAGATACATACATTCAGTTAGGAAAATAAGTATTTGAACACCCTGCTATTTTGCAAGTTCTCCCACTTAGAAATCCTGGAGGGCTCTGAAATGGGTGCATGTCCACTGTGAGAGACATAAGCTAAAAAAAAAAGATGCAGAAATCCCAATGTATGATTTTTTAACTATATATTTGTATGATACAGCTGCAAATAAGTATTTGAAAGCCTGTGAAAATCAATGTTAATATTTGGTACAGTAGCCTTTGTTTGAAATTACAGGGGTCAAACGTTTCCTGTAGTTTTTCACCAGGTTTGCACACACTGCAGAAGGGATTTTGCCCCACTCCCCTACACAGATCTTCTCTAGATCAGTCAGGTTTCTGGGCTGTCGCTGAGAAACACAGAGTTTGAGCTTCCTCCAAAGATTCTCTATTGGGTTTAGGTCTGGAGACTGGCTAGGCCACGCCAGAACCTTGATATGCTTCTTACAGAGCCCCTCCTTGGTTATCCTGGCTGTGTGCTTCGGGTCATTGTCACGTTGGAAGACCCAGCCTCGACCCATCTTCAATGCTCTAACTGAGGGAAGGAGGTTGTTCCCCAAAATCTCGCAATACATGGCCCGGCTCCTCCTCTCCTTAATACAGTGCAGTCGCCCTGTACCATGTGCAAAAAAACACCCCCAAAAGCATGATGCTACCCCCCCATGCTTCACAGTAGGGATGGTGTTCTTGGGATGGTACTCATCACTCTTCTTCCTCCAAACACGGTTAGTGGAATTATGACCTAAAAGTTCTATTTTGGACTCATCTGACCACATGACTTCCTCCCATGACTCCTCTGGATCATCCAAATGGTCATTGGCAAACTTAAGACAGACCTTGACATGTGCTGGTTTAAGCAGGGGAACAGTCATGTTTAGCTTCTTGCATTTTCTAATGATTGCTCCAACAGTGGACATTTTTTCACCAAACTGCTTGGCAATTTCCCCGTAGCCCTTTCCAGCCTTGTGGAGGTGTACAATTTTGTCTCTAGTGTCTTTGGACAGCTCTTTGGTCTCGGCCATGTTAGTGGTTGGATTCTTACTGATTGTATGGGATGGACAGGTGTCTTTATGCTGCTAACGACCTCAAACAGGTACATCTAATTTAGGATAATAAATGGAGTGGAGGTGTTCAAATACTTATTTGCAGCTGTATCACACAAATAAATAGTTAAAAACTCATACATTGGGATTTCTGGATTTTTCTTTTTAGATTATGTCTCTCACAGTGGACATGCATCTACGATGACAATTTCAGAGCCCTCCATGATTTCTAAGTGGGAGAACTTGCAAAATAGCAGGGTGTTCAAATACTTATTTTCCTCACTGTATGTATGAAAAGCCTGTGGAAAAGGAAAAAAGCTCAAGAAGAAAGAGGTTGGGTTAACATAAAAGTCACTGGGTACTGGGTCAGAGCAATATGTTTGATTAGTTTGTGGAACAAGTGTACCAGAGGAAGAGAGCAATGGTTGTGGGAACTTTTGGAATTATTCTCCCAAGGCTGCTTGTCGAGAGACTTGTGGCTGTGTTGGCAGGTGCTTTGAAACACCTATTTACAATCTCCTGGGGATTCTCTGTGTGTAAGCGTGTGTGAGTGTCTGTGTGCTTGATTGAACAGCTGTTCTTGCATCAAGATTGAATAAATGTGAATTGTACAACTGGAACAAACTACATTTAATTGGATAAAAGTGCTGTGGCTGATTCTGTTGATTATCAATCAAAGATGGTGTGTGTGTGTGTGTGTGTGTGTGTGTGTGTGTGAGTGAGACGGCAAAAAGAGACTGAACACATGTTTTTGTGCACCACACATTGATGAAACAACTGTTCTTGCGTCTAGATTGCATAGATGTGACTGGCACAACAGGAACAGAAAAGATTTAATTAGATAAAACCTCAATTTCAGATTCTTTATAATTGGAGGGTGGAGAGCGTATGCATGTGTGAATCATCCACACCTGACAGGAAAATTACTTTCCTCACACTTTCTTTCTTTCCCTTCTCTTTGTCTATACTACACAAAGAAAACATTGCTATATTAGTAGTAACTTAAAGAACAATCATAATGGCATTTAAAAATGGTGTTTTCCTTATTGATAACAGCTAGAATTGTCCACTTTGTAATAATGACAGAGTCCTGGAAAGTTTAGTCTGACAATATTATAGCTAACTCCTAAAATAGATTGAAGAAAGAGGAGGCAGAATGCTAAGGAGTTAAATGACAAGCAGTCTAAGCTGTGGTTGCCACTACAGTACAGTTTCTACAACAAGACACCAGCAGTGTCAGCCATATTAATGTGCATACTGACTACTTTTGCATTTTGGCGGGGACTTCCATATTTTTCTGTCTTTTTAGTTCTCTTGGATATTTTTGACTAAATGGTACCTTCCGGTACACATATGCTGATTTAATAAATGTGGGCATTAACCCCAATTGTCCGCAGAAGAGAGGAAGGACAAAAATAACTAACCATTCCCAATGTGTCTTTGCCATTACAAAAACATATCCAATAACCACAGAAAGAGCCCCATCCAGACCAGCCTTGATGACACTCACTGGGTTGTCGTAGACCTCCTTCCACTCATTTCTGAGCCGAGCCATGTCATGCCGCAGACCATTAAAACGTTCCATTTCATCCAAGCGACAAATCTCATCCCAAGACTTTTTGGGGAGCCAGGTGCAGGGATTTGAGAAGGGGTTGTCCAGACCCACACCACCAGTCAGAAGGAAGCGCCACTCCCCCTCATCCACCTACAACATTCATCACTATTAGGCAGCTATTAACACAGCAGAGGATTAATGAAAATTTGTGATCTAAATGTGATTTAAAGGTTGACTATTTTGGTGATTTTATTTCGATAAAAATTCTATGCATTTAAAAAAAGACTTGACACCAATACTCTGTGGCAATTATAGAGAGGGGTGTTTGTGAAAAATGTTGCATTACCAGTTTCTTTGATTAGCTAAGCACTTCAATCAAACAACAATGTGTTCTCAAACAACAGCTCTGGTTTTTAAGTAAAGTGTTATATATCTGTACACGTGTGCAGCATGTGTGTATTCCTACCAGCTTTTTGTGCATGAGCAGATTAACATTGAGGCAGAAGGAAAAGAGGAGTTTATCCTTCTCAAACAGTGAGCGACACACATTGACATATAGATTGTAGGTAAAGTGGTCTTTCAGGATCTGTAATCTGAAGAAGAAACATATGCAAGCATTTTTAAAAAAAAATTCCAAATCAAACATAACTCACCAACATATCCACACTATTAATAATCTTCTTTTTTTTAAACAGTTAACAAGTCAAATAACATCTTTCAAGTGGAGAGGGAGTGACTTGTAGAAACACTTACCTTTGTATTAAGTCGTCACTCTTGTCTGAGTTGTCGATGGAGCCAATGAAGAGGTTAATGAACCAGGTGAGGGAGTACTGGTACATGGGCTCAATGTTAGCCAGGTCAGCAATGGAGAAGAACAAGATGGCTGAATGCACGGCAATAGGTTTATAGCCCATGCGGGTCTCATCAATCTTCTTCTCCGTCACCTCAGCCACAGCCTGCTTCTCTGAGATTTCATTGGCTAGCACTTTGGAGCAGGAGAGGATCTTGACGGCCGTCTCGTCTTCCAGGATGTTGCCCTCAGACGAGGAGAGAACCTCTAAGATTTTGTCCTCAATCTCCTTCAGTTGTCTGACAAAAGTGCAATTCAAAAGGTCTACAGAATCCATTTTAACGAGGGAGGCCTTTTATTTGATTAATTGATATGATTTGATCTGAGCATGGTGTTTGCTAAGTGTACCTTTTGTTCTCTGCTCCCTGCAGGATGAGAGCCTGTTTCTCTTCCTCCAGGTCGGGCCTTTCACGGGCCACCACAATGCCAAGTAGCTGGTCCTGGATGCCCTCTGGGGTGATCATGAAGTTCAGAAGGGTCACCTACAGCACAGAGAAATGAATAAATAGACAATAGACATACAGTGCAGTACACAGATGTGAACATGTACAAATTAGTGTGTGTGTGTGTGTGTGTGTGTGTGTGTGTGTGTGTGTGTGTGTGTGTGAGGGGGGGGGGGGGGGGGGTGTCAAGGGCTCTCAGACACTTAAGTGAGCTACTCTACAGTGCAGTGTTGATTACTTTGCCTTCAGGGCTGTTCTTCCCACGAACCTCCTATCCAATAAATTCTAATCACCACTCCAGTCTTGGCAAAGCACAGGTAGGATGCATTTACTTTTTTTTCTTTTCTCTGAGTGTGGAAGTGTGTCTTTTACCACACAGCCTTAGTCATTTTGCTCTGCACTTACCCGGAGGTTAAAAGCCTATATCTGCTATCTACTCTCTGCCCTAATAAACAAGTGCACTTCTCCGGGGCCTAATTCCATTTCTATTGATGCTGCGGACCCACTCAGCTGGTGGTAAAGACTCAGAGCCCATATAACTGTCCTGTTTGTCCTTTTCACACATACACCCTCCGTCTTTGCTTCCCTACGTCCCTTGAGCACCTTAAGGGCCGGTTTACTAACTGTAAACCATAGTTGTGTACTGTACTGAAGACGGAAAAAAAGGATTGAGACAGTTTTGAAAAATAAGTTGAATCTATCTAATAGCTGCCCATAAAAAGCGGGGCCCTGCAAATAAATGCTTAAAATGTGATCTTCAGTTCCCGGCCTCTGTAATGTAGTTTCCTTGCATGTTCCTTTTTTTGGGGGGTGGGTGGGGGCTGTTTTCCATTGGGGAGGTGTTATCAGTGAATAGTGTTTCACTTTGTTGCTGGGGTAAAAATGTGCTGCCATTTCAGGGTGTGATGCAATAAGGGGGAACCAGCAAGGAAAACTAGGGCTCATTTATCTGTATGAAAAACAAGTTGTATTTTGGAACAAAGGTCAAAAATAATTAAATAATTTATTCAGTACAACAAACAATGTGCTAAATAAACAAGACCAAGAGTGTACCGCCACGCTAGCGGCTCTGTGAGGCTGAAAAATAGAAATAAAAAAGTTGATGACACTTTTCAATCTGGACCAAAGTGGTAGACCGACCAAGTGACCAGCCGACATTGACATCTATAGCGTAGCTTAAAACATTCCAAATGGTAGAAAGCACCACATTTTGAGAGGCCAGACCATCACATTAATAATCTCTCCCTCACAAAAACTTTGTCACGTTGCATGGTACCACCGGAAAATACAGTGCCCCACATAGCAACTACACTTCAGCAACACTGCAATTGTATGGAAAGTAAGTTCTATAATTTGGCCTAAAAAAAAATCACACAGGATAACAAAACTAATTAGGTGGACTGCTGCTATTTGGTCTGATCAAAATAATACTTTGAAGGCAAAGGGACTCTTTCTATTAACTTCTGTTTTGGCAGCAGCTTTATTGTGGATGACACATCTACCCTTATCTGCGGTGGGATTGAAGGGTACCAGCTCCATCTGCACGGAAGGGGTTGGTAGAGGGTGCATGGAGGATTGCACGGGACTCATAGCAACAATACCTGCTGCAAACAGCCAAGAGCCTGTAGCTTCTCTGTCTGTCTCTCTGTTTGTCTGTCTGATTATGTTTCTTTGTGTGTGACTGGTGTGGGTATGGATGAAGATTGCATACATGACACACAAATACATATTGTGAGGAGCACGTCTGGTTATATGTCTCAACATTGTGGAATGAACACAACAACAACAACAACAACAACAACAACAAAAACACAAGTTAAAACTATAGGGGCTGAAGCATTGATATGCCTTCTGATACTTTAGTTACTGTGGTATTAACAGCCTTGTTGCCTTCTCCCTCTTGTCAAACTGTAGCAAGCTGACCAGTGAAGTTGGCGGCAAGGCAAAATGGCATTTAGAAGACGTCACCAATAAAAACAGCAAAAAGTATACTGTTTAAGGATTAGAGTCACTGTAAATGTATGTTAATAATAAAATTAATTTCTACAAAGTGAAGCGAAACTGTACAGAGATACAAAAAACGTAAAAAACGTAAGTTTCCCACTACAGTACCTTAACGGAGGTCTCAGGCAGGTAGTGTGGGCTGCGTAGCTTGGTAGTGATGTAGAAGCGAAAATCTGGAGCATATTCAATGGTGGAGTCTCCCAGGCGGATGCACAAGGCACCACCCTGTTTAAAGGTCTGTCTCAGCAGCAGAGGTTCCAAGATAGGGTCCAGCTCCTCTCCCACATTCTCCAGCAACACTGACAGAAAATGTTCAATGTTTGTCAATGTCTTCTAATCAGGCGGTGCTGACTCCTTTCAGTACTTCTTAATACAAGCAATCTCAAATGGGAGCTTTCATGTTCAGCCACTTTTTTACTGCTGTTGACCAACTCTACTTTCTCAACAGTTGAACCATCAATCTTCAAATTTTAAGTTTGGCAGCACAAAGTCTCTTCAACACAAACCATTTTCCCACATCACCCAAATTTTAGCATCATTGCAATGATTCTCTTTTAGAACACATTTTAAAGTATTACATTTTACTACATTGTCTTTCAGAAAATTATACTTCTAGCCCCTTACATTGTCCCTCATTGTCATTACATTGCTGGCTCTTAGATCTATAACAGCCTTCCGTTCATTCCGTCAGGTAAGCTAATAACATATCTACAATAACTTTTCTCAGAAACTAATATGATATTATTTTTGTGTGGCTTGTCTTGGTGGGTCTGTTTTACATGTCTCACTTCCTGTCATTGTGGATATCTTCTTTGGGAAGAACTCAACAATGAAGTCTGTGAAATTGAACAAACACATTACTAAAGAACCAGTGAAGCAAGTAAAACTTTACCAGTTGCAAATGCCTTACTCCCATGACATCATTATTAATGTGATTTCACATTAGGTATGATAATGCTGTTCTCATGTTAAGAACATTTGCCCATCTATAATTGACATTTTGCCTGAGGTAATAACAAAGTTTTTATACAGCATTCAGAGCCAGTGACATCTGATGAACTTTCTCCCCCAACATAATGAATAAAATTAGGTCAACCTTTTGAAAATTGCTTAAGAGCATGATTTTATCCTGGCACAACCATATTGAATAAAGAATACTATCACAACAAGATTATCGGCTGCAATACAAACCGTAAAATTGTGAAGTAAGACAACTGGCTGTTGAGGGTGGAACTATAGCCTCTGGGGACATATTTTGTCTCACTGCAAGGGCAAACTACTCTTTTTACAGTTAGCCTTGCAATCTGCTAGTAAGCAAAGACCCAGTGGCTAGCTGAGGAAGGTCATTATTTTGATGTTTTTTTAATGGCTATGTAGCTGTCTCTGTCTGTTTCTAACTCTAATCCCTCTATTGCTGTTCAATGTTAGATGAAATAAAAATCCTACAAGAAGACAAAAGTATGAGTAAACACACACTGGGAAAAAAAATGGCACAAAAGATCGTAATTTCGCCATGAGCCTGATATTGGGCGGGAAAAGTGAAAGCATAATTGATTTCTCCTGCACATTTGAATGATTTATAGTAGTTTGATATACTAATGGTGCAGTAGGCCGGAATAAAGGTTCATTGGAACACCTCGCTAAGAAATATTGCTAATATAAATTCCTCCTCTGCAGAAAAGAGAACAAAAGAGAAAACCATTCTTTACACAGCCTAATTAGTCCCTGTGGTAAAGAGAGACCCCAGCAGGCAAGTACATGAACTGCAACAATGTGGGTAAGGCACAAACAGAGTAGCAGCAACAGCAGAGCGAGACATCAAACCGGAGAAATGCTTACCTGGCGTGCCAAACTGGATGCAGTTCTCCAGAGTGCGTACAAAGTCGCCATCGCTCAATTTAATGATATGCAGGCTATTGGCCTTCTCCATATTTTTCACCCACTTGTTGGCCTGGCCCTGGGGATCAATCATCAGAGGCCATCGCCTGGCGTTACTACACACACACACACACACACACACACACACACACACACACACACACACAGTAGTGGTGGCATTGTCAGAGTGAGAGATCCTGGAACTGTTAACCATGAGACATCAAAACAGTAGGGAGGATGTTGGAGGACAAACATTGTAGAGAGGAACTTATGGGGAAACATTCACTCTAAACACAGATAGACAGCTCACAGTTGCGTAGCACACCGGGGGCCATAGTATTGTGATTAAAAAGCAATGTTGCTGCCTTATTTACAAAAACAAGCAGATGTCTGGTGAATTTGTTTTACTGCACCTAAAGGTTGAATCACATAATGTAACTTGGGCTTCCAGGAAAGTTCTGTCTTACAGCGGTCTTTTTTTGCAGGAGGGTAGACTGATTTACATTGGGCAATCTAATCTTGATCCTTTAATCAATTGTAACATGAATTGTGATCCAGCAGTAGTCAAAACCACACAACTCCACACCTGAAACACAGGAACCTATTCCTCATGCAAGGAGAGTAAGTGAGAAATAAAGTGGTGTACAAAATAAATAGAAGCCAGCGGTTTTAATAAAGATATTCACACTAAGGGTAAGAAGAGGCCCTTTGGGATTTTAAAAGGAGATTGATTCATTTACCTCTATTCCAGCAACAATTTGCAGACATACCACCGCTTTAAAATGCTGCTTTTATGAACGGTGTATTTGAAAACCAGTTACAACTTGTGTTCATGTCATTATATCATTTAGAGACAATGTCCAAATCTTGTCCGTACTTTTCTGCCATAACAACACTGCTTTGTTATGTTCTTCACTGTACAGCTTTATTGTGGATGAAAAAATAAATGTTGCATCAATGCTGGTTGTCTGCAGTTACTCAATATGAAATGACTTGGAACAGGAGCAGCAAAAAAGTAGCTTAACACATCCATAGTTGGTGCGTTAAACTCTTCGCAATATAGGACAATTACCCTGAGTACTCAGTGAGAGAGAGAATGCCATGTCAATGTAAAGATTGTCTTCAATACTCACGAGATTATGATACCGTTGTCTATGGAGAAGCTGTCTGATGGTAGACCAGCGATAGTCCATGCACGAATCTTTACTGGATCGCCCAGAGAGTTCATTAGAGACATGTTGGGGGAGCAAGGAATCTCTCTGCTCTTGCAAAGATTCATCCACTCCTCTGTCTGATCCTGCAGAGAGAAAAAAATACATTTTCACTTTACTTGTACACAAAAGCATTTGCTTGTGAACAATTCAGCTGTGCACATCAATTATATTCACTCTTCTCCTTTCAAGTTTTCACTGAAGGGCTTTTTCTTTTTTTTTTGGGCATTTAATGGACAGGACAGCTGAGGTTGTGAAAGGGGGAGTGACATGCAGCAAAGGGCCGCAGGCTGGATTCGAACCCAGGCCGGCTGCGTCAAGGACTAAACCTCTATATATGGGCACCCGCTCTACCAACTGAGCTATCAGGGTGCCCTACTGAAGAGTTTTTACTTTCCACCAAACTGCTCTCAAGCATTTGGCTTTTGTTGGTCTGAAACACATTGAGTATGTTAAATGGGACCAAAAATAAAATATACTCTAAAACTCTAAACACAGGCTTTACATAAACAAAGGTAGACAGTAAACAGTACTGTACCCTCACCAAGTGTCTACCAATTTATATTCTCTAATTGAAAAATCCAAAATCAAGAACTTAGAAACATCTACAGTATGAAGGTGCAGTGCTTTAAGTAAAGTAAGTAATACATACTTACTATCCAATTCATATATGCACTACCTACTCTGATTACCTGTCTGTAACTGGAGGTGAAGGCTCCCAGGTAAGCCACTATGCCCGCTGAAATAAGGATGTCCCCAGTCAGGTTGTTGTAGAGCTTTCCGAGATCGACCGCCATTTCGCTCCAGCGCGTCTTCTCTCCACCCAGACCTCCAATAAGCTGCTCAGCCCGCTCCAGCTTCTTACTGCACAGATCCACCTGGAGGACAGAGCAAAAATGTGTTGTACTGTGGCTGTTTTCCCAGGTCAGGGAGCAGAATGAAGGTCAGGCTAACCAGAGCGAGTTTGTGTAATTCAGTCATTGATTTGGACTAGCTGTTTGGTAATGAAGTTAACTATATTTGCCTGGTTGCTTTGTCAGTGGCACATTGTCCTCTTTGTTAACAAGTTTATTTCTCAGACTTTCACCTGGAACTGGTTATTTATACTTCTCTATACTATACTTCTATCTTATTTTCATTACATAGCTAAATAAAGGAACTATTAAACAAAATATAAAACCATAAACAATCACACAAGCAGATATAAAAAACACATACCTGATTCTCCAGGTCAGCTTTCTTGTTTTTGTTAGCTTCCAAAGTCTCCTGAAGCTTTGCGAGTTTATCTTGGACTTCTTTAAGGGCAGCCTGCTTTTTCTGTAGGCTTGTCATTGCCACCTTCAGCTCGCCCTCTGCCTGTGCCAGCTTTTCCTTCTTCGGGGCCACCACCTTGGCCACTCTGAAAGATGATGTAATAAGTAAACATTAGCAAGATAAGCCTCTCAAACTTTTTGTTAGCTTATATTGGTTGTACATGACAATATTTAGCTTCTCAAAATTTGGGTAACATTTAAGATTATCAGAACAGTAATAATGAAAACATTTCCCTTTAAATGATCTGCATCTTGATTTGGCTATTATATATTAATTGCTTGGCATATGCATGTCTTGCTCTGGGAAAATGATTATTCACATGAAGTTACCAATAACCAAGCTTCATGTTACTCACTTAGATGGATGAAAAGCTCTCTCAAGGTTTGTAAATATGCATCACTTTTCATAACTGAGACCAAAGAAGGAGAAGAACATTACTTACTTTTCATACTTGTCCATGGCGCAAACCCACTTACACATGCCTTCAGCTGCAGTGGATGCAGTTCGAATCTTCTCTGGTACAAAGTCTGGGTTGGTTATGTACTTGCTGCGGATGATGGCAATATAAGCTGTTGGTATGTTGTCCTTGTCATAATCATGGAGACTTTGGAGAAACTTCATGTCTCCTAGAAGCTTTTTGGCCGGGCCCCAAAAGTCCTCAATTTTTTTACCGGAGCCCGAGGGGTCAGGCACGCGTTCTGGCTTGATGCCTTTGAGAATGCAGATTGCCTCCATCACCAGTTTGACAGCTGTGGGTGGACTTTTCATGGACTTCACCACAGTGATATCCTGTACATTAAAAGAACCAAATCTATAGGTTTGCACCTGGCCTTTGAGTCAGATCAAATGTAAGAGTACTATCCTACATTAAAAAAAACATATTGCTCCTTTTACCTGAGGAGTGAGAGTATTCAACGCAGAGAGGGCTGACTCCAGGATTGGCATGGCTACAGCCAGGTCAGCATCACAGTCATCCTTGATGGCCTTGGCAGCCATGGCTTGTTCGTTGGCCACGGCCTCATCCACTTTCACCACCTTCTCTGTCTCAGCCACCTCCACGGATTCGTGCTCAATTATCACCATCATCTCATCTACCTCCTTGCTGGCCACACGCAGTTGCGGCTGTAGAGCCTCCAGCTCAACTTGCATAGTAGCCACCTGGTTTGCTGCTGACTCAAGCTTCTCAAGGCCTACCTCATAGCGCCGTTTCAGCTTCATTACCTCACTGAGCAAAAGATAGAGAAATTTTACACATGGATGTTAGAATGGAGTGTCCTGGAATCCTGGTTTAATCATGCAGCTGAAGTAATAAAAAAAACATCAGATAACAGATGAACAAAAAAAAATCACAATGTACACAGTAAGTATATCTTAAATCTCACGATCTTTTTGTCTTTAGCAGTTCCTTGAAGGTGGAAATGAGTTCCAAGTATGAGGTTGGGGTAACATAGTTGTGGCGCTGCAACTCATTCAAAAAGCGAAGTGATAGTTCTATGGTTGAGGTGTGGAAGCTTTTGCACATGTCAATGCAGCCTTCTCGGGACCTGTCGGTCATCTCAACGTCCTCCAGGAAGCGACAGGCCACTGCCTGCAGGGCATCCTCTGGCCAGGTCTGATAAGGAAGAAAATATGCTGTACTGCAACTGTAGTGCCATACTTAATGTGTATTTTAATCTCTAGTGTAATCTCTGCTATGGCTTTCTGGTGATGTAATCAGTTAACACTAAAGGAATCCTGAACAAAATATTGGGGTAGGGTCCATCACCCATAAAGTTAAAGGTATAGTTGCAGATATTTTGAAGTGGGGTTAAGTGAGGTACAGTACTTTTCCATAGTCAGTGTATTACATACTAAAATGTCAGTCTGCACACTCCCAGTTAAAGTAGGAGAAGCAAGCAGGAGTACCGACATGGGAGCTAAGCAATGTACTGCTGTGCACAGCAAAACATATTATCGACCTAAGATGTCAATGTCTGTTTAAGATATATTTAGACATTCACAGCTTAAGCTGGCCGCCAGAAAGCCCTTTCCAATGGGAAACTGAAGTAACTTTTAGTAATCTATGCTCTCAAAGCCACCAGACTCCTTTGACAAAAACAGCTAATATACCTCGCAATATGGGTGTTGCTGAAATACTGCTGCCTCGATCGGTTGTTTTTATCAAAGGAGTTTGGTGGCTTTGAATAGAGTGATATACCAGCTTCATTTCACACTGGTCGGCAAGGTACTTCAAAAGTGGAGAAAATGTTATAAAAATAGCATACACTTAAACTGATATGAATTTTTTAGGTGGTCCTTTTTGTAGGTGTCTAAAATACGTTTTCCTGCTATCCCCGTCAACAGCAGTACATTGCTTAGCTTCTGTGTCTGGAGTCCTATTTGCTTCTCCAAACTGGGGGCATTCCAACTGCCATCTACTGTAGCTAATACACTGACTATGGATAAGTACCTCATACAACCCCATTAAAAGTGTTGAAGTAAAAAAAAGCACACATTTGACTTATTTTTGTCTTAAAATAGGCACATTCATCCCCTGTGCATTACCATGCCTGCACTGCACATTGTCTCTGTCTTTTGATTGCAACTGCAACTTATTTTGGTGCAACCAACAGCTCACCAGAAGTCATGCAGCGTTCATATACACACCTGAAACCAGTCAATGGTGCAGCAGTTTATGAGGGCCGGGAAACGCCTCAAACGGTTCCTAAATGCATCTCCGATGGGACTCATGGCCAACACCACATGCAGCTGTGTGCGACAGCGCTCCAAAAACATGTTGAAAAGGGATAGGGGGCTGCCATCCGTCTGCTTGTCACGGTCACGTTGCCGGTCCAACACGCGCATTCTCTCACAGATTTCCTGCTTCTCATCAACCGCAAACAGGTTAGGCACCTGAAAACAATGTTAAGATAACAGAATGGTCCGTGTTTGGGTACAGGATTTGTAAAATATAACACCCTTTCTATCCATACACATCTACTGTACTCAAATAACCATGTGTTTATCCAGCTCTCAATCTATCCATAGTAATCATTACTTCATCCAAACCTTCAATCACCTCCCATCAGTTTGTTGTTATCTACCTCAACTCACCCATCAATCCACCTACAGTGTCTATTTTACCTCACCAGTGTTGAGCAGGTTGCCAATATCTTCTAGGAATGACTCCATTTTGATTTGAGTGTCTGTGAAGAGGAAAACACCATGAGCGTCACCCTGTGTGGACTTCCTCATGATAATCTTCAGGTCATCATGCCATTCGGTGCTTCCGTAGGTCTTGGAGATTTCCACCTGGAAAAGTTCTGCCTCCGCCATGTAGGCAGCCAACCGGGTAAGAGATTGGCGGCCGCTGCCGCCCACGCCGACCAGCAGGGCGTGACCACTTGGCTGCTTGAGGATTCGGGAAATGCGGCACACATGCTCAATGGCAAAGCGGAAGAGCACCAGATTCATAGGCGCTTTGCTGATGTTGTTGTACTCCTCCAGGTGTGACTCCACCACCTGTCGGAGCTGGTCGAGGTTGTGCACCTCGCGGTAGCTGCGGTCCTCACCCTTAGGGTCGTGAAAGTCACAGAACATGAGGCTGCGCAGGTCATCCTCAGTGACCTTGCCATCTTTGTCCTGGTCCAGATGCTGGAACAGCTGATGAAAGTCTTCCTTCATGTGACTCTGAGACACCACCTGTAGATGGCCTATGAGCCAGGACCGATCTGTGTCCTGAACCAGTCGATCATAGTATACCCTCAGAACCTGAGGACCAATGAGGCAAAGAAAGTGTGAAAGACCGATTAGCGATAGAAATCTTTGAAGAGAAGATAACACATGGCGGTTTAATGGAATACAATGGGCTATACCACAGGCTAAGTTGGCTTTATGGTGGTCTTGCTTTGCCAGACCCTCCTCTAAAGCATGCTGGAGGAGAGTCTGGCTACTCCACAAAGCATTTGGGGATGGGAAGAAAACGTGCTCTGGTTTATTGGCATTTCTTTAAACCAGTCACAATCATCTTGGGCGGTGCTAAGCACCGGAGAAAAGCTGCAGTGCCTCTGCAAAATAGGCTTGGAAGATCTTAGATCTGAGAAAAGGTTAACCAGAGTCCTCATATATTGACCGGAGTTTAAAATACCAACACAAAGAAAGCCCAAGGCAATGGATTTGCGGCTTTATTGAGTGGAATCTGGCAGATTTTACGGCGGCAACGGAGCGCGGAACAAGTGGAACATCTAGGATACGGACAAGAATTAAGTATATGGACTAGCTTGATGGCAGCAAGTGTTTCAGTCGAGTCACCACATGTGGATTCCATGTCAAGTCTCAAGTCCCCAGTGTTCGAGTTTGAGTCCTAGTCCGACTCAGCAAAGAAGAGTCCGAGTAGAGTCTGAATTGAGTCACCATTACCGGAGTCGAGTCACAAGTCCAGGGAATAGTGACTTAAGTCCAGGGCTCAAGTACTCCACCACTGCCTATTACACAGAAAAGTAGTCCAAAACTTCATTCATCTTCCGAGTCCTATTACCTGAATGCTCAAGTCTGATTTCATAAATCCTTGAGTCCAAGTTCAAGTCATCAGTTCGCAAGTCCAAGTCAAGACACGAGTCCAGAGACTAGTGAATCGTTTAATCCGTCACTGACTGCAGCTATATCTTTTTTCACTTTTTGTATTCCATGATATTGTATCCACATGTTTAAGTACTTTAGTTACAGTAACTAAAGTAACATACAAACGTATTTTCCACAGATTTTTGTTTACAAGTTTCTTGTTCACAACATTACCTCATGAACCCAGAGCCGTTTGATGACAGATGATTCATTTGCAGTCTCTGGCCGTGACAGGCAGATGCCCTGGATGACCCGGGAGACATCCCGCAGATTGAACAAGTAATGGGACTTTGTAGGGGTTGGTAAAAGGTTCTTAGTAGCCTCCTGGTACACTGACATGGTACTTTTAACAATCTGAGAGGTCAAAGCTGCAAAAGGCTTAGGGAAAGAAAACCTGTGGATGGAATGGTTGATTAATTGTTGAGATACCATTAAGATTTTTCCCTACAGTTTAGTTAGGAAATTGAATAATTCATTGTTGTAATATTTTATTTTATTTAGTTAAAGGTTCAGTAGGTAACTTTCATAAAAATATGTTTTTGTGATATTGGTTGAAATTGTCACTATATCATAACAGTTGTACATGAAACAGATTATCTGTGAAAATGAATCATGTTCCTCTTTTCTCTCCTAATGGCATTTGGAAGTTTCCACTGCGCCTGAAGGAAAACAGTTTGACAGTTTGCTCAGAGTTCAACAAGCAGTCATTGACACTGCGTGAGAGACTCCTCGGCTCTAGTAGGTTGCTTTCTTCATGCCATTAGGAGCACCATTAGGAGGCAAAGGAACCATTAGGAGGCAAAGGAACGTTATTTTTTTTTTAAAGATTTATGTAGAACTGGATGAAGTGACAGTTTCAGCATATATGACCAAAAGTTATTTTTTTAATAAAAGTTACCAACTGTAGCTTTAACTAAACACTTATAAAATGAAAACATTAAATAACTATGATTATGGATCTTTCTTTTATCACATTAATGTATTTCCAAAAAAAGAGCACTGTAGGAAATTGCTAGTTTAATGTGAAGTGATAATAACGTTTGCAGAAGTAGTTGGGTATATTTGGAAGCTTTTCAACAGATTTGATTGCTTTATGACTTGTGGTGTATGAGGTAAACTCTGTGACAGTGTACTTAGAGAGGAGGAAAAAGAACACCTTAAATCCTCTAATTATTGAAGCAGAAATTGATCAATAAAACAATTAGTATAATAACATTTGTCCTCCCAACTTAATACTTAATACTGCAATACTGCAATTCAAGCTGCTTTGGCTAGTAATTATTTCCAATTCATTCTGTTGCTTAGAGTGGTGGGACACTACCCGGGGTTTTTAAACATTTTAGGTTAAATGAGTCAAGCTGCTAGAGTAAATCAGTGGATTACATGTAAAAGGTTTAAATATGAATTTCCTAAACTGATTCCTAAAAATTGGGGGATTTGGGGAAAAGGCACCTTACAAAAATATCCATGCTACGTAGTTACCGTATGTTGAAATGCCAGTCTGAGATCTTGGAAAAGATTGTATACATGGTCTTCTCATCAAAATCATTAATGGTAATCATGTTGAAGTGCCGCAGGTACCGAGGTGTGATGGGGTTCCGGCCTCCACCTAAACAAGCAGGACAAAAAAGAGGAAAAACTGCCATCTTCGACAGAGATAACACTACTGATTGGTATGGTTCAACTGAGTGTTGAGCTAAAGATACTTTTTCCCACTGGTGGACAGTAAAGCTCTTTCTGTTCCAGTTGTTACTGTTTCAGAGCATAAATGTATTAAAAGATGGCCTAACAACCATAGCTATAGTCACACATGACATACACATGATTCATTTTCTAATTTTTGTTGGTCTACAGTTTGAACCCCTAGTGACATAGCACACAGGAACAGAGGAAGCAGTTATGTCTCAGGGTGTAAACAACTTGCACAACTCCTCATGACCAGGCAAACTGAGTCAATCGAGTCAACTCAGAATCTGAGGGAATGTTTTTGGTGGAGTGCGTACAGTCCACAGTTACTGCTAGCTCTATAGTTTGGTGATGTTTGAGATACAGTTACCATCAGCGCATTTACATGTACATTGATGGATAATTTTAGCCTACTAATATCATAAACACAGTAAGGTAAGTAAGGCAGTTTAAGTCTATTTTCTCTATAATCACGGAGGAGGTTTAATATAATTCAGAATACTTGAGGGCTCCTCCATTGTTTTCCTGGTGTGGGTAAAGTGGTTGCCATGGACAGACAGGGCAGCAACTTAGAACATCTAAACAACTGTCAGCACAAGTATCAGGAGGAAATATTGTGTGGGCACCTGAGTGAGGCACCCATGGTCTCTCTCTTGCAGCTGTTGCAGCCAGCTGCCTCAGTGAACAGAGACGATTTTGTGTTTACACTGGTAATGGAGGTGGAGGTGGTAAACACTTGCACCTTAAGGCAGTGAGGAACTCCACAAAACACCAGCTAGTTTGTGACACTGACTCAACAGCACTTCAGCAGCAGTTTAGCGACAGAGGGGGAAAAGTATTCACTTAACGATCTTGTTATGCTGTTATTGTGGTTATTGCTGTAACAATACGCTTCTGATTATCTTAAGGGTACCACAGCTACTCACCAGGTGGTCCCATGGCACACATGACCTGGATATCCACCAAACTGATCATGGAGCAGTCCTTCAAGTCATACCAGTTCCAGTGGTCCAGCCACTGACGCAGCAGCTCCACAGGGGGCTGGGCACCATAAACCTCCCGGGCTGGCATGTTCACATCATCTACAAATATTACCTGATGAGATATAACATTACCTAAAATAAGATTAAGTACGGATAAAACCACATCCTGTTTGATATTTAAAACTACACTTTTTTGTTTGTTTAGATGCAACATTTTTAAACATGCATTTCAAAATAAACTGTTATAAAAAGCCAACATTTGAGTGACTCAATTCAATGATGGGAAACATCTAAACAAGTAACAAGCTAAATTGAATATAATATGAGGTTAATAAAAAGGCTGTACCATTTTCTTTCCCAAAGGGGGGCCAAACAGTCCTTTGCGTCGCTTATCTAGCTTGGACATAATAATGTTTTGGGTCTGGGCAGCTGTGGTCTGGGCTGAAAAGTTGATAAATAATGGACAGTAGACATCCTTCTGCAGCCGATTCAATAGAAAGTCCTGAGCAACAGATATTGGAAATACAAACACAGATTATCATCAAATCTCATATATCTACATGCGTACAACACAATAATACAAAATGACAATGAACAATAAGAGCTATTATCTGGAAAAGTGACATTTTGAAAATAAGTACTGTTTGACAAACAACGGGATAACTACATTGTTTGTTACTGGTTTACTAATGAAGTGTACAACTCTGTTGAGGTACATGTGTATTGGATATTCAGATCACCTAAAGTGACTTATGAAGAACTGTGAATGTCATGAATTCAATTCAGCAAATAAATGTAATAAAGGTACTAACTGGGTTGATAATTGCATGCTTTAAAAAAGTGCTCATTTGGTTGAAAATGTTTGATCCTGAAAAATGGTTGTGATAAGCTTTGTAATAATTAAATGTGGCATTTAGTGAGTATTTTCATTAGATAAAAAGTGGATTGCAGTTAAACCCTGAAAATGATTTTGAAATGAAGTAGGGAATTAGTTGCACTCTCAGGACACAATCTAAAGTAATGTTCTGCAGGTCAAAAGGGTAAAATCAATGAATTTTTGATTTTGCATGAGGGTTTACCAAAGGGCGTTTTACTAAAAGCTAAAACAGGCTTTCATGAAAGGCCATTTCGATAAAATGCCCTTTTGGAAAAATGGCCTTCCCTGTTTAAATGAACAGGGAACAGGTGAACTGCTCTATATTTATACGGATATGATCTATTTTCATGGTACTTTTATTATGTACCGTGTGTTCAGAACACATGCTATAGCTTCCCCTTTGCCCATGTACGGAAACATGCACGCAGTGCTATTACACATGCTTGTAAAATCATGTGAGTACTGACCCATATAATTACAGGGGATTTTTGTGATATGGATGACCACAGGTTGCAGCCAAGATGCATCATCATCTTCTTATCTAAATTATAAACCTGCAGCACAGCTTCTCCTGTCCTCTCTTTCTCAATCCAGGTGAAGAAGGCTTGTGTACAGCTGTCTGATTGTACTAGTGCTGGCACCATGCAAGTCATTCTATTATGGTCTGAGTCCTGTTGCTCTATCAGTCCTGACAGATTTTGGCTTCAGCCATGGTTTGCTTGTTGCGGCATGGGATAGAGCTGCTCCACCACGCAGACAGGCAAGAAGTGAACAACAAGGCAGGCTCCCCGGTGATATGATCTCTATTCACCAAGATTGAGCACACTAATGGATGAACTAATAAAGCAAAGGGAAGGAAGGGGATTAATCCTTGATATAAATAGCTAAAGGGCTTCTGAGAGAAACTCAGTATTTCTCCAAGGTGGCGGTTTCACACCTGGTGTCTGTAGCTGTCTTGCCTCCAAATGATTTGTATGTTCAGGGCACTTACTCCAGTTTCCCAAGGCTGGAGCTGGGGCTCTCACAGACAGTTCTCCAACTCGTCAAATACTAACACTTTGTCATGGCCCTAGGCGTCTGATATCAATGCACAAGGCTCTCATGCAATAAAATGTATTGCGCGGCCTGACAGACAACAACAGAGAATCTCAGATTACCACACACACTGCGGGAGTGTGACTTTGTTCAGTGCACAGGACGCCTTTAATCAACTATATCTTTACATAGCAAAAATATGTTAACTTTTCTGAATGTTGAGTACAGCCCCTTAAAAAAAAGGTGTCTATAGGCATCAAAAATTCTGTGTATTACATTTTAAGACTTTGCCAATTTCAAATTAGCCAGGAAGAGAGACAAGCAAGTGTACAACTTTGTATTCCACTGTAAACAAAGTAAATTAAAGTGGACAATAGTAGTATATGCGTATTACCCGTAGCACAAAAGGGCAATGTTTTGATTAATGGCTCCCAGTTTTGTTGGTATCTTGTGCACATGCACAAGGACTCACATGCATTAACATGCAGATGGCTCAATTTCCATATATGCCAATGGTTTAATGCTATTCCATTGATCCAGTTTGTGGTGATGGAGGAGTCGCCTGGTCATCTGAACAGAGATGCCGGCTTAAAGTGTAGCTCCCGGCCCATCCCTGCCAAATAGTTGTCTTAGATGGTTCTAACTCCCACATTCTACTACTGTGTGCTCGTCAGAAGGAAGAATGGCAAACAAGAGCAGAGCACAATGCAGTGATACTGATGTCATTGCTGAGGCACTTCTGGATAAACAGAAAAACTACTTCAAACCACGTTTCTCTCGGATTCAACAGGTGAGAAACAACAACGACAAGAAGCTAACTGCTATTCATGCTCAACTAGCATCTCTGGCTGCAAGTCTTGGCTCTATCAGCTCTGACATGAACAAACTAAAAACTACCGTAGAAAGCAACTCAGATATTCTTGACAGCCATGGTCACGCTTTTCAAGAGATGGAGGCAAAGCTAGCAGACATGGAGGACAGAAACCGCAGATTCAATATCTGCATTGTCGGGGTGAAGGAGAGGCTGGAAGGCTCTAATGCTATTTAGTATCTCTTGAGCTCACTGCCTAAGTGGTTCCAGGATTTAGCAGATGTTCAGATTGAGATTATTACCAAGCCCAAAGTAGAATGCCACTACTAATCGCACGTTGATTTTCAACCATGCTTCGCTACACAACCAGGAAGGCAATTCTACAGGCTGCATGTAAATTTCCTCTTGGTGGGGGCCGGAGGGTTCGCTTCTTCCCGGACTACATTGACTTACACAGTCAAATGACCCCAAGCTTTCAATCAAACCATGGATTCAGCACGTGTCAAGGGTCTGGATATTTCCTGGTTTTACATGTTTTGTGTATAGAGGGACTTAACTTTGGATGCAGTATTGCATTTGGATTTAAAGACGTGAAAGGCTGTAGCAACTTGCTTTTCCACATGTACTTTCATTTAGAAAGCTGCTTTTTTGATAATGGGTGATCTTATATTTTTAGTTTGGAACTGTGGTTGACTGAATGCCCCACATAAGTGGGCCAGCACCCTGGCCTTACTAAAAAAAAAGAATGTTGACATTACATTACAACAGAATTGCATCCTCCTTAGCAAGCTCAAAAACAAAACGCGTGGCCATTGTTGTCAGACGGAATCTTTCGCCTAAAGTTTTGTCCAGTTGGTCAGACAATACAGACAGAATTGTGATCTCTATGGCAAAATTGGTGTTTTCATAGTTAGCTACACAAATTTGTTTGAGAGTCACAATTTTCATTCTATAAAAATTGTTTTAACAACATTTTGTCAAGTTGGTCTGGAGATGCTATATGCCAAGTTTCTACAAGGAGGGGTTTCAAAAAGTTGTTTTTTGATAAATCGTGATTTTTCACGTAAAAAAGTCTAAGTGAAAATGGGCGTGACCTATATCACGAGATTCAGTTGGATTCAGGCAACGTGTGGATATATGGTTTTTAAATTTCCGATGTACGGTTTTGGAGTTATAGAGCCAAACGCGTTTTTCTGTTATAGTGCCACCTACTGGTGGAAGTAGGTACATGTTCTGAGGTCTGAGGTCGTTGCAGAGTTTTGGACCTGAAAATGGCACACCATGTACAGTTTAGGCTGCAGCATGAGTTTTACACATATTAAGAATAATAATGGAAAGGGAGGAAAAACCTTAGAAAAAAACAATAGGGTTCCACATCCCTGCTGTGTGAACCGGGTAGTGCTTTGCTGCTACTGCGGTTCCTGCATCCTCGGGCTTGGACCCCTAAAAAGAAAGGTCTTCAGCCTTGATTTAAAAGAGCTGAGAGTAGGTGCTGACCTACAGTTTTCCAAAAGTTTGTTCCAGATATGCGGAGCACAGAAACTGAATGCTGCTTCCCCCTTTTTGGTTCTGATTCTGGGGATGGCAAGCAAACCTGTCCCAGATTAACCGAGAGGTCTGGGTGGTTCATATATTCACAAGCATATCCGAAAGGTATTTTGTCCCTAAACCGTTTAGTGTTTTATAGACCAGCAGAAGTGTTTTTAAATCAATTCTTTGAAGCACAGGAAGGCAATGTAAAACTTCAGAACTGGAGTGATGTGAACCCTTTTTTTGGTGTTAGTGGGGACTTGAGCAGCAGCGTTTTGAATCAGGCGCAACTGTCTGATAGATTTTTTTGGGGAACCTGTAAAGACACTGTTACAGTAGTCAAGTCTACTGAAGCATGGACAAGTTTTTCCAAATTTTGTTGACACATAAGTCCTTTAATACTTGATATATGTTTAAGCTGATAAAAGGCAGACTTTTTTAAAGTCTTACAGTGGCTGTTAAAATTCAGGTCAGAGTCCATAATTACACCAAGATTTCTGGCTTTGTCTGTTGTTTTTGACATTATCGTTTGAAGCTAAGCGCTGGTTCCTAATCGTTCCTGTTTCACTCCAAAAAGAATCACCTCAGTTTTTTCATTTACCTTAAGAATGTTCCAGTCGTTAGTTTGTTTAATAGACCTAGCCAGTTTTTGTATTGGACTGTGGTCCCTGGGCGACAGGGTTAAGTAGGTTTGTGAATTGTCCGCACAACTATGATAACTTCTGTTTTTATTTTTCATAATCTGAGCCGGTGAAAGCATGTAGATATTAAACAGGATAGGCGCCAGGACGGAGCCTTGGGGAACTCCACACGTCATATCTGTGTACTCAGATGCATAATTACCTATAGACACATAGTAATAAATGTTATTAAGCATAACTTCTGTTGTGGACCGTGACTTTAGATGTCTACTCTACAGAGGAAGAAAGAGGATGGTGTCCTCTCAGTTCCCAACTTAAAACATTATCTTTGGTCTATTGTGTAAAGGCCCCTCCTCACCTGGTTTAGCCCAGATATGTCTGTCTGGCGTGCCTTAGAAAATGCAATGACAGAGCCTTGGTCACTCCATGGTGTTCTTTTTGCCAATACTTCTAACAAACAGCTACACTTTGACCCCGTTATCCCTCAACTTATCAAAACATGGAGATTAGCTGAAACATACTGCCATGTACAGTAGCGTGTAACTGGCACACATTTTATGCATTATTCAACAATACAGCACTCCTGATTGGTGGGAGGCCTATAACCGCACCACAATGGGAACAGATGGGGGTTCAATGTCACTAATAAAGACATCTTTTTCTAACTTACAAAACACATCCTATCTACCATATCCCTCTTTTTTCTTTTACCTTCAATTAAGACCAGCACTCTAGGCATACGGTGTCCCCTAGCAGAGGTCTTATCCGGCAGGGGTCCATCCATCCTATCCGGAAGTTATTTACTATGCAGCCAAAAACCTGTGGTGCTGTATCGAGGCTTTATCATTTCTTGGTGATATCTGGCCGCTTTGGCCTTTCTATTGAGAGGATTTGGGCACACAATTGCCCAGGTCTGAGTATTCATCTTGACTGACAGAATGTATGGTCAAGCATTCCGGAAGTATCACGCAATCCAAACCGTCAGCAGTTTCACTACAATTTTATTTATAGGACACATCTCACCCTTGTGAAAGTGCATCGCATGACAATAATTCAGCCCTTTATGCACTTTCTACATATCTTCACATGATCTGAGATTGCTCTCCTGTTGGTCAGTTCCGGAACAATAATGCTTCCAAAATATCTGCCCTGGTTAATGATATTGTACCTGTTATTGTCAATGTTTTGATTCTGAATCATATCTTCAGCTCTCTTTAGCCAATCAGCTGTTTTTCAATGGTTGTCCTACCTAGCATGCTTGTCTTTTATTATGCTTTTATTATTTTAATCTCTTTTATTACTATTATGCCCCATTATGTTGTCGAAGCTGGACGGTAATAGCATGTGGTTATGAGTTGCTGATCAGGATTGGGAAATCAAACTGGACAGTTTTATTTTTCTGTTTGGTCACTCCCCAAAATGTTAAGTAGCTACTGCTAATAAAATCTGCTGGAGATGGTGGTGCATATGCATCATTCTTACCTCAAGTTCCTTTCTGCTCAATGCAAAATAACTTTTCCAATTGTTATATTAATAATAATTAAAAAAAACATATGGCAAACAACTCACTGTAGTGTAGACACTCTTGCCAGTACCGGTGGGGCCAATGAATATAGTGGGCTTTTGGTGGGTGACGAGGAGCTCCATCAGTGCCGTGTAGCGTACCGTGTTCTCAGTGGGCACAATGATCTCATTGAACTGCATGTCTTTGCATAGTGGGGGAGAGGACTTTAGCTCATCTGTCCACAGCTCCCACCTGCCCGGACCCTAAAGAGTATTTATTTAAAAATAAAAAAGGGTTAAGAGATATTTAAGACGATTTTGCTCAGACTCAACCAAAAAAAACAAAGGGACCACCTAATATTGGACAAATATTATCTAGTCTTATACTGTAGGTAAAAACATATGACAACACGGAGCACACACAATTTGTCTATCTTGTCAGACTTAAACAATACAGATGTTTGTTGTCAGTAATTGTAGTAATGATGGTGCAAACAAAACTACTTTTGTATAACTATTTGTATTCTTTACTGTGACACTAATATGTTAGGTTTTGGTGCCATTCTTAACTACAAATATCACAACACAAATCAAACTTCTCAAAGCTTTTTCCATAAGCAGCTAAAGGAGTATTTAAAGAAGTAAGTCACACATCCATCAAGTAAGAAAAACAAGCTCAGAGGCAGCCCTACCTCTTTAATGAAGCGATATTGGTAGATAGTTCCGTCACTGGGCATAGGCACTGTGAGCTGTTTAGGTGGTGCATTGACACTGGCCAGAATGCCGTGGCAGGCACGGGTATCATCACTTAAAGGGCCGTCCAGTACCTCCCTGACCACAGCATCAAACTTTAGCCGGCCTGAATCGTCACAGCTAGCACCCACTGACCACACCAGGCAGAACACAAAGATGCCCTGTGTAATAGGAAAGGACACCATCACAAAAATTATTATTTGTGTATATAATGGGCATCAATTAGTACATGGTGGCAACGCATTTTTCATAATGTTATTTCGATATTTTTCTACGGTACTTATTTATTAAACTGTAAGCCAAAATGGACAAACACATGTCGTTTGTAGGGAAAAAATATATGTAAAGATGTAAATAGATACACACACACAAAAACAGAAGTCAAACATCAAAAATCCCTGAGTAGAGATAGGGTTTGCAGTCAAAAATATCATTGGCAAGGTTTGCAATGATTGAACTAATTAAAATGTACATGTAAATGTCTCAACCAATCACTTCATGAGGCAAACAACTGAATCCACATAGGAGAGATTTCTTTGTTGGGGGAAAAACAGCAGGAATAGTAAAGGAATTGGAAATGGCCTATCATGAGGCTGCTAAGCCTCATGATAGCTCATGCTGTTAAAAGGCTGATTAATTCAACACTTTGATAATGACTGGCTGAGAAACATGGGAGAGAGGGTTGAAAGGCATTCATCAGTGCAGCGTGCCACAGGGGGATAATAGCAGTGCTTTCAAAAGACAGGATTCAGAGGCAAAAAAATAAATTGGAAATCAGGCAGGGGGCAGAGGAAAGGGCTCATCTGCTAAAACTTTTCCACTCTTTGGGTTTACTGTTTGCTTAAAGAAATCATTTTTTGGATGTGTGTTTATGGAGCAATGCAACGGATACCACAATGGCCAATGCCAAAGTTAATTTTTGTGTTTTTCAGTTCACAGCTTAAGCTGAGAGCTCATTGTTTTGATGCAAGAATGCAGAGGTAACAGCAGTCTGACTTAAGCTGAAAATAACACAATCAAACTACACATTATAGGGATGCATCCAATTTCTTTCAAATATTAGTACTAATGTGACAATTTCATTAAATTTGTAAGGGAATTAGGCATTCTCACAATTTGGGAACTAGTTAGAGGGGAAAACTGAAGTTAGGAAGGGTCATAACCTCTATATGAAGTAAGGATAGAATTTGCATTATTGGTCTGTCAGCCTGTTGCAATGATAGCCTGTGTTGGGTCATGCATGGCCATCGTCCCCTGTAATTTTTCAGTGTATCTGACACCACTGACTCTTGTAAGTCCCCATCATGATAGAGAGCTGCCTTCTTTCACAGACTTCCTGTTTTCTTTTGCCATTCAGCCTAGCAAACCAAGTTACTTGATACTATGATAATAATAATAGCTATACTATGTACTATATACGTGCTATATAATAGTAGTAGTAGTAGTAGTAGTAGTGGTAATAGCAGTAGTAGTAGTAGTACTAGTAGTGGGTGTGTAGACAAACCTCCAGCCAGGAGCAAATATCTTTTTCATTCATTCTCTTGATCTTCGCCTGGTCATGAAACTCATCCATCATACAGTCCATAAGATTCATCAGGGACTTGACTAGATTGGCATCAGATGTTGGGGACAGCTCCTTGAAGCAAAAACAAACAACACACATTAAAACTCCAACAGAAGTGATGTCAGAACATACGTACTACAGGACTCAAGTCAATAAAAAGTTAGTTTAGTTGAATAAACACTGTTGTCTGACACTAAAAAATAATATATTTATATTGTTGCATTTTTTTAGATGAAAAAATCCCTTTGAGTAAAATAAGCTAGACAAGAAACTATTTCCAGAGGATGGTTGAACACCTTGGTGGCCTTTCGAATGAGCTGTAGGCAGGCTGGCAGTATGCGGTCAAATAGGGCAGTGATGAGATCTTTGTTTTCAGCATTGACTGTGGCGGGCAGGGTATTGAGCCAAGACAGCATAAGGGGCCGCCAGCCAAGCATGTGAGGCTCCATGTAGATCATGCCACAGCGAGACACCTGCCACAAACATACTGTATATTATATCTGAAAACACACATCTAAACCAGTGGTACGTATCATAAAAACAATCAATTTATAACAACAGTTCTTCTAAATGCAGTATATATCCTAACTAATGAGCAAACCAAGCTAACCAGTACCCAAAATGCAATACTGTAAACTAGATGTGGACATGCAGTGCAGGTGAGCATTCTAGAGGGGTTGTTGTCCCAATTTGTTTGAATATTGTAACATTTATGGAGTTCATCCCAATAGTTGCATCATATCCTTTATACTGTATACTTTATACTTTATACTTTATTCTGTAAGTGGGTGTGTGCTGCATACAGTATGTGATATAATGTCTAATGAATACCTGATGACTACATTACAACTTGTTTCTAAAGAGAAGGTTTTGATGAGATCCCATAGCTCCAAGTCCCACTTAAGGAATAGCTTCAGGAAAGAGTGCAGATAAAGTTAGAACAAAGAAGAAATATGAGCAGAGGGTGAAGGCATAATGTATGAGCTGTAGCCAAGAGATGTGCAGATATGATAGGAGAGGAAAAAAGAAAAGTAATGTTTTAAGATAGTATATGAAGGGAGAAATAACTTAGAGAATAACTTTCATAGACAAAGAGAGTAAGAGAAGAACAATGAAAAGAAAAAAGGGAAAGAGAGATCAACAGTGCACAAAATTGATCCTGCACAATACAGAGGAGTTCTCTTTCGTGATGCCTCTGCATTCAGCTTAATAAAAGGAACATATGCCAAGCTATAGAGAATCACACATACAATTCTGCATAATGAAAAAGTAGAGCCAGGGAGAAGCAAAGGTATTCTCTCAAGGCATCTATGTATTGCAGTCAAGCCTTTGTTACTGCCTATAGCAAATAACCCTATGGACAAGTATAATTACAAAAAAATACATTGTCATATAGCCTACAGCAAAATATCTTTACATTGATTGAAATCGATTAAAAAGCAATGGAGAGGTGTTAGCAAAGTTTGACTACATTTATTTAGTAGTCTATGCTGGATATTTCCTTTGTAACACCTGCAAAAATACCTGGGGGGCGGGATAGCATGTACACGCCAAGTAGTATGCCCTCCTGGTGAATGTTATCAGTGGCTTGTAAAAAGAAGTAGCTGGTGACACTACAGGCTTAGCACGTGGCTGTCTGCCCTTAACCCGAGCCAACAGCAGAGGTAACAGTGAATATACTAACTGTACTGCAAAGGTAACTGGATATTCCAAAATCAGAGAAAGGTGAGGAAATTTTAAAAAATTAAATTCATCTATTGCCAATTTGCATGTTACATGACCTCAGTTGGGTATGAAAGGAGATAAAACAGCGGCAAAAAGGCAGGGTAGTAAGTCCTGGAATGGCTAAATGCATTAATATATTTTTAAATAAAAGTCAATCAAAAAAAAGCAGTAAGTGAACTAACAGACTTTCAAATTGAGTACTTCCTTGTGAATGTCTGAGCTTAATAACATTCATTACACCCATCTGACACTTTCATGAAGATTAAGCAGACTAAATGTGATCTGAAAATACTGAGTCAAGGATGTAATCTATAAAACCCACAAATAGTTTATACAGTTTATTTCTTTTTTGACAAACTCTTCAATGTTTGGATAGAGCAGACAGCACCAGGGTATGCCCACTGAGATGAATACTACAGATTGTGTGTAATGAAGACAGGCATGAAGGGCATCACGAGCAAAAGCTTCTGTGTAATTGAAAGGATGATGAGATGATGTGGAAGGAATGATGGCATGTATTCCAAAATATGGTCAGAACCAGTGTTGCACAATGTTACGGTAAGAAAACTACCATCTGTGTACACGAATTGTTCCTTTCTAAATGACAACAGTAAGGGATCCTTCTTTTCTCAACTATAGACTGGAAACTGCAACTAAATGGGAAAGCAGGGTACACTGTCATGAAACCCTTAATCAAAGTAAAGGTGCTTCTCACCGTGGCTGGCGATGCCACCTCCAGGTCCATGGGCTCAAAGATGAGGCTCATTTGTGGTGACATCTGAATTATCTCACCGCTCATCAGACACAGCTTCTTGTTGTCGTCGAGTACTGTGTTCATGTTCTCGATCCAAACGGCATCCACTGGGCCGTCAAAGATAAGCCACTTTCTGTCGGGGCTCTGAGAGAAGACAGAATAGGATTTCTTACACCTCAACATATATAGCACAATTAAAAAAAGAAAGGTTACAAGCGATCCCAATATAGTTCACACTAGTGGCCTTTGACAGATTGAAGAGATGGGTTGGATGGATGGAAGATTAGAGAAATGCCCCTAGGTTTTTGCAAAGGGCGCACACTATGCTTGTTACACACACACAGGGAAGTTCTGCAGCACACACACAGAAAAAAATATTATGGTTCAAATCCGCCATCATAATAGCAATGCACAAAGGTACAAGGGCGCATGTTTTTTAAAGGGAATGGGAGATGACACTTTGGTTGGTTTATTGCATGTTACGCCCAAAACACACCTATGAATTAATGAAGACACCAAGTACAACCCTTTTGAACCATGCGCCTGGCGCACAGCTCCTTTTTCCCGCCGTCAAACTAGCAAAAGTGGATTTGGACACGCCCTAAATGCACCTGCACCCTTCACTTCATACTTCATAGACAGAGATGGGAAGTAACGAAGTACAAATACTTCGTAACTGTACTCAAGTAGATTTTTCTGATATTTTTACTTTACTTTACTATTTATTTTTGTGGCGACTTTTTACTTCTACTCCTTACATTTTAACACAAATATCGGTACTTTTTACTCCTTATATTTTACAAAATTGGCTCGTTACTTTAGTTTTGTACAAGAGGTTGTCATGTCGGACAATAGTGCGGACACGCGCCATACACCGCGAGCGGGTGCGCGCGCCACACGGAGAAAAAAGTGAGAGAAATGAAAAGGAGACAAGCTGTCCGCAGGATAACCAGCTGAGATTGTGTGTGTGCCTCTTTGAAAACTGTAAGTCGTATAACTCATGTTGTCAGTTCACTTAAGCCTGTTATTGGTCTGTAGTTCTTCACATTTAAAGTAAGTTAGCTAGTGGTTTTGGTGTGTTCTTCAGCTGTTGAACCAGGTTGAACGTTGGTCTTAATGAAGCATCAACACTTTTTTTTTTGTTTTTTTTTACCGAACTTCAGATACTGTAGTTCAGTTGACAAGTGGATGGAAACTTAGCTAGAGAGAAGTTGTCTCCGTCTGTTTAACAGACACACCTGGGGCCAAGTTGGACACCAGAATCAGCTTTAATCCAGTCCTAATTCTCAACTTTCACATCATTTCACTGGAGTTATCCTTATAATGGTTTACGTCATCAATACCATATTCAATCTAAATGGATGGGAATACATCTACTATACGTTGCATTTGACGCACGACTAAGACAACTCAACAGATTCAGCATTCTGCATTAATTTACAGCAAATCACTGAGGCTTGATGGCACTAACTAACTAACGTTAGCACATAGTAGTATGGATGGTGTCAACGTTAGCACATAGTAGTATGGATGGTGTTAACGTTAGCACATAGTAGTATGGATGGTGTTAACGTTAGCATATAGTAGTATGGATGGAAACATGATTGAAAATGAAGAAAACAGCAAGACATTCCCATCATCCTCAGCCTTATCTGAGAGAGATGTTTGAGACAGAAGGCATCAAGAAGGACTCCTGGCCAATGTGCTGGGGAACTTCTTCATTAATGTCTGTTTAGTCATTCATATTTTAATCCTTTATTTTATTTCCAGAAGCCGTATTTGAGCACACACATAAATGTAGATTCATTTTTATGTTAGGGGGAAGATAAAAAATAAAAACTGGATCTGTGAATTCTCACAGAATCATAACTGAATTCATATCTTGCTAATAAGTCGGAATCTTATTAACCTGGAGTCCCAGTCTCTGTCATAATAATCATATATGTTATGTTTTAGGCCTATTGGCAGACATCCATTTAAAATGTAGCCATTGCCACATAAAGACCGTGTCCTCCATGTCCACTGTAGTGTCTCAGCGTCTCTCTAGTAACGTCTGTGTGGTTCAGGTAGCTTTTGCAAGGCTACTTTTACTTTTATACTTTAAGTAAATTTCCAAGCCTGTACTTTGTTACTTTTACTTGAGTAAAGAAGTTTAATCAGTACTTCCACTTTTACCGGAGTATTTTTTAACACAAGTATCTGTACTTCTACTTAAGTACGGAAAGTGAGTACTTTTGCCATCTCTGTTCATAGATAAACCTTTTTTGCCCCTTCAAGGCTAAAATTTAGAGTTTAGAAGAAGAGCTTAAAAGTGCAGGAAAACGCTCCTGTTCTACCACTTGGTTTATAAAGACAGTGCCTGTATCCTTCACTCACATGCATACACTGTCTTTATTACTTTGTTCCTCACTAATATAAAACCCTGTGCATATTTTCAAGGCTATGAAAGAACTCCTTTAGGTCTACATTGTAATCTAAGCGAAGAATGTTTGCTAAATGAATGAAATTAACACCTACATTGTCATAATGGGGGTTGACAACAAGCTTCAATTCTCCAGTTAAATGGGCTGGCAAGAGCTGTGCTTTAAATTGATTTGTTGTAATATAAACAAATGGAAGATGCCTGGGCTGTGGCCATCTGGTGCTTGTGAAGAAAGTGAGTATACTGTAATGTGATGATGTGACAGAGAGAGAAAGCGCTTGGCACTGGGGGGGGGAAATCCCATTATGTATGCAGAGACTTTTACACACTACACTGCAGCTGACTCCAGATTAGCACACAAAAATTTGTTTAGTAAAATGTGATGCAGAAAAAAAGAGAGGAAAATCACTTTTTTCCAACTGAATTAAAACAAGTCTTGTTCTCGTTTTCTATATTCATCAGTTTACCGCCTCAACTGTCATAACCCCCTCACACTCCTTATTCACTGAGAACTAAAAAAACAATTTGTAAAATGACAACTTTATATACCGAGCCAATTTTTTAAATGACACGTTCATTTGGAAACAATTTGAGAATAGGGCAAACAAATGATTTTCCATTATGGCATGCCTCCATGCACTGCCATGTGTAAATTGTCTGCCCATGTGTCTAGTGTGTGGACATGAATGAAAGACCATAATTAAAGATCTAAATTTAACAAGACAGCAGAATGTGTCTTTTGTTTACCCTGTCACTGCACCTCTCTCTACCAGCTTGAAATCAATTGGAATGTAATGCCTATTGTACAGTAATTCATCCGGAACTCTGAGACTGAGGAGATCATAATGCAACTAAGTCTGATCTTCTCGTTTTACAGTTCCATATAACATAATACATATGAGTACATTGCACCTTTTGGCCACATCCAAATATGCCAAAAGTGCAATATGCTTTAAGGACTTAACCTGTAGGAAGACATAGCATTTGGTCGCCTTAATGTATATTTTGAGCAGACATTGTTTACGTCTCTCCTACAAGCGCATCAGTCAAGACTGTTCTGAAACCATTTATTGTGGAATAAAGTTTCAGGTCAACAGTTTTGAACGTAATGAATGTCTGTCTGACATCTCATTTCATCTTAAATTTGGATGAAAATTCTAAAATAAAAGCCTTAATCAAACTCATTTTAGGATCCATTAGCAGACATGGAGTCTGTTTCTGTTTATTTTTTTCTTGATAGTGACTACAAACAGTATGGTATTTGGCTGTGCTGTGCATGACCACAATATCGTATGTATTGTAGGCCAAAATTGACTTTTGGTCATAGTGCTCCCCTCTGGCAACAGGAAAACCGCCTTATGTGACAAACATTATCCCATTTACATGAAACTTATAATGTGTGGTCTACATGTAATACTGAGCCACCCCCTATACTTTAACCACATCCATGTACTTAGGCCACGCCCCCTTTATGTCTTTTGAACTTGTTAGAAGTGATGCTTAAATTTTAACTACATTTCAGAAGAAAGACAGTATTTTGCCCAAAATAACAAAAAGGATTATAACACTGAAGTGTCTAAATGTTGCAGATATTTTTTGTGATACTTTTATGATTTTTTTTTTGGAGGATACTTGTGTTTTATCTGTTTAACTGATTTTGTGTAAAGCACTTTGAATTGCCCTGTTGCTGAAATTTGCAATACAAATAAAGCTGCCTTGACTTGCCTTGCCTTTATCATTTAAAAAATATTACTTGTTTTTTAAACATAACAGAATAGACAAAAAGCATGAAGTGTGCAGATCCTGCTTACTTATATACTGTAGTTGTAGTACTCTTGTAATTTGACACAGTGAAGCCTAAAAAATAAATACATTTGAAATAGGACACTGGGTCTTTTGCATTGTTTGGTCTCTGTTTTTGGATTCCTAAATGAGAAGAAATGATTTCCATTTGTTTGGGCAGATTAAATGACTTTACCACAGTCTCAAGAGGATTTGGGTATAAAATGATGGTTTTGGTCAAGGTCAACATTTGAAGCTATTATTTGTAAACATATACAGTATTAGGCACACGGAAAGCTATGGAAGCCAATGGGAGGTGTTACATCCCCTGCTTAATATAATATTCCATGCTGTAAAAACCGAGATAAAGGGCAAATTAGGGTTTGTGCAGCATAAAATATTACATGAATATGAAAATTGGACCACATTATACTGGATTGCCTTGTATCTAAAAAAGGAACAGGTGGTGTGAAACTAACCTTCATCTGTATGAGGGTGTGAAGGAGAATGTTGATTCAGTGACATGCTTCTTTACACACAATACTATGTTTGTTTGATTGTATCTCAACCTAAAAACTGCGGTACATCTGCTGTACGAGCAGCCATCTTACCTGAGAGGAAGCAAAGGTTCTGTAGCTGATGGCAAGGATGCCATCCGACCACTCATGAGAGATAGGGTCAAACTGGCCATACAGCTGGCCCATGGTGATGGATTTGGGATTGATAACTGTGATCTGCACCTGGTTCTCATCCATCAACCCCTGGTGTAACAACCAAAGGCACACAACAGACATACAGATTATACAAAGAACTCAATACACATATACATATACATATACAGTGAATAAATACACCGAATAATTCTTTACTTCACAGGTAAAGACGCAGCAAAGGTAAGCATGGAGAGCCACTGATTTCATTAACTTGTCCGCACCAAGACTTATGAATTGCTTAGAAGATTACTGTCTGTGTGAAAGGACTTCTAGGAACTGAGAAAGATAAGCGAAAACGTCAAGAAACGACTTTTCAAACAATGTGTCACTTTGAGTTAAAAACAATGAAAAAAGCAAACTGCTGGAAAAAAAAGAACAAACACAAGAGCAGAGAGAAGGAGAAGGGAGTTGGACATGATCAGTGGACGGGCAGCTGCGAGGATGACGATGATAAATGTGGCATTCCCAGGCGCTCCATCAGTAGTCCTTCATCTGTCTCCTTGGTGGGATGCCTCTCAGCCCTCTCAACCATGTAAATACAACAAGCTAGTTCTGCTCCTCTCTGTGAGATCGATAACTACTAAACAAAGACTACAGCTCTGACAAATTGGATGGATGTGTTTACTCTGAAAAAAGCATGTAGCTCAGATAAGCCTTGGATACTGAGTGTAACATATTTTTACTTGACATGAAAGGTTATATAATTTTTTTTTCTTTTTTTACTGACGGAGCAAGTTCCAGTCACAAGGACTCTGGAAACCCCCCCCCGCAAAATTGTAATACAATGCGTTTAAAGAATGCATGGTTAACCATATGAAAATAATGCTTTTTCCCAAACTGTCTGACAAATTGCCCAGGTGAATACGTGACAGGAACATATTAAATAAGTTGGACCTCAAGGACAACTATGGGAAATGCAACCAAGAAAATAAAGTGGTTTAACTACTGATCAAGACTTAGTGCCACATAATGAATCATGAATTATAGTAAGCTGTAGGGGTGGGACAAAACATTAATTCATGTATGTGTTGTGTGTTTTTTTTTAGATGGATAGAGAGGAAAAGGGGGGGGGGTGAGTGAGGGGAGGACACACAATAAAGGCCCCAGGTCGGATACAAACCTAAGGACTCCTAAGTTCACCCCATTTTTTTATTTAATTTTACCAAAAATTGACCTAAATAGTTATACCTTACTTATAATGTTTTTACGGGATCGCCAACGGCAACTACATCATATCTGTTTCAAGCAAAACAGAGCAAAAGCAAAAAATCCATGTATCGTAAGAGAATCAATCGGAACAAATGCATATCATCCCAGCCCTAGTAAGCTGACTTAAAACTCTGACTCACCCCTTTTCTTCACTTCTGTTATAATATTAATTCAAAATTCCTTCCTTCCAGCTCTTTTTTCTGAATTCTTACTGTCAACACAAGAGTACAGCATCCACCTGAGATCGAAACAGGACATCATACCTTTTCAAAGACGTCATGAAGGGCTGCTGCCAGCACACGGTAGGCGTTGGTCTTGCCTCCAAACGGCTCACCCACCAGCATGAAACCATGCCTCACTATCATCATCTCAAAGATCTGCAGGATTTTCTCAGCAAAGAAATCGGTGAGTTGCAGGTTCATGAGTTGGCAGTTTTCCTTGACGGCCTCCAGCAGGACGCTGTAGTCCCGTTTTGGAAGCTTAACCCCCGGGAAGAGGTCGGAGGTGATACCCTGAAATGGAAAGGAAATGTTGATGGGGAACAGTGAGGGAGGAATCTTAGAGTGGAATGAAGGAACACACGTACTGTTTTACAACAACATACAATGGAAACACACATGCATACTCACATGCACACACGTTTTTATGATAAGAAGCGTGGGGTGAGGACAGTTGATGGACACACATATTTTCAGACACAACCATTTACTCATGCACACACACAAACATACTACTCAAAGAGGCCAAAATTGTCCCTGTGCATTATGGCTCCAAATGGACACACTGGAATTTACATTGGCTCACATTACTTGATGTGTATCGCTCCATTAATCAAGACAGAAAGAACTCCACTCTATCGCACCTCAAATAGCTTCAGATCATGGTCCAGGAACTTGGGCAGATTGACATCAATAATGGATCTCAGGAGTAGGGTGTCTTCATTCTCTTCTGGAAAAGCAAGCTAGGGTGCAACAAGAGAAGAAAAGAAGAAGAGAAAACAGGAGTAAAAAAAAAAGACAACAAAAAGAATGAACAGAGGGAAATAATGAACATAAATGAAATGAGAAGCAGTTGAATTCTGGATGTTTATAAAGAGTTTCACTGTAAAGTCTGTGTGTGCCCCGTGACAATCGCAACCAATTAAATTAAGTAGCTAAATCAGTTAGCAGTTGTAGAGTCTAAATGGAAACTCAGTTTTACCATAGAAACATTTTAAACAGGCAACAGGCTCAATGTCCCTGCTGAGTCAAAAAAATGATATGTTTGCATCAGGTCACCAAAACAGGGGCATATCCGCCGTGTGTATAACAAATGCAGGTGCCTGTTAACTTTCTCTTTGAAAGTCATTCTGACAAGTCTTTTCTTCCTCTCTCACACATCACTGCATTTTTCAAAACAGTTTGTCATATTGTTTTTGGAAAATAAGGAGGTTTGTGATGTTTGTCTGAGAGATTACTAGTGGCATTAAGAAAACTTCAACGGTGAACTGCACACTATCCAAATAGTATAAAAACATTACCAATTATATGTAACCAAACCCTAATTAAAATAAATGTTCTCCCTTTGCATAAAAATGGGAAAATCTATTTTTAAGATGAGGCAAGACATAACACTCCACTATGTGAATGTTTGACTTTTTTTACCTGATCAGCGGTACTGTTGTCAACACCGACTAAGCAAGAATAGAGAAATTGTTGCCATCACAGTTAGTGACTCTTTTTAACATTTGGTTTTTAGTTAAATTATTAAAGATTGTTCTTCTTTATTAAAATGTTTTTTTTCCTGGGAAGAAATTTATATCTAAAACGTCACAATAAGAATGAACAAAACATCCCATCCTATTAAAATGAATGTTGAGATACCTTGAGGTTTCCAGCAGCGGTTAGCACAGACTTAACAGCCCTCATTCCATAGTCGTAGTGATGCTGCATAGACAGCTGCTCCGAACAGAGGCGATAAGTGGCCACAATTTTCACCGACAGGGGCCGTGCAGTCACAAAGCCGCACGAGTATAGCACAATCTCAGCGATCATTGCGTAGTCCGGTACCATCATAGCCACGGTCCTGAACAGAGCCTGGTATAAAGAGATACTTTTGCAGAATGGAAACGAGTACTTCATTTTCAAAAACTCTGAATTGAAGTAGTTTAGACAGTTTGCATTTTTACCCATGCCTGATGTAAAAAAAAAAAACATCAGACATGTTTGGTTACAGGCATAAAACAGGCCTATATTTTGAACTACTTTTGGTCAAGAAAAACAGAATGTAGATTTGCACTGTACTAAAAACCCATCAATTATGTCTATTAATATGCCTCAAACTTTTGCGGTGCACAACTCACAGTATGGATAATTAAAAGAGAAACAACGGCTGTGAAACTAACAGAACTGCTACGGTACCTTGAGATTGTCTGGTAGCTCAGAGCGTCCAGCGTAGCCGGGATTCATTGTAATGAATACAGCACAGGAGGGGTTGAGTTTTAGCTCTGTCCCTTCAAACAGCAGCATCTCAGCATGGGCACAGATTCCTGGACAGATAGATGCAGTAAGATTTAACAGTATGTACTGTATTTAGTGTGTAGTGTGTCCTATGTGCCTTTTTGGAGTTGGATAAAAATAGTTTAAGGGAAGAGTAGTGTCAAAATGTTAGCACTATAATGTGTATACAGTGTGCTCTGGAGACTTTTTTGTAATGAGCACATCCACATTATTATTAATATGCATTATTAGTAGATGACAAATCCACGTGCCCATCAGAGAGATGTCATGGACCTGTGCACCTCAATGCACAAACAAATACTAGGGCTGGGAATCACCAGGCATTAAAATGTGTCACAAGTATAGTATAGTATACACACCTATAGCGTATGTCATGTCATCTTGCTTTTAAATAGCCCCAAATCACTAATTTGCTTAAGGAGTCTTCACAACATACAACACCCTCTAGCCACAATTCAGATAACAAAACATTCCGGGCTAAAACACCACTCTGAAAAATAGTTTTAGCAAAAGTTACACAAAATAAACCTTTTAACTTAGCATTTTCAAACTTTAGTTTGGGGCTAAGAGTGTAACTCCTTTGGCTCTAGCATATTATGACACGAGGCATTTGACAGCCGTAGCACACATAGGACACACTGCCTTGCTCCGTTGAACAAAACTGTGCTTGAAGTTCTGCTGGCCAGCCTATAAAATTGCTTAAGCACCATGTTGCAGCTCTTTGTAGTCTAAAACCTGTTGTTTTTTTACTGGTGGGTTTCTGGTATACTGCCAGCTTTTGCAAAGACCAAAGGGATGGAAAGCCAGAAAAAAAGAAAAACAATAAAAAACACTGCACAAACCTCTTTGTATGGTGAGAATCTGTTGAGCAACCACAGACAGCACCTCCAGGTCAATGCGGTTAAACTCATCAAAGCAAGCCCAAGCTCCGCAGGACAAAAGGCCCTGGCACAAGCAGACACAATTTATTAATACATATTTAAATAGCAAGTGGGAACAGGTTTAGCCTGAGAATGTGAGAGCTATTTTAGTATGGCAACAAGGAATATCTAGGATAACAAGTTGCACTAGTGTGTAGGAAAGAGGCTTCTTGGTGTGTATCAGTTCTCAGCTGCGTGTGAGAGTTACAGTTTGGATTACCGGGGTGACTAGTAATTTTAATTTATGGTGAGAGAACTATACTCACTTTGAAGAACTTGCCCAGGGCAATGTAGTCCAGTCCATCAGAGCAGTTGAAGACCACACACTGCTTGGCCACAGCTTTGGCCAAGTCTTTGGTTGTCTCAGTTTTTCCTGTACCAGCCGGGCCCTCAGGGGCACCTCCCAAATGGAGGGAGAGGGCACCAAACAAAGTGCTGAAGTACGAGTAAAAGACAGGAGAAAACTTGTAACAAATGATGGCTTGTCAGTGATGAATGTGATGAAGTGATTCCTCACAGTATTATATATACATATATACACTATATAT